>NC_135737.1:31010430-31318346 GCF_041903045.1 Epinephelus lanceolatus
GTAGGCCGCGCTGCCAAACAGACAGATCAGACAGAGAGGGAAGAGAGAGAGAGGCTAATGGAGAGGAGGAGGAAGAGGAGGAGAGAAGGTAAGAGGGGAAGAGTGAGCATTTGAAAAGGTATGAAAGAGTGAGAGAAGAGATGGACAGAATAAGCGTATGGGAGACCTGTATGTGTGTGTGTGAAGTGTTCTTTGGATAGCGTTCTCACAGCTGCAGGGGAAGGTGAAGGGGTTCAGATTCCAATTCAACAAAACACAGAGACCGCAGACACACACACACACACACTCTCTCTCAAATACTCAGACATTCATACTCTCCTCTAGCCAAAGTACTTCATAAAAGCTCACACTCTCAGAAACCTGCTTTCACTCTGTGCTGGCCAGAGGATGTTTTTGGCTGCAGCCTCCCAGTAACACCTACACTGTCACACAGTAAACATACAACAAAAACTTCATACGTACATAACACTAAAGTAGTATTTGCATACACAGACTTATGAAACAATGGGAAACTGACAAGGAAATTATGTCATTAAGGGTGGGTTGTTGGCTGACTTCTCCCTAAATGTTCCCTCGTCAATCTGCTCATTTCCTCCTCCCCCTTTCTTCCTTTCCTCCCCTCCTTCTTTCATCCATTTACGGTAGTGTTGAAATGGAGTGAGTCAGCTTCCAGAAAAAGCCCCGTCCCCATACCGTGGTCAGTGTGTGTGTGTGTGTGTGTATGTTTTTTTGGGTTAAATGACTGCATCGGCCAGAACAATAAGTACAGCACAGTGAAGCAGACAGGGTAGCAGAAGTCTAAGTGTGTGTGACTAGCGGGGGACTTAAAAGATAGACGGCTACAAGAGCATCGGCTGCCAACAGCAGAGGGAGATGTGGAGCAGCCTGTTCCTCCACTGCCCTTTCACTACAACTGTCGCATTGACAAGGACAGCAGCGCTCAGTGTAGGATATATGTTATTCATGCAGCCACAGTCAGCACAGTCAGTACTTACGAAGTGAAGTTCAGACCTAAACAAGTCCTTCAATTTCAAGTGTCCTCAACCCTCATATGCAGAAAGCCGCTCTATTATCTATCGCATTCATTTCATTATCCTCCTCTATATGGCTTGATTTTAAAGGCAGAAAAGGTCTTGATCCAAAGAGGAGCTGGCAAACTTTCCCTGCCATAAAGTTAGCAATTTGTAGCTCATCTATTCCAAAATGTCCTCCCATGTCTGTAGCCAATTAATAATGTTCACGACAAGAGGGCAATGGATTTTATAGGTTGAATATAAGTGCTGTTGGAGATGAAAAGCAGGATGAATGGAGATTCCCCCTGAAACAACACAGCTACAATTACTATAATGTTTTCTGGGTTGTATTGTGCTGCTTTGGTGATGCATATATATATTGTATGGCTGCTATTTTTACATCTGCCACTGATGCTGCTCTCTGGGCAGAGTTTCTCAGCAGATCTCAGTGGAGCAAAAACTGTGAAAGGAACTTTTCTTGTGATGCAAATTCTGGTCCTCCCTGTTCGGAGTGTTGTCAGTGACTTTCAGGTGAAGACCTGTAAACACCACAATAAAAGAAAAAAAACTGCAGGGGGAAGGAGAGAGGATGAGCAGATTGCCTCCCTCTAGCGATGTCCCTCATTCTCATTGTGTGTTTGCGTGCATGTATTTGTGCATGTGCGTATTTCCCCGCAGTCCCGTCCTTCTGTCGCGAGGAGCTAAGGATCTATTATTCAGAATGGCCTCGTAGTATAGATGCTCATACACGCCTAAGGCAGAGTTTGTGAGAGTGGGGGAGAAGGAGAAGCAAGGGAACGATAGGAATTACACAAAATGGAAAAAGCCGAGAAAGAAACTCAGCAAAAAAAAAAAAAAAAAACTGGGTAAAAAGAGAGACGCATATAGAAACATCTATCTAACTTTAAATTAGCATTAAAATTATTCTTAATGTATGCACTTACTTCACTGACAAGAAAACTAAAAGCAGCAACCTTACTGGCGCAGTCATCCAGCTACTCTGATGAATGTCTCCCCACTGTGTGTTTGTGTTTTCACTGCCAAATACGAATCATGTCTGAGACTAATGACTGTCGGGATAAAGAAAACATCTCACACATGATGTCTGTGTGTATGTGCACATATGAATTTGTGTGTGTGTCTGTCAGACTGACATGTTTGTACTGTGTTTTAAAAAAGGATGACATCACAGTTGCTCAGCTGCTTATGTCATCCACCACACAGTAGCCGAGGTGTGTCTGTCAGCACACAGGATAGTCATTTTGTGTGTGTGTGTGTGTATGTGTGTGTGTGTGTGTGTGTGTGTATGTGTGTGTGTGTGTGTGTGAGACTGTGTCTGTCTGCCTGTCGTCAGCTGACCTGGATTTCTTGTAACCACAATGGCATGCAGATACTTTAGCGTAATGTCTGTCTGTGTGTTGATTCTGTGCACGTGCCAGAAAGGTCATCCAATACCACATTTCTACACACCAACAGCAGCCTGCTACCACTGGTGAAATCAATATGAGGGATGACAGCGAGTCTGCTTCTGTGTCAAGAACTTGCTTTGACATGATCACTTACAGCGATGAGGTCATTATTTTAAGTACAGTAACAAAATAATGAAACTTACATCTCACATCACACAGGGTTGAGCTGGTTTAAAAATTTTCAAACCAGTTTGATATTAAGCACCGGCCGAACCGGTATACTGAATTTTACCACTTGACTCGCACTTGACTCAGATACCGCTCCCGAGTGGAACATAATGGCACTGTGTCACAACAGCAAGCGTCTGACTATGGCGTCACATCACACGCTCTCTGTCAACACTGAATCCTTTAAATACGCACTTCTGTTATGTCATGTAAACAAACCAGAGGCCTGTACTACGAAGCAGGATTTGAAGTTACCAAATTAACTTCAGGGTTAACTCTGGGTTTTCAGTACGAAGAAGCTGGTTCTCTTTTTACCGGGATAAATCACTGTGGTTATGCTAAACAGCTAGTATCAGATCCCTGACCTCTCACCAGTCAGATCACTGAAGAAAAAAATATCCATGGACAAAAGTCCAGAGTCTCAGGTAAAAAAAAAAGAGGAGCCTATATATTGCTAGAGGTCAGTAGTAATAGTAGGTTGTTTAATTGTTCCAGGGCTCTGTTTCCGCTGGTTTAAAACAGCTTCTAACAAACAGATCGTTCACAACACTAAACATATGATTTTTTCATTATTTTAACTTAGGTAAAGTTTATTTCAGTCCTCTGTGACAGTGTTCTTATTTTACACTAATTTCACTGCAGCTCAAAATAACATGAGACACCTGTGTGGTGAGAACTGTTAATTGGCTCCCGTTGATATAAATGCCACATTTTGGTCAGACAGACCTCATCAGTCATTAACTAGGCTACTTTTTCACCCTTTACTTTAGAAACAGAAACTGTTTGGCATCACTTAAAGGTGTTTTATGGGACATACTCAGAGTAGTTTCATCATCGTCCAACTAAATAGCAAAAAATACTCTATACTTATGTCACTTATCGCCTAATGATACCTACACCTAATTTAAAACTCGGCCATTAGTGACTTTTTTTAGTAGTATATTCAACATTTATACGTTTCCGTTAAAAGATCACAGAGTGTCATTTACATACCACGCCAAAGACATTATACTGTTTTATAGTCACACACACTTTCAGTACCGTTTCATGTCGCTCATAATTAACACCCTTTTCACATGAACGTGCTCGTGGCTGAACAGGAAAACCCACAGTTGACTGAACTAGTTGATAACTACCTTTGTAGTGCCGGTTATCCAGAGCAAATATTAGGATTAGTAAAGCCAAAAAATGAAAAGATGTCCTGGTTAAGGAACTGGCTTTGTAGTACAGGACTCAGGTATCTATAAGCTGTGCACTGAGTGCTTGTTGTCTTCCCAGGTTTGTAGTTTTTAAACACAAAACATGTTTTCTATTGTGACATTTACTGGAAATGACATACACTGGGTACGTCTCAAGTCTCTTATTTTATACTCCTAACTCCTAACTCCTTACTTGAACCGGAAGTCGTTCGAGCTCCGCTATCTTTAAGGCCGTCTCATGTCTCTTATTCCTGCCAGTAAGGAGTTAGCGTTAGGCGTTAGGAGGGATCTGTTAGGTGCGATGAGTAAGGTAACACGAGAGGTTCCTAACAGGAAGTCTTTTTCAGCTTGAGGCCAAGACGTATAAATACCCGCCCCCTACGTCTGGCTCATTTGAACGAGATGGCGGAGAAACAGTGCAAGTGTACCCGTTACATGCATTCTTTGCAATGAAACGCTGTAATTCACATGCCTACGTGACTACAAAGAGTAACATTAATGATATTTCGTGCAAGACTGTCATGTTGTAATTAAGTTTATTTCATTCACAACCCGTTGCGGAGTTCAGCGGACTGTCTGTGATGCGTGGCTGTTAAATGTGCAGCTGCTCGAGTGATAAAACACCACGCACACACACATACACAAACACATTTGCCCATCATTAATTGTCCTGCATGTCATGTGAGTGAAATAATGTTTAATAGGCTGTAGGTAATATTAATTATTAATATTAATATTAATTATTATTATTACTTTCATTAATGTTGTTGTAAGCTACTGTCATTACCGTCTGTCCTGCATCTCTCTCTGTCTCTCTCTCTGTCTCTGTCTCTCTGTCTCTGTCTCTGTCTCTCTCTGTCTCTCTTTCTGTCTCATTGTGTCATACGGATTACTGTTAATTTATTATGTTGATCTGTTCTGTACGACATCTAGGCCTATTACGGCTTTGATCAGCAAATATAATGTGACTTGGGATGTACGCCAAACGCTGGCTCCGTTATGCAGCAGATCCAGCTGTTCCGCCCATAGGTGCCGCCGTCACCAGAATAGGACGTCACTTTACGTGACGCTTCAGAGTAAGGCCGTCTCATGTCTCTTATCAGCAATCCTCACTCCTCACTCCTAACTCCTGACTCCTTAAATGTTTTCCTAAGTGGGAGGGACTAAACAGTTAAGGTGGCTAGGTTAGGTGGTTAGCAGTAATTTTAAGGGACTTGGGACGTACCTCTTGCAACTACCAGCAAGTAGAGCAAGTAGAGACAGATTTTACAGTGAAAAAAATGAGACGTTGTGTTGATGATGCCTCAGTTCAGCCTCATGAATCAGCCATTCCTCATCCATTGCAGCGTTTAAACTGAGAACAGGAATAAATAGAAACAAGGCAACCAACAACAGTTGAGCTCAAAATGGCCCACTGCATCACTCACGGCCAGTTAGGACACCTCTTTCGTCGGCTTCACATGCAGTTTTAGTTTTCTTGGGAGACTAAGTTTGCCACTTCTCCTTTCATCACAACAAAAAACACATGAACTTTCTAGGAAACAAACACGATGTGCGCCGCTCGTCCCCCCTCCCACCTCTACTGAAATCTGATCTCATTGATGTTGCTGGCCTGGCTCTGCAGTAAATTGTGCACAGCCTGTCAGACACCAGTGGCTCCGTTAGTCTGTTTATACACAAACATAATATTATGTTAATCACGTTGTCATACTGCTTATTACTAATGCAATATAAGTTGTATTTAGAGCTGTGACACCGTAAGCACAGGTGGCTAATGTACTATATTAAGAAATAAATGAACACATTCAAGTTCACAGTGATGCATGTCACATAAAGGTGTCACATGTGATCATGAGGCCAAACGATTCATTGCACACACAGGAAGAAAACACCCCCAATGCAGCAAACCTATTTGCATCCACCCTTTGATGACTTTATGTATTCTGTCAACAACACAAAATTACAACGATTGTGAAAGCTCTCTGAGAATTCCCTTGCCTTAATACAGTTCAGTCAACATTGTGGAAAATATAATTTCATGCCTACTGATCATTTGGTAAGAGCAAATATCAGGGTGGCTCATTTTGCAGGATTTTTCCTCACATAAGCCCCTTTAAAATCACAAATCCAGAGATCCCTCTGACTCTCTTTGAAGACTCAAAACTGTGAAATCATCACTTTTTCATGTATGATTTCTTTCCCCTCCAACTACTTCGGTGACACTGAAAGGGAGTCTGACTTTGTGCGCTCATAAAAGGAAGACATTTTATCCCAAATAGAGCTTTAATTCAAAGTAGCTTCCCCCTTTGAATTTAGAACTAGAAAATGTGTCCCCGTTACTGGAAAATCCCTCTGGGTATTATCAGCGCATGAGATTCTTAAGTCAGTGCTTGTCGTAGTAAAAGGAAATGTCATTAAAGCATTACAAACTACCATTTCAGCTGCCTGGAAATGTGCAGTTTTAATAAAATGCCCACCATTCACATCTTTTAAAGCTTTATATCCATCTTCATGCAAATACCTGTATGCAGTGCAGTAGATCTGTGTGATAGTAGCGGTCATGGTGAGCGTTGGCAGCAGCTAGCGTTAGCAAGTAGTCGTTCCTGGCTTGTGTCGCCTTGGAGTTACAGTCACTTCTCTTAGCTTTCAACTGAAATGAAAGGAGACAGACAATATTGCAATACTGCATTACGGTAACAGAGCAGAGCTTTAAGCTTTATGTTGAGTGTATGAGTCTCTTTTTAGGTTCTGGGCTCATTTAAGCAGCAAAATGAAGCAACCATTTTTGTTGCTGTATCATGGATTTAAAAGAGTCGGCTTGAAAGCTCTGCCTTAAGAGGGAGTGATGGTGTTTGGCTGTGTGAGTGACCCCTCTTACCTTTACACTTGCTTTCTGTAAACTAATTCTTGACTGAAAAAGACCCAGTTTAGACCTGAAATAAAAAGAGAGAGCAAGCAAAGAAGTTAATGTTAATGAATAATGCATCAGTTTAAATTTAATTCTAAAAACACAATAAGCTGTTTATGCTTGTACACAGTGTTGAAGTACTTGAGGTCAGTCGTGGTGTCAAGACCACTTTGTGAAGGTTTCTGTCTCGTCTTAGACTCAACCACATTTTTACTTGATCTTGTCTGGGTCTCAGGCAAAGAGGATTCGGGATTTTATTTCAAGAGCGGTCAAGACCACAACTGCAGGGTTTCACTAAACTGCCTGTGCAAATAATTATATGTTGATTTCAGCTCCTTAGTGTTTGTTTGTACTTGTTTGCTCACAGAAAACAAAGGAAAAGTCCCACACATAAAATTCACCTCTGCAATGTCTTTTGATTATTTTACCAAGACATTTCTTATGGTACACTGACACATACACACATATATATACAGAATGGCGATAAAATAGGTGAATGAAGGGAAATCTTAACTTGTTTTCTGTGGGTGTTTTTATGAGAAAGTGGATCTTTCAGATCAATTTGAAGAGCGCATCTTCCACATCTTAAGTGTAACATCCAGTGTGGGACTCGGTTTCAACACACTCTGATCTTGGTCATGTCTTGGTCTCGGTTTAGGTGGTCTTGACTACAACACTGTTCGCATACTTAAAATGCTTAACAAAAGGAACATTGTTTTCTTTTTGACATCCACTTCATTCACAATCATAGATGTAATGAAACATATCAACAACAAGGTAGGGCAGAAAGGAGAAAAACATCCAAGAACTTCTACAACATCGTAACTCTCTAACCTCTGATTCACAGCAGGCATCATATATTGACCCTGAACAAGCTGTGGCTTGACAGCGATAAATCTTAGCCTGCTCCAGCCACAATGATGTATATTGACGGCGACATCAGGAAGACCTGTCTGATAAGATGATAGAGTGAGCCAAGGTGCATGTATGTGTTTGTGTGTGGTCTGCATTTTTGTTCTACTGTATGCTTATGTGCATAAGAACAGGCCATGTGTACTCGCTTACATGTGGGAGCATATCTGCGTGGTGTGTTTCTAGGTTTGCTACACTGCTTCATAAGTGGTGTTAAAAGTGCGTGCTGTGTCTCAGCATTCACACCAACATCTTTCTGTGTGTTCCCTGTGCCCGACAATGACTAATGTCTCGCCATTTGTCTCACACATACACACACATAACGACACAGCGGCAATGCAGTAATTTCTGTGGCTGTGTCTTTCTACTGAGTGATAGAGAACAGAAAAGAGTTGACTGGCCAATCAATGTGGGCGCTAACCAGAGTCGGGAATTCAATGAAGTGAAAATGTCACCATAGCTACCGCTACCTGGGGCTGTGAGAAAAACAACACTCATCAGCACTGCATCACAAGCTGGTACTAATTGTGGTACAGAGCAGAGCTTCAAAATATTGAATTACAGGGGAAACTTAAGTTCTCTACTACTCAGTAGGATATTTAATGAGAACACCAATTAAACTTACAATATAATGAAAAACAAATAACAATATATGTCAATCTACCTGGAAAGCTGCGGGGAAAACATTTTCAGGGGTCCTACAGCTTAAGGTGAGTTAGATTTAAGGCTTTTCGAGACTTTTCAGGACCAATTTTACAACAGAATGTAAAAAAACCTAGAATAAATGCTTTGTGGTTGTATGCCTTCAAAACCAGTGAAGCTGCACTTACAGTTTACATTCATGTCTGTGAAAACATGGATGCTTCACACACATCTTCCCCCCAACAGCACAGAAGATCTATACAATCAGCACAGTCACCAATTCACTATCTGACCAAACACCTCTCCTTTCGTTCCTGAGTTACGACGCAAAATAACGGCCAGAAAAGTGTTTTTGAGGAACAGTATGATGTCACAGTGAAGTTGACCTTTGATCTTTTGGATATAAAGCATGATCACTTGTGGCTCAAGGGTCGAGCGGGTCGTCCACTAATCGGCAGATTAGCAGTTCCATCCCCGGCTCCTCCAGTCTGCATGTCAAAGTAAAATACTGAACCCCAAATTGCTCCCAATGGCTGTTCTATCAGTGTGTGTGGGTGTGTTAAAAACTGAGTAGCAGGTGCAACCTTGTATGGTAGCCTTGGCCACCAGTATGTGAATGGGTGAATGTGACTTGTAGTAAAAAGTGCTTTGAGTGCTTGGAAGACTAAATAGGCGCTATACAAATGGAGTTCCATTTATCATCTGTGTGAAGTTTTGTCATAACTAGCGTATGAATTCTTGTGTAATGGCCAAAAACATGTTTTGTGAGGAGGCAGTGACCTTAAACTTGAACCTGTGACCACCAAATTCTAATCAGTTCAGTCCAAGTGGACGTTTGTGCCAAATTTGAAGAAGTTTCCTCATGGCGTTAAGATATCATGTTCACAAAGACGGGACAGATAGACGGATGGATGGATGGGCGGACTTACATAATAAGACATAATGCCCCCAGCTGTGGTTATTTCCAGTGCAGAGGCATAAAAACATGAACTGATTTTTTTTGCCAGATGATTACTGTTACATCAAGCATGACTGTTTTTGTAGCATGGTGGAGATGAAAGCAGAAAAAAATTTGGGAAATACCTGATGTTTGTTTTCAAGGTTTTTTGGGGGGGGCAATTTTGTGTTTCTCACTCTGCATGAAAAATTCCACTGCCTTGATTCCCATTATGAGAGTTTGAAAAACTTTTTGCACAAAGCACACCAAGCCTTATGTGCGTTGCCTTGAACTGGTTTCAGCCATGCTGCGAAATCTTGGTTAAATAGCCAATATTTGTTGAATTTGCATTTCTTCATGTTGTCTGGGGTACAGCTAACTAACAGACGGTGAATCCTCTGCTCTGGGCATCCCAGCCGGAAACAAAATATGAGGGTCATTGGCTCCACTATCCTGATTCGTGTGAGGTTAATGCGAGAGGCATTCAATAAATTATATATACGTATTAAAAAAATCCTTAAATCCTAACTCCCATGTCTCAGCATTTGTAAGACTTTTGAAAGACTGATTTAAGATATTTAAATACCAATTAAGGCCATAATTTTAGACTAATTAATTCATTGCCTTTTAAGACTTCTTAAAGATTTGCAGGAACCCCGATTTTACATCTGATAGAGCTTTTATTTGTCCTTCAAAGGGAAAAAAATGTGTATTTTAAGTGTCGACAGACTTGATTCAGGTTTAGTTGATTGCTTGGATTCACACCAAGAAAACGGTACCCAGCAGTGTTGTCAAATGTCTGTTCTGTGCTTATGCTCTTGTGGTGTTTTGGTCCCTTATCATCAGTATCTTCTTAGTCTGACTCATAAACACCACTATACTTATGTAATTGATTGCTTCTTTGAGCCTTCGTGATGATGTTTCTCTATCCTTCTCTCACACACACAATCTCTCTGTGAGGTTAACCAACTTTCTTTTCCTGATGGTATTCTTTCTGACAATGGAGACCATCTGTTTAGTCATTTTTATTTTTACATACATCCCCACCAACACACACACATGCACAGCGCCGCGGTGAGCTTACTTGGCCTCGATGTCAGCCTTCTCTCGTACTGCGTGGGCAACCTGCTCACAGTCGTAGTATTTTTTCTTGGCTTTGGCCAACTCTTTCACCGACTCCTGCAGCTCTGCTTGAATGCCACTCAGCTGATCTATGGTCTATGAAGAGAAAAGGGAGAACAGGCAAGTTGTAAGAAGGAGCGCAGACCAACATGAGTCATGATAACTCAGTGTGAGTACATGGAAGGACGTTTGTAGAGATGGATAGAGAACAAAGATTGCTTCAGGAAACTATGACTAACTCCCGCCGTCCATGGATCCGCTCACCTTTTTGAGTTGCTGCTCCTTGTAGAGTCTAACAGTCTTAGCGGGCTCTGATACTTGACTTTTGTAGTTGTCACACACGTTGAGCCTGGACTGGCTCACCTGCACTGTACCTTCTAAGTAGGACCTCCACACAGCATACACATTCCTAGTTGGAGAGAAAAAGCACAAACATGCTGGATGATTGCTGCTCTCCAACTTCGACTCCCAAAAGCAACGAATTCTCCTGCAGAGTGGCTGAATTTTTAAAGTCTCTGCACCACTGTATGTTTGCCTGAAAAAACTGTATGTGCAGGTACCTAGAAGGGGAAGAATTTGTGTAGAAATGATGCAGTAGTTGCTAGAACCAACAACCCCAAAACAGCTTTATATTTCGATGCCTCTGCTACAGTAAACAATGGCTCATAAATGTGCTTTAGAACATATTATGTAGGGATGCGCAATGATATCTGTACATCATCGGAATCTGCAGATAAAGACTTTAAAAAGAAATATCTGCACGCTCGTGAATATGTGAACTCCAATACAGGAGAGACCCGATGTTCTCTACAACTGGGTGGAAAAAATATGTACATGTATTTGCACTAGCATCGGCCAACAGCACAGAAGATCTATACAATCAGCACAGTCACCAATTCACTATCTGACCAAACACCTCTCCTTTTGTTCCTGAGTTACGACGCAAAATAACGGCCAGAAAAGTGTTTTTGAGGAACATTATGATGTCACAGTTAAGTTGACCTTTGATCTTTTGGATATAAAGCATGATCACTTGTGGCTCAAGGGTCGAGCGGGTCGTCCACTAATCGGCAGATTAGCAGTTCCATCCCCGGCTCCTCCAGTCTGCATGTCAAAGTATCCTTAGGCAAAATACTGAACCCCAAATTGCTCCCAATGGCTGTTCTATCAGTGTGTGTGTGTGTGTTAAAAACTGAGTAGCAGGTGCAACCTTGTATGGTAGCCTTGGCCACCAGTATGTGAATGGGTGAATGTGACTTGTAGTAAAAAGTGCTTTGAGTGCTCGGAAGACTAAATAGGCGCTATACAAATGGAGTTCCATTTATCATCTGTGTGAAGTTTTGTCATAACTAGTGTATGAATTCTTGTGTAACGGCCAAAAACATGTTTTGTGAGGAGGCAGTGACCTTAAACTTGAACCTGTGACCACCAAATTCTAACTTCGACTCCCAAAAGCAACGAATTCTCCTGCAGAGTGGCTGAATTTTTAAAGTCTCTGCACCACTGTATGTTTGCCTGAAAAAAAAAACTGTATGTGCAGGTACCTGGAAGGGGAAGAATTTGTGTAGAAATGATGCAGTAGTTGCTAGAACCAACAACCCCAAAACAGCTTTATATTTCGATGCCTCTGCTACAGTAAACAATGGCTCATAAATGTGCTTTAGAACATATTACGTAGGGATGCGCAATGATATCTGTACGTCATCGGAATCTGCAGATAAAGACTTTAAAAAGAAATATCTGCACACTCGTGAATATGTGAACTCCACTACAGGAGAGACCCGATGTTCTCTACAACTGGGTGGAAAAAATATGTACATGTATTTGCACTAGCATCGGCCAATATGAGTTGGAAAGAATCAGCATACCATGTATTGGCAAAAAAATCCAACATCAGACATGGGGCTGGGTATCGGTTCTCAACGCCTTTAAGGTATTGGCCAAAATATCTCAGTATGAAGTAGCATTGAAACTTCTCCAGTCAAACCATACCTGCATTCGATCATTTTGTACCCAGATCTAGAAAAAAATGTCTATTTGCATGGTCTGTGATGTGGTGATGTTAAGCGCAGTGTATCTGATGAAGTTGGCAGTTCAGTGTGCCGGGATGCCACCAAATGAGTGGTGGTGGCATTTTATACAACTGAATGCTTCCATTCACATGATGGGTATCGAATGAAGTTGAAAAAAAAAAAAAGGTATCAAATGAAGTACTGTATTGGTATCTGTATCAATTTAAGGGTACTAGCACCACAATTTTTAAGCAATACACAGCCCTAATTATGCATGCCTAACATTATGTTTTTCCTACATGTCATATGCACACACATACACACACATGTACACCTACCTGTAGTCTGTCCTCTGGTCGTCAGGGTTGATTCCAGGCCAGTCTCTCTTTAGGTACTGGCTCGCTAACTTCTGCAGAGCCTGAAAGCACAAATATAAAGATGATGCAGTGACAAAAATTACCTGCAAAGTGCCCGCTGTTGTCTGCTGAATTTGTACTGTGTCCAGATTACAGTGTACTGGGAACACGTAAGAACATATGTAGGAAAAAAAATGACGGGGAATAATGAAGGCAACAACAGGACAGCATGAAGCTCTATTGCATCAGATCTTTTCTTTATTAGTGTAACTTGAGGTGCTATGCTTATAACATGACCCCTTACCAGATGTTATATAATATCAGATCAAACGATAGACTGTTGACCAGCACTATGTTCTAAGTGTCTAGTATTTGTACTGTTTTAATAGATTGCGGCTGCTTTTCTTGGCCACGGTATAAAATACTTTAAATTTCAAGAATGCATCCAGATATTTCACTGCTGCACTGCTGCTAGAAGTCTCTCATGAAATAACAACCTTTCTTAGCAAATATGAAGCCATTAGAGCTCTTTTAGAAGACTGAGGTTGTGGAAAAGGTCAGAAAACCAAGGCAGGATAAAATAACTGTTAGCAATCAATTTGTTAGGTTTTACTTAACATACTGGACATATTTTTCACTTTGTTTGGGTGATAAGAAGTACTTAGGTAACCAGGTCAACACTTAACTTGCACTGCAGCGCGCTCCACTCCTTTGAGTGTGAGGGGCTTTAATACAGCTGATTTGGACTTTATTCTCACTTGGTAAGTGCCTTTTTTAGCAGTCTTTATATTTCTGTTTCAAGTACACAGCCAAAATCTTGGCTTTTGCTCAGTAAACACTACCAATATATAGTGGATCAGCCCTGCGTCAGCATCAGTGACTCCCCAGTCAGTTCCTGTGAGTACGAGCAGAAACCCAGAGGGCTGCAAGAAAGGCTAACCTACATCTTCTGGACTGGGTCACTGTGTCAGTAGCGACAAGTCACAGACACTGGAGTGGATGAGTGTGTGTGTGTGTGTGTGTGTGTGTGTGTGTGTGTGTGTAGGGATGGGTGAGAGAGCAAATCCTCATTAATAAAACAAATACAACAACCCAATCAGAGCAAACAGAGCTTAGGGACACTGATTCATTTCTCACAAGGCACATTCCCCCTGCATCTATTTCATTCCTATTCCATATAAATCTGTATGTAAATCTGTCATCAACTCTCTGCTCGTCTCTCTCCGTCCTTCACTCTCCATCTCTAATAATACAATTACAATTTTCTCACAGGCCTATTTTCAAGTGTTATACCATCACTCCCTTCGCTCCCTTAACACAAGCATCAACATCAGGGTTCCTGTTCATGAGTCCTGAAAGACTTCAATGACCCGGACAAATGGGAGAAATTCCGTTCAAATATCATCAATGCTTACTGAGTCCAAAGGGATAGTCTGGGTCTTTTGAGAAGGGGCTGAATGAGATGATTATCTATTAGTCAGTGTATTACATAAAGTAGATTGCAGTCAGCGTGCTCCCTGTTTGGAGAATCAGACAGGACTAGCACCCCAGAAGCTTGTCTCCTCCATAAATGTCTGAAAGTCTGACACAAACAGGTGACCTGTGGCATAACACAATTGGCAGCACAGCAGCACTTATGCATAGGAATACAGAAGTTATAAGGATGAGAAAATGTAGCACCAGTGGAGAGGGTGGTCTGATGGTAGGTAAAGCAATTTTTTTTTAGGTAGGCGTTTTTTTAAGTTGCTAAAATACAATTCGCTGCTAAGCCTCATCTACAGAGCTTTTGAATTGCTAGTCCCGTCTGCTTCTCCAAACAGGGAGTGAGCTGACTGCCATCTACTGTACGTAATAAACTAACTATAGATAATCATCTCATGTAGCCCCACTTCGAAAACCTGAACTATCCCTTTAAAAACAATTGATATGTTAGCTATATAAAGAATGACATCATCAAGGCACGTAGATTTATATTATTTTTACTTAAAAGTGGGATACTTCCAATTATACGTTATATTCTGAATTTAAAAAAAGTCTTGCCAATAGACTCATGTGCATAAAACACTGTTAAAAAAAAAAAAAAAAAGATTAGCAATGCCTATGTCCGTTGGGGCAACAAGTAAACACAAAGAATTCCCTTCAGCTTTAGGCCTACGTATTCACAGATGAAATAAAACACATCATCCTCTCTTTCTCTCTCTGTCTTTGTCATGGGACATATTTGATTGAATTACCTTCTATTTCTCTCTCATCTTGCCCTCACTCACATGGTGAATAAGGCCATCGAAAGCAATATCTACCAGTTCTCCCTCTTCTTCCCTGGACCTTAAATTTGGTTCCCTCAAGCTGACACACAAGCTGGTATCCTGGGGGAGACAGTGGCCCAGCGACCCCTAGCACCCACCAGTTAAATCCCCTACAAAATGGCAAAACCCAGACTTTTTTTTTTCTAGAAAAGAGTCAGCAGTTAATCTAGGAACAACTCTCCATTACCTCAGCAGTGTTCCTGTCTGGGTAAATTGGCAGCCAGTAGCATAAATATTTTGTAACAGATTAAATTGAGTGTAGAGGTCAGCACAACTACTGTGTCATACTGTGGCAAAGCTGCCATGAAGATGAACGTAGCTTACATGAAGAAGAGGTAACCTATTACTAACTAACTGTACCGGTTACCTCAGGAAATGGTTAACCACTGCCAGTCTCATTGACGTAACCTGCACTTTAAGATGCAGAAAAATACCAGATGAAGTACACTTACACACACACAAACACCCACATACACACAAAGAAAAGCCATGGCACAAAAACTGCCCTGTCCAATGCATGAGGAAACACGTTCTTTTCAAGAATAGTCAACCTCTCATGCTCTCGAGGGAAGGGTGGAGTGGGTGTGGATGGCTCTGATGAAAGACTGTGAGACTGTGTTTGTTAGAAAAAAAGAGAGGGGAAAGAGGGAATGTGTGAAGGAGGGCTGGAGAGGCATTCAACATTAAAATTGCAATACAAGTGCCTGGAATTTAATTGCCTTCCTACTGTATAAACAGAGATCATTTGTGTATGTGTGAGTGTTTGTGGGGGGGTGAAGCGAGGACAGTGACTGACAGCTGAGACAGCCACTGACTGTGAGCTGGCTGGCTGACAGGAGGGCTGATTTGACAGCTTGACTTCCACACCACACTGCTCCATATTCATTTGACTGGGTTATAAGGCTTCACATTGTCTGATAATTACTCAGATCCCCAAAATATAAAAGTCCTGCACCTGCTACAGTGAAACAGTGACACATTTAACAATACAGTGACACTAGACACTGTATCCTGAATTGTCCGGTTGGACATCTGGGATTAGTGCTCATTAGTTGCCCCTAGTGGACACTATGAGCATGTGCTTCAGCCAGTTGACTTGCCGTTTGTTGAAGGATACTTTCATGTTCTCAAGTCCATCTTAAAACAACTCTCACATACCCATATTTATATTGAGAGAGTTATTGGTCACTGTAATCTCTGCATAGATTGCTTCCACAAAACTTGATACCGATAGATTAGTTCTCAACTATTAAATTAATTGCCAACTACCTTTTTAAGGAAAAAAAATAATCCATATTCTCTGATCTCAGCTTCTTAAATGTGAATATTTTCTAGCGTCTGTCCTCCTAGACCATGCCATCTTGGGCTTTGGGAAACATCGACATTTTTCACAGTTTTCTGACATTTCATAGACCGAACAACTTATCCATTAATCGAGAAAATAATGAAAAGCTTTCTCGACAATGAGTTGCAGCTCCGCAAATGTCCTGCTGTCTATAAGTTATGAACTCCTATCTATAGCAATCAATCAAGGCCCCCTTTTCATGAGCTTTCCAGTTACACAATGGGCAAGTAGAGCTACCGTAGGCAGGCAAATGAAAAACTATTTATCCGCAGTACATTTCTGATGCTTGTCAGCCCCTGCACCGACTGAATTCTCCATAACTCCTACTGCTGAAGCCTCATGTCAGCTTTAGCTTTATCTCGGCTCCAATCGGCTATCGGTCTGAAAACGATAAAGCCTCTAAGGGTAATGGACAACATTTAGGGAGTTCCAGCAAATATCCGGGTCAACACTTCCTCTACTGTGCAACGGTCATTTCAGTTTATCTCCATGAACCGATATAAATATAAATGCAGAAAAATTAGAAAGTTCTTATAAAGCTAAATCATCATCAGACAATATCTGACGGGTTCTGAGGTTGCATTTTAGCCAGTTCATTCCACCTCTCCACATGGAGTGTTTACCCTCCGCTCAAACATGATGGGTCAATACTATCCGGACTTCAAACATAAACTAGAATGTTTCTGATACCCAAACCTGTAGGCAATGGTTTGGGTATCAGAAACATTCTAGTTTGATTCTGCAAACAAAACAAGGAGCGCTGACTCACACTGGAATAGTCTTAAGACTTCACAGTCAACACGGGCAGAAGGAACAATTATCAATGTTACATGTGGGTATTGCAGAAATGAAACAAACTGGATTAAGCCTTTATAAACATGGGCATAACTTCACAAGCCAGAACATAAAGTAGCAGGAGTGACGCTGTCTCCCTATTACTTATTGTAATGGTAACCCGTCAGAAAAGACCACCTCCCTTTCCTGCCCTTCCTTGTTTTTTTAATGCCAGCACACAATTTAAAGCCTCTTAAATGACTCTGTGGTGACATACCTGTTATCTGAGCAAGAGCAATGACAGCTAAACTTGGCAATGACTGAATGGTGAGAAGCACGCTGAGTGACTGATTTGTGACAGCTGAGGTGTTGTTGGCCGACTCGGGAGGATTTCGGATGCTCTTCCATTTTCCCCTGACTGCCTCTCTGTAGCTTCCCCTCTTCCACCCTGTTTATCTCTCTCGTCTATAGCTTTCTATGCTTCCCTCACCTATCCTCTCACCCCACCTCCCTCATCTCATCCATCCATCCTCCTTTCTATGCAGCCATCACCTGACAACCACCTGAACAGTATGTTACTATGGCAACTCTCTCTCCTTTGCCCTTCCTGTGTGGTCTGGGTGAGGTGGAACTGCTCCTTTTAACACACACACACACACACACACACACACACACACACATACACACACAAAACAGTGAAACAGACGCACTCGCACACATACATCCTGTTTTTGTGATCAGAGTGGCAAACAAGGTACCCAAACAGCAGGATATCCTGAGGAGACCAGTGTGTGAGACGGGTTGATAGACCAAAAAAAAAAGTAAGAGGAAGAGGAAGAGACACTGATTATTGTTGAATAGAGTGCGATTTAAGCATGTCAGTTAGTAACGGTCTGTGATTATTCTCATCATTGTCAAACGATCTCTGTGAGTTCATTGGTGCATTCTGGCATTTTCTAAATTACAGATAAGTTCATGGGAGACACTACAATTACTGGTCAGAATAAGGTGACATAACTGTTACTCATAGGCCTGAGAGGCGACTTTATTTTTTTGCAGGATGACATGTTTACTGTTAACTTGTTCTTTAGTTTTTTTTACACCCCCGCTACACTTGCCCAAACAGCAACTGATGATTGCTTTAGAGCAAACTTGATGTAAGGTAGTGTATTAAAGGTCCAATGTGTACGCATTAGAGGGATTTAGTGGCACCTAGCAACCATCTGTAACTTCTCCTGGTTAGATTTCCTTCAGTTTTAATTGTTCAACTAGGAGCTGAATTATCCACAGAGGTCTCCTCCTTTCTGAACCCCACAGACCAGGTGGTTTAAACAGGTAAAAACACTGAAAAAAGCAGTTTCACATTACAAATCAGTGTTTCTCCCATGCTGTTTGGCACGTTGCACGCCCAGCACCTGCTAATGTGTGCTCACCTTTTATCTCTGATAACTTAAGATCTAGACGTTCAGGAGGTTTATACTGGGAGCCAATTTATCCACAGAGGTCTCCTCCTCTCCAAAACAAACAGACTTAGTGATTTAAACAGGTAAAAAAACACACTGAATCATGCAGTTTCACATTGCAAAGTCTGTTTTCACAACGCTGCTCGTCGCGGAGTGGCTGCTAACTACAGTGGCTAATGCAAAAATACAAATAGCCCTGTCTAGAGCCAGTGTTTGTTTGTCCGTTTAGGGCTTCTGTAGAAACATAGCAAGGCAACATGGCGATCTCTGTACATGAGGACCCGCTCTGTATGTAGATATAAATTTCTTCTTATTTTCAGAAAACATATTTGTTATATTCCTTGTCTGCCAATATATCCCCCTAAATCCAACACTCTGAACCTCTACGTGTGAAGATAAAATACGGAAATACAGAGAGCAAGAATCAGAGTTGAGGACAACACTGTTGTTAAATGTGTCTATGCTTCATTCATCCCCTCATAACTCTGCTCTCTGCATCCATTCTTCACTGTTCTCTCAGCCGCACATCCTGCCAAACAACTCTGCAGACAGTCACCTTGATACTTGTGTTTACTCTCGCTCTTCCACTCACTTATTTTCTGCTGTCTCTGGCTCAGTCACTTTCGCTCGCTTTCTATCTGCTGTCTCTCTCTGATTTCTTCCTGCCTCTGTGTGTCTGCCTTTTCAACCCCCGTACTTTCTCAACTTCCTCTTAAATCAATATACTTGATTTTTCTCTCCTGTCTCTTCCTGTCTGCACTCCCTGCCTCGTTAGTGTGTGTGTGTTTTGTGTTAGGACGTCTTTGACATCCCCATCTGAGCTCAGCTAAAGACAGGGGATAGGTAAGAGGAAGGTGAATGTGAGAGAGAAGAGGGAGATTAAAGAGGAAACTTTCCTCTTCACTAATCTCTCTCCTGCTGTCAGACTTCTTTTCCTTTCTATTAACCTTGTCAAACCAGTGTAGATCAAATTTTGGTGCCATATTGGATACATAACAGAAAAATACATAATGAATTGGCTTAAATAGATGAGTGCCTGGGATATTGTTATCTAAGGTATGTGTCAATGTATGGAAGGAAGAAAGGGTGAGAGGAGTACAAAGAGAGAAGGAAATAAATAGGGAGGAATGGAGAAACAGTCATTAGAATTACAAAGAAATCTGCTTTCAGCGTGTTTACGTTTGCAGATTATCCACCATGGGCAGACTATTCCAGATCTGATGTGTCAACGCAACATAAAAATTCATAAGTTATTCAGAGAAGTTACAGACCATGAAAAACACCCATAATGTTAGGGCTGATTTATGTACGCAGAGGGACACCGACACACAGTGACAGCCACAGCAGGCTGGCCTTTTTGGGCAGTACAGTGAAGTGTGACCCCAGCCTAAAACTATTCCAGTAATGCTGATCGTGGGAGGAGAATACAGGACAAATAGCTAACGCTCACATGCTACCACACACACAGAATACATGGAGCGTTTGATTGGCGGCTGGTAATTGCGGCTGACTCCTTCAGAGGGGGACGTCTGGTCTGACACAGTGAAAGGACAAAGGTCAAACAATAACATCTTCACTTTCTTTCCCTCTCTGTTGTCCTCTGTACAACGCCTCTCTGGTCTTTTTAAACACTCGTGTATTTCTCTCCTTGCCACTCTGTCTGTCCCTCGCTCTGTCTTCATCTAATTTTCTGTCTGTCTCTCTGTTGGACCAGCTGATCAGCTGAGCCAATGAGGGAGTGGAGTTTCCACCAGTGGTCGACTACCTAAGTGTCTATTGGAAAAAGAGACAAGAGGCAAGGGCAGATGTGGCATAATAAAATATTATTTTGATAACAGTAAGGGGAAAAAATAATTAGCTTGCTTATTTATCATGTATACATTATAAAACAACAATCCGCTCAGACATTCCCACACATTAATGCACACGCAGTCATGCACACAGCTACAATTAGGAGGGGATCCATTGTCCTACTGAGTGGGGAGGAGGGGGGTTGCTAGGCAACCTCTATTTTTAAGGTGAACAAGACAGTGCTGAGGGAGAATAGTGAGAAATAGAGAGAGAGGAAAACAGAGTGGGGAGGGGGAGATAATGAGTGTCTGAAACCAGAGGGGTTGACCACAGGAAACTCACACTTAATCATTCAAACCGCATGCAAATGAAGACATACACCCTCAAACAAACACACAAACAAACACTTTCCTCCTCTCTCCGCACATCATCTTCACTCAGTCCATCTCAGCCTCTCATGTGACTGTACAATCAGGATATGGGGCTACAAACTAAGAGCTATGTGTGTGGATAGCCACATACGTTTCATATGTAGTTAAAAGCTGGGTCGGTAATGCATTCAAATGTTTTTCATTAAGCTACAGGAGGATTTTGCATCTGAGAGCGTTTCTCAGCGTGCCTGCATGGATGTGTGTGTGAGTGTGCATGTGAGGGAAGCTTAAGCTGAGCAGCATCAAAATACAATAAAAATCAGACAATCTTTCACACGGTTGGCGGCAAGTGCTGCTAGGTTTCTATGCAGACACCGCTCAACTAATGCTCAGTAAGAGGAGTATGCTGATGCAGCCGTCTGCTGGGAAATGTATTTTGGTTTTGTGCATCCTGACAAATCTGCAGCACACTACAGAGTGGCTGTCTGATGGGTAAAAATAATTTCATGGTAAGGAAGCAGTCATTCCTGCCCACTGTGTTTAGAAATACAAACACTTGCAAATGTCCTCCCTCAAGTATGAATACTAATGACAGAGCTGCTGAAATGCCCCTTTAGCTTGAAATCATTTCCAGTCTCAAGGGATCAAAAGCTGTTTCAACAAACATCTTAACTCAATATGATTCAATTTTTCATTGCATGAAAAAGTACAATCTTTAATATACTGAAGCAGTATAGCTAAGCAGCTCCTTCCTTGATGTTAAACCAGTAGCAGATGTGAATGGCGCTGCAACTAACGATTATTTTAATTATCAATTTATACATAAAATGTATGAAAATTGTGCTAATTATGATCTCCAAGTGATCTGCTGACTAAGAACTCCGGTGTTTCGAGCTTAAACTCTGTTACTTAGACCTCAGTAAGAAAAAAAGGAAAAGAGATTGTGTGCAGTTTGAACCTGCACAGAGAACAGACCCTCTGTTGGTTTGGGAGTGAAACTCTGAGATTGAAACCCTGCCCGTTAAAGAAGTCTACTGAGACTACAGAGATCATTTAGGGCTGCTTGCTCAGGTAGAATTCCAAGTGGCAAAAATGCAAAGTAGTATACAGTGAAAAATGGCTACACAGTCTATTGCTGAATGGATATAGGGCTTATTTACATGCAAAATCCCCCATGCTGTCTCCAATTTACAAGAGCCAGGATTACTATGCAGTATTTCATAAATCTGAAAACAGACAGATGGAATGCCCGGAAGAAAGAGAGAAATAAACATTGAAACATCTGCGAACAACTAAAAAGGAATACGAGAAGTGAAACCAAATGTTGCCTGCAGCACATGTGTGAGTTTGTGTGCATTTGAAGAACAAATCAAAAATAAATCAGCAGGTCTAATCTTTTGCAAGCAGCTGATTTAAGTTGGTAGCACATACACAGTACATACTTCCCTTTGAAATCTTATTTTAATCCTGTTTAAGGTAGCATACATTGTCATTTTCATCAGAAGAGACACAGTGACTGCATGGAAATAAAAGCACAAACTAAAATGTATCCCTAACAATAATCTTTTTATCCCACCATTTATTGTAAATTAGCATATAGTGGAAGACAAAAAAGGGATGGGAATCACCAGAGGATCCATGAAAAGATATTATCATGACAATTAAGTCACTGTACAATATTACTGCAATTTTAAGTATGTTGCGATATGTTGAGTACTGCAAAATATTGTGATTTATTACCTTTTTCAACTGTAAATTATGCCCCTGAAGAAAAACTGTGCAGTTAATTATATTACTCTAGCTGACTACCTAAAGTTTAATTTGTATTTGTAATATTGATAATTGTATTATTAAGAATCGATATATGTCACTGTGTGACGATACAATCTTGCACACAAAAATATTGCAATACTATGCTGTATTGATTTTTTCACCCCCAATAAAAGCGATCCCGTCTCAAAAGGGTATTAGAGCATACTAACTGCATAGAAGGTGCTCTATTTTGTTTGCAAATTATCAGTTCTGCCTTGCCTTTTTTTGCTTCAGGCTACACGATGAGCAAAGTGGCATTTAAGGTTAAACTGAAATATTATTCAATACTTATTTGAACATTTCAACATTCCACTCACTTTTTAATCTCTGATGTATCTGGCCACTTGCCTGAAACACCCCTTAAGCATTAATTTTGCAGTTTATATTTAATCTGAAACAAATGTGCCGAAAAGTCAAGTTCAACTGAAAACTAAGTGCTTAATACACAACTTCTGAGCCTCGTGGTCAGGCTATAGGAGAGCTCTAAGACCCTTATGTACAGTTCTCTCTCCTTAACCTTCTGTGTAAAGCGGGGGTGTCAAACTCATGGGCCACATACAGCCTAATTTGATCTTGGATGGGCCATATACCAATAAAACCATTGCACAATATCCTATAATCAGCTCCAATATGTTCGCTTTTTTTGTGTAAAGAATAACAAGTGCATTCTGTAGACGCTCAGCCTTTTACAAAACAGATGAACAGCCTGACATGTCTTAAAAATTCGTGCAATTTCAACAGTATGTCTCAGTTTTTCCATATTCAGTCAGTGTACTTCTTGCTGTCATTACATGTGCACTTATCCATATGTTTCCTGATAAAGGTGTGATGCAGTCTGATACAGATTATTTTGAACTGAAGCTGCTGACTGACAACATTTTGCACAATGTTCAATATCTTTAAACATGGTCACAATAAATATTAATTGTTATATCAGGGAAATGTATTCTGGTAAGGGTGGAAAACCCTCTCAAGCAGAATTTAAAGAACAAGTTAACCGTATTTTTTTGTTTAACTTGCTCCTGAAACCTGGCACCTATTAGGCTAGACATCTAGAGGGCCAGATAGGATCCTTTGGCAACGCACGAGCTGGTTCTGGCCCATGGACTGTATGTTTGGCACCTCGGTATAAAGGCACTGCTGGGATTTGAACCCAGGACCTCTTGTTTACGAGACAGGCGCATTCACCACTAAGCCACAGCACCACATAAAAAAGAAAGCAAGGCTTAAACTGGCAACCTTCAAATATAGTTTCCTTAAGATAACACATTGAATTAAATAACCAACATAACATCTTGCTTTAAAGACAGTAAGTATGAAATAAAGGTAACTGGAAACAGCCAAGTTTACCTGAAACATTAAGCGCTTAATGCATAACTTCTGAACTTTTGGGTCAGGCTTTAAGACTGATGTACAGATGTTTGTTTGTTATATTCATCGTTTAAAAAAAAAAAAAAAAAAAATTCAAAGGGTTTTGAAATTTTATATATCCTACATAATCCTCCATGACTTCCTCATGCACCTAAAAATGGTCTGAACCACAACATGACAGCTCTACAATTACTGCTGGACTGACAAGAAGTTTTGGGCATACAGGTCTGATCTCAGACCAGTGAGGCCACAAAAGTTGACTAATCTCATAGTCCACACAACGTTGGATGACATGACAGCTCTGCAAAAGCGAAGCCAAAAAATCTCAATCAGCCCCTGGTGGCAGGCTGCAGTACACGTCATTAATCCTGCCTTCTCCATGTTTAGGATGGGACATGGCTCAAACTAAAACACTCAAAGTACATCATGAGTCAGGCCAATCAGGTGGGTATAAGGGCAGGACTCTGACACTGTGGCTCTATCAGCCGATACTGCACAGACTATGGCTCCAAATGACATCATCAACGTAAGATGACAGTGTCCATACCCGTGATATTTTGGCTTTATTTTTGTACCGTGGGGGGAAGTGGAGATGCATCAGCCATCTTTATTTACAGTCTACAACCCTGAGAGATGGAACCTTTTTACTTATATATAGCCGTTTGACTCATCACAGAGGCAAGGCATCACAGTCCTGTGTCAACAAGCAGAGATAGAGGGCTTTACTAGTCCCACTAGTTTTTCAGAGAGAGGACAGACAGCGCTTAACTTATACCATCTCCTCAATCACAACTAAACTGGACTGAGAAAAAGGCACTGCTGGGATTCGAACCCAGGATCTCCTGTTTACTAGACAGGCGCTTTAACCAACTAAGCCACAGCGCCACATGCACACTTGTCAAAATGCAGTGTACACATTGCCAATCTGCCTATGATAAAGTAAACTGTAAATGTTATGTGCTTACAATATTGCGCAGCTTCAAAGACTTTGGGCAAGGCTTTGAAGAGAGGTATAAATATATAGGATTTGTTTAACATATCCAGCTAGAATCCAGACAATCTTACCTGTGCATAGTCCCTCTCCAGCTGTCCCTTCTTCAGGCTGTAGCTCCTACAGAGACAGAAAGAGACAAATATTTATTCAAGTGTCTGAAGGACATTAGTATTTAAAGTCATTTTGAATAATTGTTATAAAGCCAACCAGCAGCTCACAAGTCATTGCCATTTGTAAGATGTATATTAAAGACAGGAGGAAGCAGATATAAATTAGATACTTGTTCCATTGATATTCTGTACACTGTGATTAAAAAAATGTTTGGTCTCATGCGTCTCAAGAGTGGACTCAACAGAAAAGAAAACAGCATAACAGATGCAGCAGGGTTGTTTTTTTTTCTTTTAATTGCCAGACCACCCCATGTTCTGACCTACTAATACACAACCCCCTACAAACTTTCCCCCCTTGCCCTCTCTATGTCACACAGCACCCTGGCAGCAGAGACAGTGGAAGTTCTTATCAAAGCCCAGGAATGTGCAGAATGAAAAACAAAACATTAGGTATACGATTACACGGACAGATAAATGTACTGCTACTGTTTTCTGAATGAACAAAGCAGCAGGTATACTGGACATGACCACACCAGGTGCTCACAAAACATTTTACCTGCATATCTTGACATAAATTAGACTACTTCAATATGTTATATGTGTATATACTACAAATAACTCCCACTAAAGCTGCCTCAGTACATAACATCTCACGATAACATTTGATGATTTTCCCCAGTCCAGATCTCAGTTTTAGCTAACTGTTGAGGACTCGACCCATTGAGCAATTTTTCACAGATGTCTGTGATTGTTTCTGATAAGGTTTGTAAGAATGTGCTTTTGTGTGAATGGCTATGCTTGTGTTGTGTCTCCTCTCAGTCTCTATTGGGCAAGAAATCTTAATTTTGACAAGATCAGATGAAAAATCTGACAAAATAAAGTTTTACAAAAGATAATATTTGTTCTGGCATGTAGAAAAGGCACTGCTGGGATACAGTCGTAGGATCTTCTGTTTACTAGACAGACCCTTTGACCAACTAAGCCACAGCGCCCTCCCGCCGTGTGATTAATAATTACTCATGGACTTAAAAGTTTGATTCCAGGCCACAAAAGTTGATTGTCTCATCCTGACACATAAAACATGTCTTTGTTCTTTTCCGCACACAATTCAAACTTCCATTATCAAGCAGGCAGCGAGGAAAAGACACAAAAATGAAACAACATTGTTGCAGGAGTATCTGAGAAACTCCACCCCAAGGACAAAACACCCGGACATAAGCAGAGTAATGTAGTGTATGCAGTTCAGTGCAGCCAGGAATGCACAGATTTATACATTGGGGAAACAAAACAACCACTCCACAAGAGCATGGAACAGCACAGGAGAGCCAGCTCATCAGGTCAAGACTCAGCTGTCCACTTACATCTACAGGAGAAGGGACACTCCTTTGGAGGAAGCAACGTGCACATCTTGGCCAGGGAAGAAAGATAGTTTGAAAGAGGCGTAAAAGAACCCATCTACGTCAAACTGGAACGACCATCGTTACAACACTTATCACCCACCTACAATGCAGTCTTGGGATCCCTCCTTAGATGACTTCACACCTATTCACATCTGATCCCACCTGACCCTAACGACTCACATGATGGCCAGGTGGGTCAACGACTCAAATTGTGACCTTAACAACTCTGCAAGGGTTAACACCCACACAGAGTTTAAAGCCTGCAACTCCGTCCCAGTCATTTAGAACTGAAGAAGCTTCTTGGATGAGACGCCTTCAAGAAACACAAGCAAGTCCAGTTGCCTACAATATCGCACTTATCATTACCGTGACCTGGATGACTGAGAATCTTCAGCGACTTCCATTATCAAAGCAATTCCATATATAACAGTTATGCAGCATACATGGAAGCTCTATCTCTGTAGTTTTTCCAGGAGGACTGCTCTTGACGTATATAATCCTCTGTTTGCATATCTTATCAACTACAGCTGACCTGGACTGTGGAAAAGGCACTGCTGGGATTTGAACCCAGGATCTCCTGTTTACTAGACAGGCGCTTTAACCAACTAAGCCACAGCGCCATGTAGCACCTGCCCTGGGAGTAATGTTTGAAGTCCGTCTTTATCGAAACAACATTCCAAGGATATTCAGTGTATAAAATATGTAAAACAAGAACCGCAAATACTCACATTTAAGAAGGTGGAATCAGCAAATGTTTAGCGTTTCTGTTTAATCATTTATATCCCCTCATTTCCTTTGAGTTTAGCATGGCAATACTACAGATTCAAATGACTGAAACTGACCAATTTTTCTATTAATTTGACATTTTAACCAATTCAGCCACAGCACCTGCTGCGTGCATACAAGGACAAAAGTGACCTCATAACTGCCACTGACAACTGGAATATGTTGTAAATATGTTTTTGGAGCACCAAAGGCTAAAGACAAGAGCAGCATCATGAAGGTCTAACAGCAACAAACCAAGCACAGTGTTTCACAGAAGGCACTGCTGGGATTACTAGACAGGCGTTTTAACTAACTATGCCACAGCCCTGCGGCTATGCCCTTGGAAAGGACGATCTTTAGCTCGGCAACCTTGCAAAAACTGTTTTTATTAAAGCGATATATTGCAATGCATTGCATCACCATTAAATGATAAAACTATTAGAAAGACTTTGACAAATAAAGAAATGTAGTAAGAGCAGCAGGCACTAGGCTTTCTTGTTGCTGTTATGAGGCTTTAACGTTATAGTACGGTTTAATGTTGTCAAATGACTCAGCAGCATAAAACAGTGATTTGATTAAAATCTCAGCGCAGCAGCACAGGATTTACTGTTCACTGCAATTATCGGGTGTGAGCCAAATAAAATCACTTGTTAAAACTGTTGTTTGAAAACAGGAACATGTGTCAATACAACCAAAGTGTCTTTTAAGCTATATTCAAACACAATATAAGCCGTCATAGGAAGCAGAAGGCCACAGAACAGAGGTTTGGTCTTTTTCAAGACTCAGGTTATTTAGACTAAATCATGACTGTAAGGTAGAATGTTGTGATGGGAGGAAGAAGAAATCAAGCCACTCTCCTTTACTGTTGTGTTTTTGCTCTGGTCTTTTACTTTGGATGGAGTGAGTGTGGAAGTGGTTTGACAAGTAACCTAATCATTAGCATTCTCTTTTTGCTGATTCACATGTAAATGTTTGGGACTCACTAGCCCGCTTGGATGGCCCCATGTCAATCACTTGCTGAGGGCTTGTTAAGAGGGTTTGGGGAATGTCAGTTTTGGTTAATTTTGCTTTTGATAGCCTGACACCCTTTAACCAGGAGCTAAGTGGTTCATTTTAAGGAAAAAATGCTTAGTCTAGTGCTCCCCTTACTCAATGGGCTTTATTGCAGCATTTCAAATGCAATCCATTTTAGTGTTTTGTGTTGTAATCTATCTTTTTGTGTGTATGGGTGTCCACTTTGCTGACATAAAGGCAGTTATGTGCCCATTGCCCACCCTATAGTCTCCATTGCTTAGTTAGCTGCTCTGCACTTCAGAGTAGCAAAATTAACTTTAAGACCAACATGAGTACGGCAGGATTTATACTAGTGCGTCAGCTACGCACATGGCCTATGCCATTGTGAGCATTTATACATGCGCGGTGGTGTGTCTGTGTCACTCTGCAGTTACACCTCCAAAATACTAGTCATCAGCGGGGTTTCTATGAAGTGCTATAAAGTTAAGCTGATTCAAAACGCACCTGAAACACACATTAAACATGACTTAATAGCTACAATTTCAAACACAAGAACACAAATCGGCTTCATTGTAGCTCGCAGCATTCACAGACAAAGCACTTGTCTTTCGCTTACACTATTTTCTAACATTAGGCATCCCACAATTACAATATCAACCACAGCATGGAAGGACAAAACATTTTTTGTTTAGCTGGATGTAATACCGCCTGAAGAATTTAACATTTCTGTCCTTTGACTGTTTGGAAAATGCACTGGTGCTGTGCCTTTTGCTAAGTACAAGTTTGAATAAGCTATTAAAACAGCTTAGAATATATGTAGCCCAAGGTAGCCCTTCAAGTAACAGAGCCAATACTGTTTAACAGTGCAACTGTATGAGGGAACTTAACAGCTACAATCAAGAGACACCAGGGAAGGGAAACAGTGGGGCAAGACGCAGAAAGGAAGACAACACTTACTGTAAGCGTAGACAGCATAATTACTGCCAATTCTCTCTATACTAATTACAGCCCAAACAACTAGGACAGTGCTTCTTGTCAAATGTTTCCCAAGGCGTCATTTTGTGTTAAACCTGCTGCGTACATTATGTTTCCCAAACGGGGGGCTGCTTTAGATTTCTGGCTTTACCTAAAAAGAGGCATGAGAAATTCTTAATGACTGAACCAGTCTTTTAACTCCTGCACAGAGAGGCACATACAAGAGTGCAATATTTCCAACTGTCAATGATCAACTGTGAGAGGCCGGAGCATGTGTGTTGTGTTTAACTCCACCCCTGTGCATGTCAGTTGAAATGGGACACGCTCCCACCACTGATCACACAGACAACTCCACCCCCGACCTAAAGTATTGAGTATGCAGAGCAAACCACACATGCTCAAATACTCCTACAGGCCTCGTTGGCGCAGTAGGCAGCGCGTCAGTCTCATAATCTGAAGGTCGTGAGTTCGAGCCTCACACGGGGCAGCTGTTTTGTGATGCTACTGGAAAGCAATACTCCCTAAAATAGTGAAAAATGTGGAAAGACACGCAACATTATCCAACAGCCCATGTGATGTCTATGAAGCTAGTACTGGCCATAACTACAAAGTACCAGAACAAATCAGTAAACAGATAATGTGGGGGGTTTTTGGTGTTAGTTATAATCACAACATTGCTGCGATCTCTCACTCACGAGCTGACCAAAGTCACCCTATTCTGCAACATGACACTTGATCACAGATGTTGGTGTGTATGTTATCGAAAATGTGTCCTAACTCGAGGCATTGAAGCTCTCTTTCTTCTTGCTGTTGGACAGATGTGTGTCCTCTGGTCCAAACTAAACTAGACTGTCAGTGACAGCCATTTTTATTCTCCATGTCAGTATCAACATGCTGCAATACAAATCCCTGACATACACAGACTCCTATGTAACAGAAATATATAGTTTAAAAGTTCATTAGGCTGACTGATATCTATATACAAAAATTTTAAAAACAAATCTCTGTAATCTTTCAATTTCATATAGACCACATTTCAGGGATAATCAACCTTAATAGGCCACCAATGTTCACTTTATTTACCCAAATAGAAATGATGCAACCAACAGGACAAATAAGGATAAAGATATGCCACATCTGTATCCGATCAGTGAGATAAAAGAGAAAGGGGTTTTAATGGCCACCCAGACCTAGCTGCTTGAATAAATGATGACACCTATTTAGCAAAATGATCATTTGTTCAAAAAATAGATCTAGTGAATTTAAGAACTTGCAGGTCTATTCTGAAGGTAGCAGTAAGGTATTCTGTGTTCCTGAGTTTCCCTGTAAGTGTATGTTTATCCTAAGGATAAATAAAGGTCAAGCATTGTGGTTACAAATCACATCCTGCAGAGACACCAATGCTAAAGTACACTGCAAATAAGAAATACTGCTCCTCTAAAAGCACCTCTACAGTAAGTTCAGGTTGACATTTGAGATAGCACTTTGTGAAAAGGCACTGCTGGGATTTAAACCCCAGAGCTACTGTTAACGAGAGAGTCACTTTAACCAACTAAGCCAAAGCATTGTGCAGCAACGTTTGAGTACAAATTTGGTGGAGCAACACATTGCCATATTCAACGTTTTCCATGGTTCTAGTTCCTTATGTGCTGGAACAACACACTCCAAAGTCCAAGGATAGCACACAACAATGCAGAGTACAATGACTGCACACAGAATTGTCTTTTTCCAAGTTATGCTGTGAGGCTGGTGTTAACTGAACCTCTGAAAAGGCACTGCTGGGATTCGAACCCAGGATCTCCTGTTTACTAGACAGGCGCTTTAACCAACTAAGCCACAGCGCCGTATGAACCCTTCTACAAGACACATTACCACACTTGCATGATATATACCATCATATCATCAAACCCTGGTGCCCTAAAACACCCAATGACAAACTATACAAGGCAGTGAAAAGATGTGTGGGTAAAAATGGATTTGATATCATAACTTAGCATTTTAAAAAATCACATAAGTATGCCAGCAGGTCCATTTAAAAAGTATGAATTCTGTATTCAATTTTAAACCTCCAACATCTTAAGGGGGAAACAATCCTTTAATCTCCTTATGTTAATAGTCAGATAATGTTAAATAGTAATGTGCCCTCTTTCAAGCACAAGGCACTGCTGGGATTTGAACCCAAGATCTCCTGTTTACTAGACAGGCACTTTGACCAACTAAGCCACAGCGCCCAAGAAAAGTTGACCAGAAAGCCAGTAAAAACTGGTAAAACCTAATTTGTAAACCCCAATGGCAATCCATTTATAAACAATCTACATGAATGTATAATGATATTAAACCAGGAAAGCAACAGATCCTCGTATTTAATAAGTTTGAACCAGCTGTTTGGCATTTTGAAATGCCCTTTCTTTTTTTTTTGAGTTTTAAAGGTAACTCCCAAATCACTAGCTGCTTATGATTGGAAACACACAAGTTCCTGTACTTAATTCAATAGTTGATAGAGCTGGGTTGAAAAAATCGATTTAATCGATTCGAATCGATTTTCCTTTAAATGGCACAATATCGATTCATTAATTAAAAAATCTATCTTTTACTATGACTATTTTCCTCTGTGGACGTGTTGTACAGCCGGTAGCAAACTGCAGCAGCCTGCAGTACTATCAACCCAGGTAGTCTCGCGAGATCAGCATTTAGCACCTGAGGTCATGGCGAGAGATCTCGCGAGACGGCCGGACACTGAATGAAGACAGAGCAGCAAACAATGGTGGGAGCACGTCCACTGAAGGCATGGGTCTACGGTGCGAGTATTTTCATTCGCATTTTCCCCTAAAAATATAACGCTAATAATGTACGCATGTTTATTAAATGCACATTAGTTTCACAGAAAAGATTAAGAAATACCACTAAGCATCAGCACACTGCTAACTGTAGCCTCAGTTTGTACCTCATACAGATCTGCTGGTAAAGTTAACTTAGCGTTAGCAAGCGTGATAAAAGACGGCAGAGAGGTGACGTTGTGCAAATAAACCAAAGATTTATTATTTTTCTGTAGCAGTAAACAGATGGGCCGATAACAAATGTGTTAACTAACAATGCTAAAGCTTTACAAGCTATTCAGGGCTGCCAACGATAACATTAACATGACAAACAGCAAGGCTAACGTTACGGCTAACAAGCTAACATACTGACGCTCCTCAGACATTCAGACACACACACACACACACATACCGGACAGCCTCTTAGTCCTTAGCCGTTAACATTAGCTCATGTACAACACAGGTAACACACAGAAACTTTTACAAAGGGTCATAATGTGCTTCTAGTGACTGTCAAATCGCCAGCAAAAGTTGTTTACACTGCGGACACGGACAGCAGCGTGCCTGCTCTCATGGGACAAAGATCCTCTGAGAAGAAAGACGGCTCACTCTACTCTGCCGCCAGGAACAAACTGGGAGACAAAAATCCTCTCTGAGGAAGAGGGTTCACTTTGCTGCAGGGTTCACCTGCGTATATTGTTTCTCCTCTGATACAGTCAATGTGTGCATCACAACCACTGTAGTGTATTGCACAAAAGCTTTATAAGACGGTTACAAGCAGCAAACTTGTAGATGTCCTTTGTTTCCATTTTTTGTAGCCACTTCATTTAAATTGTCTGCCTTGTGATTAGATTTAATTTAAAATATTTATTTTGTATGTGTTGGTCAGGTAATGTTAAATAAAACTACATGATGACTAATGTACTGCTTTGGGGTCAATTCTTAATGTAAACAGTATTTTTAATAGTAATGCACCAGGTCAGAGGGTTCCTTGTTAAATATAGTTTAGTTCTCAGAAAATATCTTAATATCCAAGCAAGTTTTGTATCATAATTGAAATATACTTGACTGAATCGATATTGAACTGAATTGAATTGAATCGAATCGAATCGTGAATCGGATTGAACTGAGTCCTTGAAAATCGAATTGAAACGATCTGGAAAATCTGAATCGATACCCAGCCCTAATAGTTGATATTTTGAAGCATAGCATAGACTTGTGCCAACTAGAAAAGGCACTGCTGGGATTTGAACCCAGGATCTCCTGTTTACTAGACAGGTGCTTTGACCAACTAAGCCACAGCGCCATACAAAATTCAACCAGAGAGCCAGCAACAAATGGATTCTTACTAAAAATAGATTAATGTTGATATGATTAATGTTACGATTAAGATGACACCTTTTAATTGCTTGTTTGTTAGAACGCTAAATTGTAAAATCCAAAGACATTCAATTTATAATGATGTTTAACAAGGAATATGTTATTTTGAAATCCCATTAAGTTTAGCATTATTGCATACTGACGATAACTTCCAAATTGCAATTGGTTGCTTATGATTGGGAACATACAAAAGCCCTTTACTTAATTAATTACCATACATGACTTCAAGGCACCGCTGGGATTTGAACCCGGGATCTCCTATTTCCAAGATAGGCGCTTTGACCAACTAAGCCACACCACCCTTCTACTGCTTGGCCTTGTACTCACTGTGCAGTACAATGATGCATCTGTTTTGCCATGAGTGGGTTTAATTGAAAGAGACATTTCGGAAGACAACATTAAAGGCACTGCTGGGATTTGAGCCCAGGATCTCCTGTTTACTAGACAGGCGCTTTGACCAACTAAGCCACAGCGCCTCTCACACCATACTGGTCAAAAGAAGCCAGTGTCAAAACATATCACTGCCACTGACCACCATTTTGTTAATAGTTCCCTCGTCCCTTGAAGGCTCAGTAGAAAAGAAGTAAAATTGTGCTGACTGTAGAAATCACTGCTGGGATTTGAACCCAGGATTTCCTGAACACAAACACTTCTTGGGAAGTTTCACTAGTCAAGTGCATTCCTGCGGTGCTACTTCAGAGAACCAGTAAAAAAAATTTATTTTGATTAAAAATATTTCTTGAAACAAGCAAGACTACAACCAACAATTCTTTTCAAATAAAAATCCCAGGGGCCAAGATGACGCCTTTGAATTCCTTGTTTGTTGGAACACTAAACTGTAAAACCCAAAGACCTTCAATTTATAAAATTTATAATGATATTAAACAAGGAAAGCAACAGATTCTCACATGTAATGAGTCTGAATCAGCTGTTTGGCATTTTGAAATCCCTTATTTATTTATTTATTTTTAGTTTGAACTGTAACATGGGCATGGTGAAGCATACCAGACTTGTGCTGACTGGAAAAGGTACTGCTGGGATTTAAACCCCAGATCTACTGTTAACAAGACAGTCACTTTCACCAACTAAGCCAAAGCACTGCACAGCAACCTTCAGAGAGCAATGTCCAAAAGACAAATTTGTTGGAGCAACACATTGCCATGTAGTTTTTTTTTTCAGGAGCATGGTTCAAGTTTCTTATGTGTTGCTGTGAACAACACATTACAAAGACCAAGGACAACACTGCATATTCCAGTGACTGCACTTGTACGCTTCCAAGTACAGAATTGTTTATGTACATATTCTACTTATACAGTGTCCTTTTTTTAGTTGTGCTGTGAGGCTTGTGGGGACCAGATCCCAGAAAAGGCACTGCTGGGATTCGAACCCAGGATCTCCTGTTTACTAGACAGGCGCTTTAACCAACTAAGCCACAGCGCCCTGTAACACCTTTGTTGAGACACATTCCTAACATCGTATGGTATATAAACCATCATAATGTCACACCCTTGTGCCCCAAAACACCCAATAACAAACTATGGTAGGCAGTGAAATGATGTTTGGGGAAAAAATGAATTTGAAATTATAACTTGGTATTTCAAAAAATCACATAAGTATGCCAACAGGTCCATTTAAAAAAATTATATTCTGTATGAACATTTCTCTTATGTTAATAGTTAGTTTGAAGGTGCCTTAAAAAAAATCATTGCAACTGACCACTTCTTCATCCATAGTACAAGCACAAGGCACTGCTGGGATTTGAACACAGGATCCCCTGTTTACTAGACAGGCACTCTGAACAACTAAGCCACAGCGCCCTACAGAATTTAATCTGAGAGCCAATAAAAAATGGATTCTGATTAAAAATATTTATTGACACTAGCAAGGCGACAACTTACAATTCTTTAAAAAAAAAAATATCCAGGGGCCAAGATGATGCCTTTGAATTCCTTGTTTGTTGTAATGCTAAACTGTAAAACCCAAAGACCTTCAATTTATAAAATTTATAACGATATTAAACAAGGAAAGCAAAATATCTTCACATTTACATAATATGTTTAAAAGAGCCCTTACTTTATTTTATTTTTTTTGGAGTTTGAACGATAACTCCCAAATCATTGCATCTAGCTTATGATTGGAAACACAAGTTCCTGTGCTTAATTAAATACTTGTCCATACCCATTGGCAGCTTTGTCACCCTCTACCTATGCCAGTCCTCAATGCCTATGTGCATTTTCACATAGATTGACCATGTCAGTGAGTAGAAAAACGTGGGACAGACAGAATGACTGACTGACAGAATGACACACTGACAGTTTAGCATTAATGCATACTGACGATAACTTCCAAATCATTGCAATTGGCTGCTTATGATTGGAAACACACAAAAGCTCTTATAATTAATTCGATATTGGACATACAGAAGTTTATATGACCTCAAGGCACTGCTGGGATTTGAGCCCAGGATCTCCTGTTTACAAGACAGGTGCTTTGACCAACTAAGCCACAGCACCTCTCACAACATACTGGTCAAAAGAAGCCAGTGTCAAAACATATCACTGCTACTGACCACCAATGTATTATTAGTTCCCTCGTCCCTTATGAAGGTTTGGTAGAAAAGAAGTAAAATTGTGCTGACTGTAGAAATCACTGCTGGGAACCCAGGATTTCCTGATTATTACACAAACACTTCTTGGAAAGTTTCACTGCTCAAGTGATTCAATGACAATTCAGTGATAAATATGCCAAAAAGAAAAGTGACAAAGCTCAACTTAAAACATTAAGGACTTAATACACAACTTCTGAGCCTTGTGGTCAGGCGTTAGAGTTCTAAAACTCAAATGTAATGCTTTTTGTTTGATACTTCACATATCACAATGCACTGATTATAAAAAAGGCTCTACAGGAATTTGAAGCCAGGGTCTTCTGTTTACAAAGCAAGCACTTTAACCAACTATGCCATAGCACCAAAACTGTCATCAACCAGTAAGTGATTTTTAACAACCTCAGAATAGAGTTTCATAAAAGCATCATATTTATTTGAATCACCCACATATTGCTTTTAAAATAGCCAACTTAAACTGAAATATTAAGCTCCCCCAGTGCTCCTGAAAACAGAAAACATGATCCACAACGTAATAACTCTGTTATGATTACCGCTGGACTTACAAGCATGGTTTCAAGCCGCAGGTCACAAAAGTTGACGAATATCAATGCTGGATATGCCCTTTTTTGTACATCATTTTAACCTTGAAAGGGATTTACATTAACACAGTAGCTCAGACTGTCAGAAAGTAGTGGCATTGCTATGGACTGTGGATGGAGGCTACTAAAGCAGGATTTACACTTATGCGTTGAATTGATAGGCTGTGCATAGACACGTACCCTACGCCATAGCCTTTGCCATAGCCTGATTTGCACCTCCCCAGAGATGTAACTACAAGTGATGCAGATCTCCTGTTAATTTTTGTGAATTGAAACCATTTCCCTCAGTGGAAATAAAGATTTTATTCACCTTTATTTCACAGATAAGAAATAATAAATTGTGAAGACAATAAAGCCTCCACAAAAATAGCATTTTAAGTCTTGTGTGTGATTTATCCTGGCTTCATTTGAGCAAAGGGAAGTCCACTAGCCGCTAGGTTAACTCATACAGTGTAAAATGTTATAGACTTATGCTTATAATGTCAGCTTGTTACTATATATATATAGGAAAAAATGTGTCTAGTGTGAGACAATTGTTTTGTCGGTAAACCTTGTGAGTTATAATGGAGCAGGACTTTGTAAATATTAAATGTTGCTGTTGTTCCTGCATATGAGGAGAGGAAAACTCTACTAGCCACCATGCTAATTTACGCAATGAAATGTCATGAGCTTAAGCTAATAATGTTAGCATGCTCTATATGTGTGGAAAACATGTCCAGCAAAAGACAAGTATTTTGTCTGTGAACCTTGAACCTTAAATTGAGCCAAATTTCTACTTGTGTCTACTTCTGTCATTATTAAACTGTGTTTTACTTGTCTTTTGGATCAATCAAACTTTAGAGCACTTCAAAGAAACTCAACACAGTAGAAAAAACCCCCACCACAAATTAACATTTTGGAGGTGTAATTGCCAAGAGACACAGAGAAACCAATGCACAAGTGTAATGCTCACAATGGCAAAGGCCACAACTGCAAATCAGTGTTCATTCTCAGAAGTTTTACAGGGAGAGGATAGCATATCACGTCTACCCTCTCCTGAGCCACAATGTCCTCAAGCACAACTAGTGAAAAGGCACTGCTGGGATTCGAACCCAGGATCTCCTGTTTACTAGACAGGCGCTTTAACCAACTAAGCCACAGCGCCATATAGCATATAGATCGATGTCTGATCTCCACATCTGTTGAAACAAAACATTTCAACATCCAAATACATCCAATGTATAATCATAGGACATGAGAATCTGAGTGGATCTTCACATTTGAGAAGTTGGAACCTGCAAATGTTTGGCCTTTTTTGATTGATAATGGGATCCACATAATTAGTAGTGAATGCATTAGAGCATGGCAGCACTCCAGATTCCATGTGACCTCGATTGGCCATGATGACACAAATGTTCCTGTATCTAGTTCACCTTTGGAGCTTTCTCCTTTCAAGTTTTGACACAAGACTTGTGCTTACAGTAGAAAAGGTACTGCTGGGATTAGAGGTCATGAGCTACTATTTACTAAACAGGCACTGTAACCAACTAAGTCACGGTACCTGCGATGCTACCATACAACTAATGCCAACGCCAAACATTACGACAGCATGCCAAAAAGCCTTTTCTTAAGAGACCTGACTCATTTCCTAGAGAAGAAATCTCTAGATTTTCACCTGCATGATACAGAAGAACCTGTAACTTGGAAAGCATTGTGCAACAAGAGTGGGCCGTGACTCAGTCACAATACTTGATTTGAAGTGATTCAATTTCAGTAACTGTAATTGACTGTGGCAGTGATATAAGTTCAGGAAAACAATCAGTTAGAAAGTACTTAAAATACATGTAATCATATCAGTCTCTTTCATCCACACACACACATAGGTTCAACTTTCTAATCTCTGGTTCCATAACACAGTAAATATGCAAATATGAGTGCAGGCTCTCTGAAAACATTCATGCACAGCCTCAAAATAAGCTCGGCTTTGGTATCTTAGTACTGCAGTGTGCTTTTGTACTAGTTAGGGCCTCTGGAACATACAAGTCAAGTCAACACTACCACACACAGACACACGTGGACAAACACACATCCTCACTGGGATCTTTCGACATGTCTAGGCTTCTCATGCAACCATGGCGACACTGCGGCAGAGACCTCCCAATTACCAGCTAGAAATATCTCACACCCACTATGCATGTTTGTATTGTGCTGTGTATTTCTTGAGACAGAGTAAAGATAAACAGAACAGACCTTCAGGTTAAGGCTTGTCTGGACATTTAGCTTCAAATTTTATTGTTGGGTTAGTTTAGTAAGGATATACTTTACTTCTGAGATGCTTGTTGTTTGTGCCTCTGTATTCCTTTAGACTTGCTTTCCTCATTCATCTGTTCTGCCCATAGTCTATTTCTATTCATGCTTAAAACATCTCCCTACCCATCCTTCACCTCTGCAGCTGTTCCTGACTCTCAACACTTCCTCTTTGGCCTTCTGCAGTTTGCTTTTTTGCCCTCTATTTTCTCTACTACTCCCTCTATCCTCCCTCATCTTTCTCTCTACTCTGCCTGCCCATCATCTGTGTTTGTAAGAGTGTGGTGCATGAGTCAAAAAGCAGTGTCAGCACGGGCTGTGCATGAAAAGCAAATGGCCAGATGAGTGTGTGTCTGACAGGAAATACTTAAGTGCTTAGGAGTGGACACTAAGTGTATGTACTGTATGTGTGAGTCGAAGTCAAGAGAGAGGGAATGATCAAACGTGGGAAAACAGCTGAGATCAATGGTTTTACAGGACACAGCCTGAGATCAGTGACAACAGGATAAGCAACATGAGTCACAGACAGAGACGGGGGCGGAGGGAGGAGGTCATGTTTTCACACTGCGTGATCACCGCACAACATAATAGAACAGAGTCTCTGTTTTTTTTTCTTCCAAAACCAAGCAGGCATTTGGACTAAAACATTCATTATTTATTCCTTTCGAGAAACTATATGACTGATACTATAAGTTAATTATATAAGGGCCTGTGTGTTAGCGTTGAAAGCATTAGCCTTATATAAACCCATCTCACCAGTTCTCTTTCTGCACAAATTTGCTAAAGGCTCTGAAGATGCTGAAAAAACAATTCTAGGTAATTACTAAATCTCAGATGGTATGGAAGTTAACTAAGATAAAGCTACAGGATTATATTTAGATTTCCTGTCATTCCTGCTGTAAAAAAAACAAAACAAATTTTGCACACAGCAGTACAGAATCTCTGGAACCTTAAAAAAATCAGTTAAAGAAAATCAGGCTTAAAATTGGAATTTGAATCATGTAGTTTGTAAAGCAAGATGCCAAATTCCTCTGTGTTTCAAAGGCCTTGTGCTATAACCAAGCCTGTGCTTTGCTTTCATGACGTGGAGGTCAAGGGAAAATCAAATTCCAGTATCAAAACATTATTATTGTGGCAACATCAGAAATGGAAAGAGGTGCAGAGAGAGTCGGCCTCTCAGTTTGACTGTAAGTAGTTAATTATTGTTCTGATCAGTTGTGGCTTCTGAAACATGAGACGTCACAAGATGTCTGTGGAGACAGGAAGACATTCGTTAAACTGAATTTTCAGTGAAAGCTGTCAGATGTCTCTTTGTCACAGTTCAGATAATTTGAAGCACAATACTCGAATCTGTCTCAGAATGAAGTTCCTACACTGACTGACTGACGGCTTAGCGTGCAGCTATGGGTAATTAATCAGGGGAATTGTATCTGTTGCCATTAGTCTGACAGGGACTAAAGTGAATTGAACGTGGTGTTATTCTTCCATTAAATAAATCCTAAAAATACATAAGGCTGTGCTCGACTCTGAATGATGTCAGTTAAATCAGATTTAGCTGTTCAATACAAATATTCAACTATATGTTCCTTTTGTCCATATGAAGTTTGAGAGTTTGAACTGGGTTTGGCAGGATATTCAGAGTGACAGTGACATTCACAAAATATAGTTAACAAGTCAAGTTAGCTCTCAAAGCTACTGCATGCTTACTGTGCTAACAACAGAACAAAAATGTGCAACAACATTTTTTGCTGACACTAGTGCGCATTCTGAGCACTCTGTCTGGGAAAACGGAGCAGCAGAGTGCCAAGCAGAGTGAATGTGTCTTAATTTAACCATACATTTCATGTGGAACCATAATGCTCCATTTCTACGAACAAAAGGGCTCTCATTTTGGTGTAGAGCATGCAATTGGATTACCAAACTCACCCTAGATATCAAACAAAAGCCAGAGACTGTATCATATTAAGTTGCTGTGAGCTGTAAATTCACCACTTCCAAGCAGAAGGCAGAAGATAATGTAATTATGGAGCCTGACCAGGCAAAGCCTCTCTTTCTCCCAAGGCAGCTGCCTCCATCTCACTCAGACTCACCCTGGCTCTGGGTCCACAGCTGCCTGTACAAATGTTACTTAGACGGATTACTCATTTTTCAATTTCTGTGCTACCTTTACCAAAATGTTCCCATTGATAAAACTCTATTTCAAGGGCACTGCATGTTTAACAGTATTTTTTTGTCTGCTAAAATACAAGAAATATTACAGTCTAACCCTTTCACTATAATGCAATCCCAACACAACAGCAGCAGTCTCAATAAACACTGAATAACAGAAGCTTCATAAAAGAGAGGATTCATGGCAGGATTGTTAGCTATATTATGTTGCAATAAACTGTAAGGATGTTTATGCAGTATTATTCTAGTAAACCAGTGTGCCAGATACTTGAGAAAAATGGTTTGGGGGACATTCGTGCAGCAGATGAGGTAGTTTTGTCTGATTTTTATTTGCAATATTTATTAACTGGCTGCCTCAAACAGGTTTTAATAGCCAATCACTGTTATTGTTTCAATCATACAGTTTAAGGTTACTGAAGTCATAGCCTGTGCTTCCTAAAGGTGTAGCTAGTATTCAAATGGCCCCTCGGCTACCTGCTTAGAATGTGAAGCATGTATTTTCCCCTAAAAATAAATAAATAAATAAGGTTGCAGTTGGTCATGGTTGAAGAATTTCCTTTGCCTCATTCTGAAACAGAAAGACTCCTGTCACCATCTCTGTCATCTCGGCCTTATCCCCCCCTGGGTATAGTTTTACATGGGGTCCTCCTGTGATTTTCAATAACAGCAAAGGCTGTCTGCTACTGTCATTTCTCCAAACACAGAGGCCGCTTAATTATAATAGCAGTGTGTGAATCAGCATTGCATTAATTTGGGTCTTTTTTCCCCAATGAGCCCTTGATTTTCCATTCCTCCTCTTTCCAAATTATGGAGGCTGCAGTGAAAAGCATTAATGAGAACTCTGATAGCATTTTGGGTTCAAATTGGGGGAGGCTCATCTCCCTACTCAGCATGGAGACCCATTATGTTTTAATGATATCTGCAGATAGTTCCTCGGATTTGGTCAATAAATTTGAGTGAACGCAAATTTCATTTATCCCATGCAAATGTGCCACACCAAGCACAGACGTGGGGGGTAAATTTCTAAATTACATCGGGGCCAAGTTCTAGTCCAGGGCAGTCCAGGCACGGGTTACAAAAAAAACAGCACTTTAATCCTTTGTTTTGTTTGTTCTCACTACTGTCGTCTACATGATTGATGATGCTCTTTTGTAGACTCGTCATAAAGCACTCTGTCTAGACCACGGTGAATTTGACTTTGCAACCTGCCTATAAGCTCTCCTACAAAGAAAACAAATACCTTTTTCATGGAGGGATGTATTATTGTATAGCCACATCATATCATGCCAATCAAGGGAACAGAATGAAAGCACAGTGCTGCAGCAAAGAGCATGCAATGCCCTTTGCAAAAGGGCCATCATCACACATAGTGTCTCAGTGATGGCCTTTTTGCAGCTCGGTTTATTTCACTGATCCAAATCTGCAGATAAAACCAACAACTGCAACACTGACATTGTGTTAGAGCTCCATTGTGAAAGTAAGAGTATGCTCTTATTCAGAAAAAGAAAGGGCAAGCAGGTATAAAGCTGGGTTACAAGGTGAATACAAGAATGCATGAGACTAGCCTATTCTTATGGTTTGCACTGTGTGTGTGTGTGTGTGTGTGTGTGTGTGTGTGTAGCTGTTGAGGCAGACATAAGGGTATGGGGGATTTAGCTGGATTGAGGACACCAAGTTGACTCCCTGAGTCCAAAACTCGCCATCGTTTTCTCCTCTCTCTCTCTTTCTCTTATCCTCTCTCCTATTACTAGTCTAGCTAAAATGCAGTTCCAGAGGATTAAACACATTGCCCTCTCTCTCTCTCTCTCTCTCTCTTTCTTTATTTGTTTCTTTTTCTTTCCCCTTTTACCTCTTACAGCTGGTAAACACACAGCTTCAATGCACTGTAGCTAGCAACTTGTGTATGTGCATGTGTGTTTGAGTGTGTGTGCTGATTAAAGCCAGCCTGTGGATTAATTAGGGTAAATAACCTCAGAGCAGATTTTGGGATTTAAGAGTTAAAATCCACTGAGGGCTTTAGGCAGGAGAATGTGTGTCTGTCAACCGAGTGTGTGTTTCATTATGTGGCCACACTTTCCTTGTCCTGTAGGGTTTCACTATTTTAAAGAGGTTACTTAGTCGCCATGGTAATAGCACCTTAACAAAAGTCTAGCCAAGAGATCACATAAGTCTACAAGTCTACATAAGCAATTTCAGAAGCACAGTTTCTATCTAGATCCATTAAAAGTGTATTTTTATGACAACGATATACACTAATTAGCATTACTGTAAATGGCCCAGTGTTAGCTAAATGACTAGCCACCTCTGTAGTCCATTCACTGACTGTTTCCAGGCATCAGTCAGTACGTTTACATGCACAGTTCAGTCTAGGTATGCCATTTAATTTGAATACTGTCCTTGTCCCAGTATACAAGCACGGGTTATTGACCGAAGTATGTCCAACTATTAAGGTTGACCTATTATGTCACAGACAAAACAATGGACAAGTTAGCTACAGTTAGCTAGCAGCAAACTGGTACCATGGAGGACCCCTTACAGCTCTGTACATTTTGTCCATCCAAAAATGCACAGCTCTGAATGTAGATGTCACCATGTTGTTTACCAGCTTCTTCTCCTGTTAGGCATTTAATGCTTTCGGGCCGTAATAGACTGGCCGCTTGATCGAACGTTCGTGTACAAAATGCGCCGTGTCTGTGTATATACTTCCTGCAGCCCTACGCAGCCAAAACGCACAATACTGGCGGTCTCCACTTGGGGCAGGCAATAGAAATATAACCCGGAAATCGGGTAGTGCATGCCGGGTGTTGTAAACAAACATGGATGCCCTTGATATGCTTGATGAGGAAGAAGAAGTGTGTCACTATGTAACGGTGTGGAAACATCATAGAGATGCAGGTAGTTCCATACCAGGTCTGTTAGCCTCTCTTCAAAAGTTTCCGCCATTGCTCTGACAGCGACTCCGTCTGGTCTGATCTCATGGTCACCGTGTTCATTCGCACGAGCGCCTCTAGAGGTTGGTCAATATTGCATCTCCGGCACGCGTCACGGTACCTCACGTTGAGATGTGCGGCCGACGCATCAAACGAACACAGATCACGCATGGCAGCCATGATGCGGTCATGTTGTTTGCAGCAAGTATATCACTGGCCTTAGACTTCCCGGTCAAAGCCTGGGCGGACACTGTGGGGCATGCTCTGAGCACCGAGGCCGGTTTAGGTCCGACTGACTGTATACATGCAGGAGTAATCTGACTGTGGCTGTTAGTCCAACTTTGAGAAATTCAATTTAGTACGATTTCAGTTGGACTAAGATGTTGACATGTATTTTAAAAGTCCAGTTTTAGTCAAACTAACAACAAATAGGGCATCGGTGGCTTAGTGGATAGAGCAGGTGCCCCATGTACAAAAGCATCGTCCTTGCTGCAGCGGCTGTGAGTTCAGCTCCAGCCCGTCGCCCTTTGCTGCGTGTCATCTCCCCCCTCACACTGTCCTGTCCATTAAAGGCATAACCCCCCCCCCCCCCCCCCAAAAAAAACTAGCACAACAAAACACTTTTCTCTAAAACATAAACAAACTGAGTGTGGTTATCAACTCTCCATTCTGACACTGGATGGAAACAGGTCAATAATTGCTTCCCTCTGCAGAAATCACTGCTGCATTGTTAAATACATTAATTATGAAGAGCTGCAACTAATATTCATATAAATTTTTACAATTAAATGATTGTTTATTCTATATCATTTCTGAAAATAGTCAAAACTGTCAACCACTATTTCCCAGTGTCACATGAGACATCTTTAAATGTCCTGTTTTGTCTGACCAACAGTCCTACACCCACAGATTTATGATATAAAAAGGACCAAAGCAGAAAATGCTAACATTGCAGTCGCTGAAGCCAGGTATAGTAAAATTGTAATTGATTTCAGCCATACAACTATGTCCCATCAAGTTTTGACAAAATAAAGAATCATAAATAAACATAATGTCCATTTTCTCCCTGTATACTCATGTGGGCTACATGTATGCAATTTTTGTCCATTGAACAGATCAGGCGTTTTAGTGGTACTGGTGAAGACAGCTGACAGCTTGGCCAGCTGCTGCCTTTTAGTACCTCAGGTACCGTGCTGCTGAAAAGACAGCTGGTTCTGACAATAGTGTCTGCAGTCAAAGTCAAAGTGTACTGCACAGCCATCTTGCTTCTGATGTGAAGTTCAGATAACCCTCACTCTTCTGATCTTAAATGACAATCTTAAAAAAATATCTGTCTCTACAGTCAAGTCAGATGAATGCCACATCACAGACAGAAAAACAACTGGAGCCTCAGTGTTTTGCTCAAGGACACATTGACAAAGCAGATGCTTGTTGCTGCAGGGGCTTGAGTCCAGCTCTCCCAATTGAAAGGCGATCTCCCTAAACACTGCACCACCCTGCTGCTCCTGATTTTACCACCAGGACAATGTGTCATCAGAAATACTTACAAAACATTAAAGGCGAGAGGAATGCAGTAAGAAAACACTGCAGGCAGCGTCTCTCAGCCACGAGGATGACAAAGCCAATTTGAAGATCTTTACCCAGTGGCATGAAGCTCCATCCCTCACTGACTGAAAGAACCAACACATTGTGGTTGCATATGCTTAACTGGCTCTCCCACTCTCCCACAAGTGAGACCAGGGCCTTGTTCACTCTCCAAAACCCAGCAGCAACAAGGCAATCTGTTCTCAAACAGCTGGAGCTGCCCCCAAGAGTGAAAGGAGGAGAAAGAGAGGGACGTCTCAGAGAGAGAGAAGAAGTAGAGAAAGCGTGAAAATGAGAAACAGAAAGAAAGGCAGGGATGGAGGCAGAGAAGCAGAGAGTATTAGAGAGTTTGCTGTCATAAATAATCAATGCTTAGTCAACACAGAAAATGAGAGCGTGTGAAAGAACCAGGGTTTCCTCCCATTGCCAAATCCAAAAGGGAAAACTGCCAGAATCACACACGTCATGAGTAAACAGAGCAGAGCCAAAATGAAAAAGAGAGATATGGAGACAGACAAAAAGATAGTCGGAGCAAAGAGAGACAGAAAAAAACATGGAAAAGATGACAGAGAGAGATACAGAGCAAAATTTGGAGACGAAGAGAGGAAGAAAGAGCTGGAGAGCAGGAAGAGGGCAGCAGGAAATTCCTTCGTCATTTTCCCGACCCTTTGTCCTTCTCAAAAAAAAAAACTGGAATATGACAATACTCCTCCTCCTCTCTTTCTCTCTCATGTCACTCCTCCCTCACTCATTAGTTGTTTCCTTCATTCTTTCTTTTTTTGTGCACGCCTGTGTCCATGTGTGCATGCCGTGCACATCACAGTCACATGACGACTAGATTCAAGATCATCTGGCAGTTGGCGAGTGTATTCTTCAGCACTGCGTTAGCACACGCATGCAACACAGACATGTTCATACCTCATGTCCTCCAGCAGGTCACATTCAGTCTGGTGTTTAAAGTGCAGTCTTGTCATCTGCTCTGTGTGTGTGTTTTTCAGCTCCTGTGTCACTTTGACCTGGAGGAAACAAAAAGACACGTCAAGTAAAGGATCTGTCATTTCTTCATCTGCTGCTGACGTTGACTGTTATAATAAAGCCAGGGCTTCCACTGGAAAAAACAATGCCAGTTAATGTGTCCTGGAAGATTTCAATCTTCTTCTTGGCATCATCAAGGCGTGTACAAGTATAATATTTTTTATTGAAAAACAGGCTACTTTTGCTTATACATTATATACCAAATAAAACAGTCCTGTCAGTAGGCTTGCGTGCACAATACACTAGTTTAAAAATAACAGAGACCGAGAAAATTAGGCTAATTATGTTAGACTTCAACAGGTTTTCCCTGAACAAAACGGTAATTACGAGATTACAAAAACCCAGAGTAGAGCTAAAATACTGTCATTTCCTGGTTGTAAGAGAATTCAGTCAACAGTGGATGCCTCTACCTGCTTTTCATACACACAATATTAATTCAAAAAGTCTCACTACAGCTTAACAAATACAGCGACATAACCCAGTAGGACTGTAACAAACACTTTTTTATCACACAATTGTCTATTAAAAACATTGTGACCTTGGGCTCTAGTAGGGCTGCAAGTAGCGAGTACTTTTATTGTAAATTAACTGTTGATTATTTTCTTGATTAAAGGATCAGTTTGGGCTATAAAATGTCAGAAAATGTCGACCCATGTTTCCCAAAGCCCAGGATGACGTCCTCAAATGTCTTGTTTTGTCCACAACCCAAAGATATTTCGCTAACTGTCACAGAGGAGTGAAGGAAGTAGAAAATATTCACATTTTAGAAGCATACAGAGATTTTTTTCTTAAAAAATAACTCAAACCAATTAGTAATCGATTATCAAATTAGTTGGCAATTGAATTAATAGCTGACAACTAAACATTTATCAATTAATCATTGCAGCCATACACTGTAACAAGTCAAAGATATAGACTTAAAAAGATATGCAAGACAGAAAAGCAGTAAATTGTCACATTTGAGAAACCAGAAACAGAAAATATTTGACTTTTTTTTGCCTCATTAACTGACTTAATAATCAAAATTGCTGCAGATCATTTTCTGTTGATCCACTAATCAAATTGTTTCAGCTCTAAAGCCAATATCCCAGTAGCGCCGAGACCAAAAAGCGGCTGATGGTACACCAATAGCAGTTCAGGGGCATATGCTGATCTCCCCAGTGGTATAGCTCTTGTGTTCCACCAGCACATACAGTTTCAAAATGGCAGGTGCCATTGCCATAGTGTCACATAAATACCGCCCCATGCTACTGTACTGTAAATGTATATATTTTTCATCTGTATTTATTTACAGTGTAGCGCAACATAGCACCATAAACAATGAAATGTATATCTTTGTCCATTATTTCAATGGGTGAATAATGTTGTGTGCTATATATTTTAGTGCATTCTCTTTTATTGATCGTTTTGATTTGTGTTACGTGTCGTTGACTTCCATGAAAAGGGCTCTATAAATAAAATGCATTATTATATATTTACAGTCCAGTATCATGGGGCAGTATTGATGTGCCAGTCTGACAACTGCACCTGCCGTTTGAAAACTATATGTACAGGTGAAACAAGGCTGGCAAACCATTCCCGGGATCGGTATAAAACTCAAAGGATCAGCATACCATCAGCCACTTTTTGATCTCGGCATCACTCCCAGTACTAACCAATATCGGGGTACTGATTCAAGAATACGGTAAATGGTTTTAGTCAGAATAACTTTCAACTCCCAAAGTTCACAATCTGAATCCAGGTTAAAATCAGCATTATTCGGATGTGACTTCTTTCATTGAATCTATATCTGTCACAAAGGAGTTGATGGAGATAAAGACAGCGAAGGATTTTCATAGCTCTGAGAAAAAGGGGCTACAACTCAAGTTCTGAATGTTGTGTTCTTTTTGGTATATTAATACCAAAGAATCCAGCTCCTGATCCACACTGACCTTCATACACATACACAGATACATGCAAATAATTAAACCCCATCAGTCAGTCTATCTGCCTATCACCTGTCATCTATCTTGAGTGTGCTCAGCTCTGGAGTCACCTGAGAGGAACACACACATACACACAACTCTCATCAGTAATCCATCAGCATAATAATCAGTGTCCGGGTTTTGTCAGACTTCTGGGGAGGCTGGAGGAGGCCTTTTGCAGTTAGAGGTCACTGAAGACACATTAGCAGCCCATAACAGCATTTAGGAACAGACTCCATGTGCATTAGGGAAAAGATGCTCATTGTAACTTCTCATATAAAAATTCATTTAGGTGGTCAGACCAGAGGCTATAACCTGCTCTCATTTACATAGTCTTGTGCAAAATAACAGACAGAGAGCTCATCCTTAATGTGCACACAAACAAGCACACACACACACCGCCAACACATACAGAGTCACTGTGATGGTCATTGTGTATTGTCGGGTGAATTCCATCGCCTATTCACCAGAGTAACAGTGGGCAAATTCATGACTGTTCTAGACAAAACAATCAACAACACAACACACACACTGGTACACACACATACACACCAACACACACTGCAGAGCTCCTTTCTTTCATGTGCTGTGTCTTTGAAGATAAGGAGGGAGTGGTTCATTACATTATCAGGGCAAAATTACCTCACTTGCTTTCACCTTCTATCACTCAGAGGAAGCCACAGGGAGAGGGGGAGTGAAGGGGAAGGGCACAGGTTGACAAGAGAGATGGGGAGACAAAACGAGAGCAAGAGTTGGTAGCGTGGTTGTGGGGCATGAGAAGAGAAGGGGGAAAAAAGCAGATGGCAAGACTTGGGAGAGGGGAAAGTGACAGTGAAAAGGCTGGGATATGGTACGGAGATGTTATTTATGAGGCAAAGAGAAAGAGATATTCAGCATATTAAAGGTCACGTTAAAGGAAAACAGCTCAGATAGTGTAATGGTAGCTGATGCAGCAGGTAGGTCTGTACCGCTGAGAAAGTGGGTCCTGTTTTGTAACCCAAACTTAAACACATATTTCACAGTGATGCTAATGTATAGGCTGCATCCCCATCTGTGTGAGAAAGTAACTAAACAGCAGCTGGGGTTGGGTGACATGACCTAAAATATACATAAAGATAAATGAACAGATTTACTATGTACAGTGTGTATGTATTTCCTTTCTCATGATAGATATTTTTATCCTATTTAATTACAGTATGTCTAGCTTAAATACTGGGCTGTTGGCTGATTTGTTGGTGTTACTTCCAGTTAGATGTCACTGGGTGTGTAACAGCTGTCAGTTTATGGATATTTATTGAAGACTGAAAAATATGTACATTTGACTTTGATAACGTCAATAATTTGATGCCTTACAGTCCAACCATAATACCTTGAACTGGACTGTAATTGAATACAATAGCTCCACAAAATATGGCCTCAAAAGCTCCGACTAGGGCAATATGCAATATGGACAAAATCAGCTATCACTATATTTTTGACCATGTATCTTGATATCGATGTTGCAACAATACAGAGAGGTGCAGGAATGAGTCCTAAAACCTGCATATGAGTTAGCATTTTAGCACTTTCTGGTCCCTCATCGTAAAGTCAATGTTTTTTAATGGGTTTTTTGCTAGTTGCAAGCTTAGGAGACTTTCATGTTTTGTTCTATGACATAAAATATGTCAGCGTACCACCAATTTACGCCATGCTTTTTCCTGAATATTGTCGTCACGTTTGGTGCGCGTTTGGTACAGGAAGGAATGGTAAAAACAGGCTATTCTAAGGAAAGTGCTCCCAAGCAGAAAGTGACATGACACCCCCTCTCCTATTGGTGTTGTTTTTTGTGTGATTTTAGGTCCAATGTGTTAATACAGTATGTCAAAATGGAAAAAATAACTGTAAAGTCACACAGTTTTTTAGGTGAAATTTAAAGGTCAACTAAAGTAGTCAAAAACAGCCAATTATACCCTTGACCCCAAAGGGTTAAATCATACGACCATTGGGTAGGTCATTTATAGCCTAACATTAGCTTTTTATGTTGGGCGATTTGATAACGTGACGGGCATAAAAGTGGTGTTCATATGTGAAGATCTGCTTGCTGAACATCATAAACTTCTGTTTGCCATGCAGATTATTTTCTGCAATAATCCAAAATCTGATGGAAAAATCTCATAGGGCTTTCCAACGAGGAACCAAGGCGATGTGGACTTCAGCGTCGGTCTACAAAAAAACACCATCCCTGCAGCACCTATTGTAGGGTTGGCTATTGGTGGTGGTGGTGGTGGTAGTGGATATAATGACTTAGTAGTTAAAGGCATGTAATACAACTGCTATGTTTGGTAAGTTCAGAAAATTACACCACTTTACTGTAATACAGCCTTTAAAACTAGGTAAAGACAACACTTAAAATATTACAATATTTAAAAAAATCTAAGACGATATGTAGTCTCAAATCACAATATTGATATAATATCAATATACTGCCCAGCCCTGGCAGCAACCACTGTATGTGTCATTATTCATATGTCATAGATAGATAGATAGATAGATAGATAGTATTATCTCATTTCAAGACAAATTCATGAAGCGATTTCCAGCCTCATTAGCAGCCATGTTTAATTTAAGCCACATAAAACTAATATATGAGAGTCAAACCAGCTCAATCTGTAAGCAGATGTGCTGAGACACAGACAAAACACTAAAGGGGCTGTACGTGTCGCACTGGGAGAGAAATTATTAGCATCCAGCAGCCAAATACTGATACACTGGCTGTGGTGCTTTGGGCTAAGTGTACCGACTGTGCCAGATACATTGGCAGGGCGTTAACAAATCAGTATTTTGCAAATAAATTCTGCCTTACTCTCACAAGTATTTCCACAGCGAACTGAATGGGAGAGACAGTGACAGCTCACAAATGAGATCTTACCAATTTAACAGGGCCGCAATGGTGCATTTGATCAAACACAGTGGAACAAAAGGGAAGCACAGTGGTCTCTGCAGCCTCAGTGATGAAACCTGTTTAAGTGCATGTATGTGTTTTACTGACATGATATGACATGTTCAGGGCCGGTCTGTGTGAAGAAACCCAGAGCCATAAATGGCACCGGGGGAATATGTGGTAATTAAGAGAAAACTGTGCAGAGGTTCACAGCAGGGTAATTGGCTCTCATGCATCTATTTCAGGAAAACACACACACTCATGGAAAGCGATGGGCAAGCAACTTAAACACGTCCTCTCTCTCTCACACACACACACACACACACACACACACACACTGGGTGCCAAGCTATAGGGGGGCTGTGGTCTTTCCTAAGCCCATACAGAATCAATAAGTCAGTATCAGAAATGGCTCTGCCAGCATGTCTCATCATCAGTGTGTGTGTGTGTGTGTGTGTGTGTGTGTGTGTATGTGTGTGTAGCTCAGGCTTTGATGAAAAGATGTGACCCTGGACGTAGTGAAGGTCTTCCCTTAGGAAGCATCACAACGTGGGAAACACGACAGCTTTTGTTAGCTGTCTTAATGACCGTCATCACAATTTTAAAATGTATAAATGAGCAAAATGACACAACACTGTTTTTTAAATGTGGACTGTAATAATTACTGTGACGTTACAAGCTATAGCGTGGCAGCCATAAGTTAACAAGCATTTTTTTTTATCATTTAAAGTTATTTATTCTGTAAAATGTAACGTTATTTAATAAAAACCAGAGTATTATGTTATCTTACCAACATGGTTTGGTGCTTTGTATCCAACGTCTCATGTTAGCCCACCTAGCGTTTTCTAGCTAACGTTATTTGACGTTTGACGGCTCGCGCTTCGAACGTTAAACGGCTGGATGGATTCATATTAATGTCAATAGGTTACCGACTAACCTAGCTAGCAAACGGTGCTAATGTTAGCTAGCAAATGTCTTTTCTCCCCTTTAATTTCCCCAAGTCCGCATTATTAGACGCTTTTAAGTGTTAAAAACATCCACATCTGAGGTTATTATCTGTCTGTCATTGTCTGTGCAGCTAAAACATAACGGACTCTGGAAATCACTCACCTTCCTCGGCGGCGGCTGCATTTTGGAGTATTGACATGAATGGTATTTCCCTTGCGAGATGTATTGTAATTCCAAGAGGAAATCCAAATCAGTGTGGGAGTGATATTTTGTCTCCTCAAGCCGAAATCCTCCCCTCCGGACGACAGGGAGGAAAGACGGGGAGTTAGATTTGTACTCCGGCGGCCATGATTGATGATAAATGGCTAGTTTGCACAGAGCAGAAACTGGAGCTGCGAGGAGAGGCTGAACACACTTGTGTCGGCTGCTGCCACTACGAGAGGACTAGTGTGTACTGTACTGTGTTGTGGAGCAGGAGAGAGCAGACAGGCGGAGAAGAAAAAGCAGAGGGAAGGGATGGGGGGGATAGAAACGGGGAACCCCTTCAGCAACTCGGCTCAATACTTCCCCAATGTGGCGCAGCGCGGCATAGCGCCGTGTCTGTGGTGAAAAACATTGAGCGACATCCTTTTTGTTCTGGCTCCTCTCGCCTGCCGTCGACTGTAACCGCGATCGACACTTCCTCAAAGGTGTTTCAAGCCAAATAAAAGGACAAGAAGGGTGTTAAATACAAAATGTGAGTCTTTATCCGATGAACATGAGGGGTTTCCGAGATGCTCCAGCCTGCTCAAGGAGAAAAATCTGACACTGACAGCAGCCTGCGTCCTGCAGACCTGCATAGCAACAAGAAACCGCAGTCGATCAAAGAAAAATCGATCAGAGTTGGACGATTTGATATAAATATGTATGTATGTATTTATATCAAATAAATTCATGGAAAAAGAGGCAAACACACAAAAGACACCTTACCAAATTTTACATCATTGGGTTGTTAATAATAACAATTAAAAAATATTATTTTCAGCTTGTTATCAGCCATTTGGGCATATGGTATCAGGCACACATCAAAGTAAACATTTATTTTTTAATTTATTTAACCTTTATTTAACCAAGAAGTCCTATTCAGACTGAAAATCTTTTACAAGAGAGACTTGGCCAAGGTAGCAGCCAATCAAAACACATTTAAAATGCAACAAATTCAACATATAGCACAATAAAACAACTATTGAAACATAGTGGCCTCTCAAGAAAAACAAGCAACAAAAGCAACCATTTGGAGGAGAGTAGCTGGTAACTACCAGAGCTGACACACACAAGGGTGCAGAGGTAGGCCAGAGGTTTGCCCAATATTGCTTTATAGATAAAAATACACCAGTGCTGTTGTCTGTGAATGGTCAGTGATGTCCACCCCAACGCTACTTTACGCCATTGTTAAGAAGACTCTTGTGCAGGGGAGAACAGGGAGGGTTGTCACACTTTACTTTGTATGTTATCATAGTTGTCACTGTGATAACATATGATGTGACATGACAACCTACAATATGCTACACTGAGTTACGATTTTATGTGATGCAATGTGATATGATGCGATACAGTATGGTACGGTAATGTGATAGCCCATGACATGACACCCTAGACAATGCAATCATACATTGTATAAAATAATGGCTGTAGCTACAAAGCCATTTTTAAGTCTTGAGTTTGGCATGTTGGCCGTCTTGGTTTTCGGAGCCAGATGTGACCGAATTTGGACATGAGGTTGGAGCTGTGTAGGAACAAGGGGTGGATCTGACTTGTGCTGTGGTGACACCTCGCAGACAGCCTGTCAAGTAGTCCCACCCTTAAATATGTGTAATTTAAAGTCTTTATAGAAAGTAAATGGGTGGGTTATATAAAAGGTCAACCCTGGTACGGTTGTCATGAATGTTGAAATTAGCTATAGACACTAAAACCATGCTTTGCACCAGGCTGTAAACATGTTTGTTTCTGCTGTAAAGTTGGGCATTTTAACATGGTTGTCTTTGGGGACTGGCATTGACACACTGATTTCAGCTTTTTACCATAATTCAGCTGAACAGCCTAACCTTTATCTCCTTAAAAAAGATATGGACTATCAAATGTGTCTTCTGCACTTGGGAGACTCGTCCCCACCATTGGCTTGGTTGTTTCTGTTATTTTAATGCGGGGAAAAAATTGAAGAAATCTTAAGAAATAATTGAAATTTGATTTCATTGAAAATGTTTCATTGAAACGCAATAACCTAACACATCTATCATAAGCAGGGAAAATCATTCCTTTCAAGTGCATTCTTCATCCTTATATAAAGAACAAAACAAAGAACAATACACGTGACAACCAACCCCGTGGAGAATGTGAAAAGCATTCCCAAGAACACATTTTTTTGCCAGGGACTAAGCTAACAACCACATATTGTAGCCTAGCTACTAAAAAAAACTAAACTATAGCTCTTCCTTCATACTTTTTAAAGGCAATAATTAGAAACCCATTGTGTAAAAGCCATTTTGACATAAAAATCACTAAAAGTCCTCTTATTTTGACTAAAAGTGTCTTAAGGGAGCGAGATCTAATGGCTGTGACAACCAACCCCGTTCTCCCCTACTTGTGTGTACTGTGAGAAACCAGCCAGTAGTCTGGGTAAAATGGGGCCATGGGGTTCAAGTGGGTGCTGAGTGAACAATTAAAAGAAAACATTACAATAGAGGGTGTCTGAAACCATTGTAATGAGCTGGCACCAGCAGCAGCTGGTTTGACATACTGTCTGTATGTAGCCTCTATGTGTGGGCCTGTGTTTGTGCCTTAGGTGTGGTTGGTCATGGTTTTAAATTAACCAGGTTTGAGAAAACAATAATGTAATGGTAACATGTAAATAGATAAATAATTCCTCTCTGGTCCATTGTGTTAGCCAAACTTTCCAGGGTCTCCTGTGTGAAACCTCTCAAGGTTAAGACACACTGGCTACTGAGGGGAAGAAATGCAGTTTAAGTTACTGTTGCCCAGCTGGTGCTAATAATGCCAGACTATAGTAGATTGTAATATGGCTGGCAACATCTTACAAGTGAGCGGAAATACATGATTCCCTTGAAGCATTACTTTTGGCCGGATAGAAGCAAAGGCAAAAATAGCAGGATGGGAAAGTAGCCACTACTTCATGGCTCCTACGTGCCATGGCCAAGGTTAAGGTTAAGGCCCATGTAATCATTAATACACAGACTTTCTGGAGCAAGTAAGACATTAAGTCCTCCTTCTCACCTTTTGTCTCGGTAAAAACCCTCAAACTAACACACACTTTCAAACGCATGCACACACACATTGGCCGTCAAAAAAAACAAACACACCTAGTAACACCCACGCACGTACCTTTCTGCCAGTAGCGCAGAGGAAAATGGCTGACATACTGTATCTGTTAGGATCCTGCCAGGATTCTTTTGGTTTATGATTTCTCTTAAGATTTGGCGTAGGAGTATCTTTTTATCTTTGGCAATTCTAAGGTAAGACAATTTACTGTAATAACAGTTGAGTGCTTCAATTAAAAGTACACAAAGCAGCTCTGATGGCGAGTTTTGATTCATACATTGCAGATTTGCCTGAAATGTGAGAAACAACAGATAGTCTTATATTCTTTGTACACTGGTGTTTTAAAGCTCATATATTTATGTTTTTGATCGCATGGCAGGAGATTTTTACTATTTCTTGCTTGCAAATTCATTATGCTAATAGCTGTATGCTTTTATTAAGATTTACATAGTACCAATAATACTGATAATAATAGTTGTAATATGTATTTTTTTAATTCCTATGCCCTGTTAAAAGCTAGCTTACAAAGACAGATAAGTAAATGCTGATGATTATATATATTGGCCTACTCTTATCATAGTAATAATCACATTTATTAGCCTCAACAGGATTTCAGAACTACCTCTTTTTTAATTTAAAACATAAAATAATGTCTTTCTTTGTTGACCAAACTAAAAACAAATAAATATTTGAATAATTTAAGGTGGTGACAGCTTCATCCAGTTTACTGCCCATTAGTCTAACAGATAGTTAACATCTGAGCCCCAGGCTCAACTGCTCTCACGCTGTATACAGGCTACAGCTTGTCACAGACGCATACACCTCCTCAAGTTTTTCAGCCACTGAAGTATCCAAGGCATGCATTGAGCCGTAAACAGCGCAGTTAGATACACACTGTACTTCTACTCCTGAGAATGAGGATACATTACACAGCATGGCCGGCACATGACAGTCTGTGAAAGCGTTTGTACAGAGTGAGTAGTTTCATGTATTTAAAGTAGGTGTTGTCTCATAGGAAAGGGGGCATTTTAGTGCATTTCCTGGGATGCAAAGTGGATATTCTTGTACAGCTGAATTAACAAAAATAACACAGATGACTTTATTGCTGTGCTCATGTGGTGTGCACACAGCAGGTTTAGAGGACTACAAAAGAGGGCCGCTCCGTCTCAGGTCTGTTATCTGTTAAATTCAACCTGAAGCTGTTTTTGAAGGAAAATAAAAGGCAGTGAAGACAGCGAAGGGTACAGAGTGAGCAGGAGGCAATGTTTTTGATCAAGAGAAAGTAATGTCAGAGAGGGAGAGGAAGAAAAGAGAGCGCCGTAGGTTAACTCGTCAGTCAGCGGAGAAACAAGTAAGTGTGGCAGCTACTGTCTTATTTGCATGCAAGTTCTTTTAAAGCATCACTTCTGTGTTATTGCATTACATAACTGATTTGAGCTTGAGTTTGTCAGATAAACAGATTTAGAGAAGAGGAGGGAAATGGACTGAGGTTAACAGTGTACTATGAGTGCCAGTAGGTAAAACAGAAAGACAGGGGTCTCTAAACAAGGTCTGGTTTGAGTTAAGAAGTTATTCCTCTGTCTCTCGCTCTCACAGCCATGAGGTTTTGGAGAACTTTGGCGTGCAAAGTGCCAGAATGAGTGCTGTTCTTCTGCCCGAGAACACAGCTGCACTAAAAAGTTGTTGCCACACAAGTCTGTGTGTATTTTCCTCTGAATCTTCTCAGCTCAGATATGTTTAAGTATTTAGAGCTTGTTTTCTTTGTGGGGAGAAAGCAGAGGTAATACAGTTAAGACCAAGAAGTATTTCAGTAATTTGCTGAGACAAGGTGTAAAGATGTCTCATGGAAACCTGTTGGGCCAGGTGATGGAACAATACAGTACATCTTGTTAAACACACACAGTACTACTATATATTGCACCCATAAAACACACACTCACTCGCACACTTGTTCATTTATTCCACCAGAAAATGGATTTAGGATTCCTGCTGTTATGATTTGATATGGATGCCACCATTTAAGTCTCCTCTTCTCCCTATCCCTCACAATTCGTCTCTCATTTACTCAACCACCCACTCAGAGAGAAAAAGGCGATTAAAGGACGTCAGCATTAAGATGATTTACATTCTGTGAAATGCACAATGACTTTAAAATGGGATGACTCACGCTATAAGCTGGATTGTGTAAATTTGACTGGGAAATCACAATGGATCAGTCGATTACGCTTGAGCGCTGCATGAATTATACTGAAATGTGCTGCTCAGGCATGCCAGTGTGAATGACTCGCAGCATCCTAAAATGTAATCTAGGTTGATGTCAATTTCTCGCAGTCATTTCCTGTGATTCCACACCCTCTATTTCTGTGTCTCTACAAAGTAAAATGCCTCGAGGTTGAGATGCAGCATATTCATACTCTTCCCTTTGTGCTTCCTCAGGTGTTTTCAGGACCAAGATGGACACCTTTGACAACAACGGGACCAGCGTAACCAATTACAGTGCCTTCTACTGTCGCTTTCAAGAGGATTTCAAATATATTCTCCTTCCTGTCAGCTATGCTCTGGTCTTTGTAATTGGCCTGGCGCTGAATGCCACAGCTTTATATGTGATTGTGTTCCGCACTAAGCGCTGGAAACCTTCCACCATCTACATGTTCAACCTGACGGTGTGCGACACACTCTACATCCTCACCCTGCCCTTCCTCATCTATTACTATGCAGACGAGAACGATTGGCCCTTCACCGAACCAGTCTGCAAGATCATACGCTTCCTGTTTTATACCAACTTATATGGTACAGTGATGGCATGGCACAGACCTATACAACACAGCAAGAGAGTTTGATATATATGATATGCTACAGCTACGGCAGCATGATACACTACAAGACAATACAGTATTATTCAATATACAGTAGTATGATGTAGAATATGTGATATGACATGTACAATACAAAAAAAATCTATAATACATACAGTAATAACATGTTGTGATATTATATATGATCTAATACAAAAAATACAATATGATCAATATGACGTGATGTGATGTGATGTGATGTGATGTGATGTGATGCAATGTATTAGCCTAAGACATGACTTGAAGTGACACAAGGTAATAGAGTATGACCTTAGATGTAATATGCTATGGTAAGATATGAGACGACATGGCACAACACCTGCTATGCTACGCCACAATATGCTACACTAGGCTGCCATATGAAGGTCTATAGTAACATTTGATATGACATGACATGCTACAAGCTACAATACAATATGCTACACTGGGTTATGATTTGATATGATGTAATGCGATGTGGTAACAATTGATAGCCTATGACATGGCACGACACCCTATACACTACCTTGATGTAACCCACTGATATGTGGACATTTTTAAGCCTTCAGTTTGGTGTTTCGGCCATCGGCATCTTGGTTCTTTGGCGCCAGAAAATTTGGACGAGAGGTTTAAGTTGTGGAAAAGCGAGAGGTGGCTCTGACTTATACTGTGGTGACAGCTTGCAGACACCTTGTCGCTCAATTTACCCCTGCACCGTGTCACAAATGTTGAAATAAGCTATAGAGACCAAACCGTTTTTTGCACCAGGCTCTTAACACGTTTGTTTCTGCTATAAAGCTGGGCGCTGGGTGTCCATTGGGATTGACTCGCCTCTGGAGCCAGCCTCAAGTGGCCATTAGAGGAACTGCAGTTTTCTGTTTGATTTTTCTGTCCAGAGGTTTCTGCTTGGCTGTGATACAATATGCTTCACTACACTATAATACAATTTGATAATGATGCCACACAATATGGCACAAAACAATGCAATATGATATGATACAATACAACACAACAATATGTAATACCTCAAAAGAGTGGCAGGATATCATTTAATAAGATGTAATACAACACAAAGAATTTCAATGCAGCTACTTTAAAAACATATTATATGCTTATAAAGTAAACCATAGTGGTCTCTGCAGCCTTATAAAAAATTGAATGCATCATTCCCAGACTTACAACATAGACTATGACAGACAAGAAATCCTACAGATAGACAATTTGATATATGATAAAATACAAAATGACACAATATAATGTCAAAGGATTTGACTTAAAGCAACACAATGAAACACAAGTTGACATAACACAACACAGTTTGTTACAATGCAATACATATACTGCACCATATCATACATTGAATATACTAAAAAATTATTATATTTATTCCTCTGACAGGTTCCATTCTGTTCCTGTGCTGTATCAGTCTGCATCGCTTCATTGGCATCTGCTATCCAGTGCGCTCCCTCCACTGGGTCAACGCACGTCGGGCGAAGCTGGCATCCGTGGCAGTGTGGGCCTTTGTTTTACTCTGCCAGGCACCTATTCTCTACTTCTCAAGAACAAGGTGATTTAATTTATTTGTATATCCCTTCATCTCTCCCTTGATATCTCTCTTCATTGTACTAAATGTGTGTTTAAGTGTGGACTATTGATTTTTGTGGCACAACTACCTTATCCAAGGGTGTTTTAATGGGACATACTGAAATGAACAACCAACCTGCTAGCTAACAAATTTACATTTTATCTACTTTCTGTCATCATTGCGGTCTCTTCTTCTTTTCGGTTCAATACCAACAAAGCAGCACTACCATCTGATAATCTTAAACAACTACAATCTCTCCTGCCAGGGATATAGAGGCTGAGCAGCGGGTCTGCTACGACACCACCAGCCCAGAGCTCTTTGATGACTTCTTGGTGTACAGCTCAGTCGTGTCAGTGCTCATGTTCGCCCTGCCCTTCATGGTGGTGATGGTGTGCTACGGCCTCATGGTGAGGAAGCTTCTGGAGCCTGGCTGGGGGTCTGAAGGGGGCGAGAGGGGAGGCATGTCCGCCTCACGTTCCAAGCAGAAGTCAGTGAAGATGATCATCATCGTGCTGGCAGCGTTCATGCTCTGCTTCCTGCCTTTCCATCTCACCAGGAGTCTCTATTACTCCTTTAGATACCTAAGGCAGGTCAATCCAGACCAGGTGAGGACAAACACCCTTATAAAAATTGTGCTACAATTACTTTAAAGCCCAGTGTATCACATTTGTCATTGTTTATGTCCATCAGATCAGCTGTACGTTGCTGGAGGCCTCCAGTGTGGCCTACAAGGTGACTCGCCCTTTTGCCAGCGCCAACAGCTGTTTGGACCCCATCCTTTACTTCCTGGCTGGGCAGGACGCCCGCAGTAACCTCACCAAGAAGATCAAGTCATCTATAGCGAATCCAACAAGTATGAGCGAACGCTTGACAACACAATTCTGATCCAGTATCTGAAACTATCCTGGTTAAAATGAGAAAAGGCTGTGGGGACAAGTACAGTACTCATACTTATTGCTGGTGTCTTCTGGTAGATGTGACACCTCGTACACTGACACTGACAGAGGTTACATTCAGATTTACATCATTACACTGCTTGAATTAAAATATTGACAGTATGATGACTGAAGGTTAGAAATAAACATTTAAATCACATGGTGCCCTCCTGACTGGAGGTACTAGAGGCCTGTAAAGGATTTTTATACATGTGTTTTGTTATGTTTAATAAGTTATGGTGAATGGACAAAACTGAACTACATGGTTGTTGTTAATGATTCTACTGGATGACTGCACTACACCAGCCTTATTGAAAATGTGCTGTAGCACTGTGTGTGCGTCACTCTGTGTCTTAATATGTGAAGGAACTCAAAATTATATTATAAAAAAAAAAACATGTAAACATTTTGACAGAATGTTTGTAAAGACACATTTTTATAATTTGTCTCATGTACATACTGCATTTGCTTAATCTCGATGCCATAATTTGTGTAAAGTAAAATATAATTCTTCAAAATGGCTGTAAAATTAGTATATTTTTCTAAGAAGAGTAGTTGAAGTATGTTTCATGATTTCCTCTGATGTTAGGTCACTGATTTTCTCTTAGTAAGTGTCATTATTAAAACCACACAACCTCTGAGCAATTGAGCAGACTATTTGAAACCCCAGGAAGTAAGTTGTCACATTTTTTGTTAATGAGTTTTGAAAGTATAAACTGTGATTTGTGGGAAGAGTAACCTAAGTTGCTCTGCATCTGAGCCACTTGGTAAATCTAAAAGTTATCGGCTACATGGAGACACTACAGGTGAATAGGGTCAATTTAGAGTCACTAGTTAGCCTGCATGTCTTTGGACTGTGGGAGGAAGCCGGAGTACCCAGAGAAAACCCACGCTGACATGGGGAGAACATGCAAAATCCACACAGAGGGGCCCCCCTTCCACCCTCGGTATGAACCAAGAACCCTCTTGTTGTAAGGCAGCCATGCTATCCACTGCACCACCATGCCAGATGTACTGGTGCAGCAAGTCTGGGGCAAAATCAATTTGTAATACAGAGCTTCAAACTGTTACCGTTGTGTTGTTTACATGCTCTGAGCAATGAAATATAACACATCTTCTTTGTAGCATCCATGCAGTTTCCACATTATGATTTAAAGCTCAGGAACACAGAAGAACAACTTCCGAACTGAGGAATCCAAGGAGCATGTAAACGCAGCATTATATTAAAACAATCAGTTTTGGTATTACACATTTTCTGAAATGTTATGCTTAAATGTGCATAAGCCACATTACCTAATTAAATATGCACCACTTTGCATACATTTCATGAACACAAATCTGAACTTTGTTCAAAGCCAGGTTCAAATGTTTGTCTTTAAATTTCGTTGACATATTAAAATGAAAGGTTTTTACAGAGAGACTCTTGGATATCTCTTTTCATCATCAATCAGAAAATACTGTTAACAGCCATAAAAAAAAATCTATTTTTGCCATGTTTTTGAGGAATAAAATGTTCTCTAAATCACCCCTCAGTAAAATCCTTCCTTAAATAGCTGGTAATAAAACAGTAAGGTTTTTGTGTGTGAGTGCTACTACAGTGGAGATGTTAAGCTCATAGTATGAGAAGAAAATTCATCTTGAGAAAATGGCCTTTAAAGATATGTATTGTAAGATATTATACATATCCATCCATTTGTAACTCTTATCCAAAGCCGGGTCGCGGAGGCAGCAGGCTGAGCAAAGTATTGCAGATGTCCCTCTCCCCAACAGCACATTCCAGCTCCTCCTGGGGGACCCCAAGGCGTTCCCAGGCCAGATGAGATATGTAATCCCTCCAGTGTGTTCTGGGTCTGCCCCGGGGCATCCTACCACTTAGATGTGCCCATACACATTTTTAGACCAAAATACAGGTAAATAGGTTAAAAGGTTTCATAAAAATTGGCATGAAACTTCCCCAATTCATCAAGACAATAGTTTTCTGAAATTTTAGTTTCAAACATGCAAATGAGTCGTTATCTAATTAAATATGCACTTTCTGTATAGCTTTTCAGGACAGAAATCTGAACTAAAATGAAGACTTTAATGTATATTTTGGCCTTTTCTCCTCTCTAGTCTGAAAGATGACATAGTATGGAAGCAAAAAATGACCTGTGCATGATAAAAACTGTGTAGTGTCTCCCCTTGGTGGTCACTTTATCGAACAAACACCAGACCACCACTAGAGGGCAACACTGCCAAACAAACAAGACAGGCCTTTGCTCATGTCACTTTAGCTTTAACCACATTTCTGACTTTTTATAGTTCACTTTTTATTCATCCATAGCTCACACATTCACAGACAGCAAAACACCAAAGACTAAAAACCCGCATCACTGTATGTCTGTAGCAAGAACAGCAAACAAGACAGTGTTTAAAATACACCTCTTCTTTATTTCAAGAGTAAAAATATCATCATACAGAAATAAAATGGAATATTATAAATGCAAATCTACAAAGTTGATGAGATGAATGCTTGTTTCCTGTCTTCCTACCAGCAATACTTCAGCCTGAAAACATGTAATAACAATCCTATTAATAGTAATAAAAACAGATCAAATGAAAATGTGTAACTGCTGTAACCAATAAATATTCCTCATACTCCTCATAACATAATAATAAACTGTGAAAATGAGTGAATAAAAAACCTCCATGATTATAGTACACTCTTTAAAACCCATGAGGATGTAAACCGAAGCCAATTGAGCTGCGTGTGTTTGAGGCATCGCAGCCACTAATCCTCTTCAGCCACTGGTTGGTTTATTTAATTAAACTGTAAAAAATAAATATGTGCATATGTGTGTGTTCATGTGGGAGTTGTTTCTTGCAGTTATGGAGGTTGCATAACTGGAGTCTGGCTATGTGTATTGTATGCAGGTTTTAAAAGGTCAGGATTAAAACACTGAAATGTTGCACTCAAAGTGTGAAAAAAAAAGCGTATGATGATTTCAACCAGCAGTTCAGCTTATGCAAAGTAATGTGACAGAGTTCTTTGATTTAATAGTCTACAAATGTCACTTATTATCGGTGCAGTGCAGTTGTTGTTCACTTCATACATTTCATACATACTGTATGCTAAAATTATAAAAGCCAAGTCTGTGTCTCTACACCCACCCATATTAACATATGTACATTCATTTACAAGTTCTATTCTACAAAAGTGATCTCTACTATTTGTACAGGCACCCTCGAACTGACGTTGGGATGCAATGTCGTTAAAAAATACGCTGTGATACAATATTCAGGGCCACATTTTGGCCCCAAAATCACTTACTTGGGCCTAGGCCAAGCGCTAAGTTCGCTGAGTGAATGTTTCTCAAATTCTCAAAGGTTCATTTGACTCAGTGAGTGCATCTTCTGTTAAAGGGACAGTTCACAGCAAAATGAAAATGACTTTTTTCCTCTTACCTGAAGCGCAATTTATCAGTCTAGATTGTTTTGGTGTTAGCTGCAGAGTGTTGGGAATACCTGCCATAGAGATGTCTGCCTTCTCTCAAATATAATGGAACTAGACGGCACTCAGCTTGTGGTGCTCAAAGTGCCAAAAATACATTTGAATAACTCAACAGCAATGTCTCTTTCCAGAAATCATGACCCAATTACTCAAGATAATCCACAGACCTTGTTGTGAGCAGTTTCATGTAGGAACTATTTTCTTTCTACCAAACTACACCCACCAACCATATCACTGCGCAGAAGGAGGTGTGCATCTACTGCTAGCTAAATTAGCACCACTGAGCTAGCTATTGTTCCAGCTCAGCCAGACGGCGGTGGCTCAAAGATAGAGCGAGTCGTCCACTAATCGGAAGATCAGTGGTTCAACCTTCGGCTCCTCCAGTCTGCATGTCGAAGTATCCTTGAGCAAGATACTGAACCCTAGATTGCGCCTGATGCTCCATTGGTGTGTGAGTGTGTTAAAAACTGAGTAGCAGGTGGCACCTTGTATGGTAGCCTCGGCCCACCACTGTGTGAATGTGTGTGTGAATGGGTGAATGTGACTCGTAGCGTAAAAAGCACTTTGATGACTACAATGGAGCAGGTTTATTTAACATTAACGTTTACAGTTCATGTCATGCATGGTCCTGTAGTCCATGAGTAGATGCATGCTTCCTTATACATGACGATACTGTTGGCGGGTGTAGTTTGGTAGAAAGAAAATAGTTCCTACATGAAACTGCTCACAACAAGGTCTGTGGATTCTCTTGAGTAGACAGATCATGAGTTCTGGAAAGAGACATTGATGTAGAATTTTTGAGCACCACAAGCCGAGTGCCATCTAGTTCTATTACATTTGAGAGAGTAGACATCTTTACAGCTAATATCTCCAACACTCTGCGACTAAACCCAAACCAATCTCCATAAATAACATTACAGGTAAGAGGAAAATATGTATTCATGATTATTGGAGTGAACTGTCCCTTAAACACTACATTCAACATATTCAGGGTCTAAAATCTCAACTCACCTTTAAATCCTGTGTGAGCAGAGGAAAAGGAGCTAGATAAATAAACAACAAAATAATATTAAATTCTTTAACATTTTGTCCTCATAATACTTCCTGTAGTGCTACTGTGGTCTTAAATCAAGTGTCCTATGACCCAAAATCATACAGGTTCATATTTCAGCCAAGCCAGATTTGATGGAAACCGTCATAGTCTTAATTCACATGGCACTTGATCCCAGACAACTTGGCTTGACATTTACTCTTTTTCAAACGTACACACTTGAATGATTTTGTTCCAGTCTCACTGTTGTTTGAGCTTTGTCTTTGTGTCAGTAATGTATCCACAGTGTTTTGTCCTTTTTTACTGTGCAGAAGTAGTGTAGATGTCTCTGTCTACATGTATGTTAAAGATGTGTCAGCCTACGTGTGTGTTACCCCTGTGTCTATGTTTTTCTAGGTGGAAGCACAGATAAAGGGGGTGAGAGTGCATTTTTTTGTTTTCTCCCTCTCACCCTTCCTTCTCGTGTCAGGTGTTCACAATCTGTTATCACAAAACTACGCTCTCCGCTTTCTCTTTGGGTTGGGACAGGGAAGCAGCCGTGATGTGATGAGTTTCTATGATATCTGATGCATCTGTAAAATTACAATATTGTTTTTATGTCATAATAAATACAGTTAAATTCCTCTTATCGCCTGAATAGAAACAACTTCTTCCAGTTTGTTTTTGTGGTTTCTTGGTGTCGCTCGTGTGGAAACACCCTCTCTGCCAGCTATCAAGTTGTCAGCGAACGATGAGGTCATCTTCAGCGAGGTAGCGTTATCATACACCGTCTCTCTGGCTCTTCACCTGAAAGAGAGAGTCAAAATGTCAAGAGGGGGGCATATACATGACAAATAAATTGCTTTTGAGAGTTTCCAAAGCACACTTATCTCATTATTCCTCATTTGGGCTGATTTTAAAACATTAATAAAAGGATTCTTTTTAAGCATAACACATGACGAATCCAGCAGATTGTTCTGATGACAGGCAGGGCCACATGATTACTGTTACAATGCTGATTAGAAAAATTGGAGCAGACGATTAGAAACAGAAGAGGCTCATTTCCCAAATCATTTTGGAGATTCTGATAAACAGATTACACTCTGTATAATTTCCTTTCCTGGTAAAGCAGACCACATAATTCAGTGCTGGCCACAAGAATGCAATCTGACATGCTGATGATCTCAAGCTACGTCGCAGCACATTAACTCATAACAATTGTGGAAGAAACAGAAAGAAAAGGAGGAGAGTTGTAATTACAACGAGGAGTCATGGGGTAGAAGTGAAATGAGAGTGAGAGGGGGAGGCCTGTGAGTGTGTGTTGCAGGTTGTACCTCCTGATGCCGGATGAAGAGGAGCAGAAGGATTTCCCTCCAAACAGGGAGTTTCTTTGCTCCTGAGATGATGTCTTGGGATCCACGGTGACAGGTTTCTGCTCGGGGATCTGAGCGACTTGGAATCTGTCGGTCAAACGAGAGATATGGTCACTGCCACTAAAACACACATGCTTACAGGAGTGCGAAGCTGTTTGACAGTGTGTCTGGGTGTGTGTGTCTTAATTACTCTTTCTACTGTGTCATCTTTTATGCTACTTTTGGAGGGTTATTTTAAAACTTGTTACATTAAAAGCCATTTGTACAGTTTACAGATGGTTGTAGCCTTTCTATAACTCAACTGGAGTGGGGTGAAATGACTGCGAATGTGTCAGCAGTGGACAAAGTATTCAGATCCTTCAGAAAAGGAAGTAGATTATACGCCATTACAAGTAAAAGCCCTGCTTTGTTCTTCATCATCCACATAAATATGTGTGTAACTATGTGTCTATGTCTGGGTACACACATTTATGGGTGCGAGCATGTATTATAAGGCTTGTGTTTATAAGTAATTTGCTTTTCTTTTCTTAATTTCTTAATTTCTTATCATTATATTATTGTCGCTTATTTCCTGATATCGCCTTTGTTTGTTTATGTTTTATTGTTTTTAATTTTTTATATACTTTATTAATCCTGCAGAGGGGAAATTCAATTTTCAGTTTTATGTATGTATTTATGTGTTTTCTTTTTTCCCTTTTACCTTATCTTTTTCATTCTCTATATGGGTGAAATAATCCTTAAAAATGCAAATAAAAAAGTCCTGCTTTAAAAGTAAAAGTACAGAAGTGATATTAGAAAAATGCACATAAAATATTATAAGCTAAAGTACTAATCATGCACTAATCATCACTAATCATTACTATATGTTTTATTAGAGTCTTACAATAACTGATACTGAACTCATAAAACTGACTGAATCTGATCAAGGAAGGGCTCATTTTAAATAATGTCTAAACATACTGTCAATTCTTTGATCTACAACAATGCATCATATTTTATAAAACTTATCTTTTGTAGTAAAATTTGTCTGCACAGTAACTAATAACTAATGCTTTTAAAAAAATGTAGAAATAAAGGACAATGTTTGCCTCTGAAATGCAGTGGAGTAAAAGTAAAAGTGACTGTATATGCATGTCATACTGTCATATTGTCATGTGTCTCACCTCCCCACAGACAGCACCGTCAGCTCCCCCTCCTTCCTCTCCTTCACTTCACTCCCCTCCACCTTCTCCTGTACAGTATTTGGCACAACAGCTTGAGTGTGGTGGGTGTCGACGAACACCCCTCCCAGCAGGGGCCTCTTCTGCTGGTCCTTGGATGTGTCCAGGGAGGACAGGATGAGGCTCTGTGGGGGCTTCAGGGGGTCTTTGAGGGAATCCAGGGGAGGTATGAGGACAGGGGGCCATTTTCTTTGGGCGCAGCGGGTGCAGCGGTAGCCATGTTTCGGGGCCAGGCCGGAGAGGCCGGAGATGGTGTGGAGGTGGGACTGGTGGGGGCACAGCCTGGGGAGGGAGCGGAACGGGGACAGGGGAGACAGCATGGGGAACCTGGGAGGAAGAGAAGGAGAGGAGGAGAAAGGAAGTCAATAACTGATCAGTTACATTTTTTAAATGTTCAGGCATTTTTATGTTTGGATTATCTTGGGTAACTGAGTCATGATTTCTGGAAAGAGACACTGCTGTCGAGTTAATCAAATGTATTTTTTGGCACTCTGAGCACCACAAGCCGCCATGCTAACTAGTTCCACTATATTGGAAACATTACCATGAGCTCTACCCTTGTTCGGTTTAGATGTGAGTGGAAAATAAATAAAAAATTGAAATCTAAAGTTTAATCTCTTCACCTAGGCCTCTTTAGTTTTTGTTTATCTATTCTTTTGTGCAAAGAGAGGCAGAGCAAACGAGATGAATGCAGCTGTGTGTCCCTGTGTTGTACTAGTGGGTGACCTGTAGTGACCCTGGCAGAACCTCCCACCACACACACACAATCACACACGATCTGAAAGCTTTCCAGATTTCAATGTACATATCGCGTGTGGGTGTCAGAATGTTCTCGAATCTAAAGCTCACATGTTACAGCAGCCCATTGAGCAGTGGCAGCACACTGCCAGAGGCCCCCTGAGACCTCTCACTATTGTACATGTGTAATGGATCCAGTTACCATCCATAAAATAATGTAAGATAAGATGAACTTCTGTGGGAGAAGCTGGGTTGGTGAGCAGCAGAGAATGGTCTGTGAAGATGACTTCTCTTTCGCTGCCAGTGCTGATAAAGGAAAAGTTGCAACACAGTGGCGTAAACTGTGGCATAAAGCAACATGTTGCTGGATTTGTTAGATTAACTTCTGACTACTTGAGCACTTTTAACGGCCGCAGATTGCAACCAAAGTTCCAGCCGCAGCGACACTTGGTCATGTAAATCGTGTGACTACAAGCTGTGTGACAGCCAATGAGCTTAGCGACAGGCCGGCTGTTGGAGCCTCATGACTCAAGAGACAGCGGTTACAACTGTGTCAGACGTTCACTTCAGACATGCGGCCGTGAGTCACTGCCAAGTGTCAGCCCACTCTAGGGCTCCACTGAGGAGACTTCATGTGTGTGAGGGTACTTTCTTTTTCCCTTTGTCAAAGAAGTGCACAAATAATACATTGCAGGTGGCATTATATTATTAAAATGTGTTAGAGTTACGTAATTATGATCCTGTAAAACACTGCTGGCATTTTTATTTGTAAGATAAAGAAATAAAACCTGTTTGCAATGGAAAATATTACGATGTTAACATGTTTTGTACCAAATGGCTCCGCTGGGAGCTTGAGGCAAGTCATAATATTGTCTATTAGATTATATTTCATTTGCAATTTAAAGGGTGGTTCTGAATCTATATGTTTATATTGTTACACAGCTTTCTGCTTTCATCTCTGAAGAGCAACCCTCTGTAACGTTTGACAAGGTTTTCTCTCCTTCTCTTCTCTCGTGAGCCTCCGTCCAAATTCTTTCACTGCCTTGCTTGCTCTGAAACTTTCCTCTGTTTTTATCTTGACCTTGAGCAGCATGACTGAGCAAAAGTACATGTTAGAGATTGATTTTGAGTGTGCTCAACATACTTGATTGACGAGCCTTTGCTCATGGCCAACTGTTTGCTCTCGTACTCCAGCAGCAGTTCCTCCAGTGCAGCAGCATTTTCTGAAACACACACAGACATTCGGATGAGGTGCAGTCAATGTGATGGTCAGTAATGTAGATCAGAATAATCAAAGTTCTCCTGTCTATTGGATCATGGTTTCTGGACAATATTAGATGTTTATAGATAACAGTCATCTTTGTGCTTACTGGTGATTGATAGGAAAACTTAACTCTGACTGGGATCATTATAGGCATAGGTGTCGTTTCAAAACTGGGGGGAACACATATGAAACAGACAGGTTGGGGTTTCTCTGCGAGAAAATTTTGAGCATCAAACACCTCATTTTCTGCATTCTGGTGAATTGTTATGCACCAATTTGTGCCCTTTCTGCATCAATTTATTGTGTAAATGTCTTTAATGTTGTCAAAATAAAAGTCCTCCATGACTTTCATGTGTATCCTTAGGGGAGGGGGGGCTAATGCACATGTTCTAAATATTGAGCGTCGTTTGTTTGTTCTACTTTTGTTTCTATGGGGAAATCCTTCTTATTCCCCTTTCCCCTTTTGCTGTGTTTGCATTTCCAGCGCTAACCATCTACAGTGGAAATAAGGTGCGGACAGCCTGAGCTCGCGGCAGCGGATATGTGTCTGTGACGTACTCTGATGACTCTGTGTTCCCCTCTAAAGCCACAAGAGATGAAATGGCTCTGACCGCTGGCATGTGAGCGACGTCACTGCTGCTCAAACACCTACCTTTCTTCTCAGTGATGAGGCGAACCAGGACACTGATGGTGTCTTCATTCACGTCGTCAGATATGTAGGGACAGTTGTTACCTAGGGCAAGCAAAAAAGACATAGAATTGTTATAAAGTGTTTTGTGAAACAATGTCAAAATACAAAAGCAGTGTCATATAGCTATTGACAAGTGAATTACTTCTAATATATATTGACAAATACTTGCAGCATGTAGTGAAGTATACCAGTTATCACCACTTTGTGCCTACTGTAAAGACGATTTGGTATTTTCCATATTAGATAGTTAACATATATGCCTAAATATCATAGTTAGGTAACATGATGACAACTGAGCCATTTGTGTGACAACCGAGAAACTCTGCTGATGAAGAAAGTCAGATACAATTAAAATTCATTATATTTTGGGATATATTCTTGCCAGAAAATGGCATGTATTTCAAACCAAATAAGTTCATCCTGTTAGGGCTATTTATTATATATAAAGATATAATCCACACTATGTTTTTGCTTTAAATAACCATTACAGCCACTTCACTCACACATGGGAACAGAGTGAATGCAGTTTAGTGCATGTCACTGCTGGAATATTGTGCCCCAGAGCACGATGGGACTGATAAGGATGGATGTGGATGACTGAACAGCAAAGAATAGATATGCCTCCATGGCAACGCCCCCTGACCATCCCATAATAGCACAGCACAGTGAGGCAGCTGAGAGGAGAGCGATGAGGGCGCAGGGGGGGGGTCCAGAATAGCTCACTCAGCGATCACACTCCATTCAGCACTGTCGAAGCACACAGGGCTCTATGTGTGTGTGTTGTACCATATCCCCCATGCCAGGTGACTGTGTGTATCTGTGTGTTGCAGAGCAAACTGCGACTGTATAGATGCATTTGTGTCTATGTGCGCGTCTGTCTTGCATAAGCAGTGTCAGGCTGTTGTTAGGCCATAACAATGGCTCTGTCTCCACAGTGGCTGTTGCTATGCATGGATAACGGCGTCCATTTCACAGTGTGGCACTCATTCTCTTCTATTTATTCCTTCGACAAGAGTCAGATCCATGTGTTCAATGTTTCAGTGTCAGCCGCAATATGTCACCAGTCAGACACCTTGTTGGTTTAAATGCAGCAGTCGCGCGGCGCTAACATGTCTGAAACTGAAAACAGCAGCAGCTAAACTCTATCTTCCCCCACTGCCCTTGTGTCTGCGCAGGCTGAGCTTCACGCTGCGTAAACACAAAGTTGCACGACATTTCTTGTGTTATCGACCCTGCGTTTGCCCTCTCTGCTTCTCCCCTTAGTTGTCCTGTCACTGCGCTCTCCAGCAAGTCAAACTTTTCCCTGTCTGCAGCTCTGCATAGTGAGAGTAACCTCTGCAGAGTCTGATTTTTCGCCCTGCTGTGCTAAGCTTGGCCCTGCTGTAATTCATCCCCAGGGGTGTTCCCCCTGAGCAGAGATGATGTGAAAAGTGCTGGAGTAAGAAGTTTACCTCTAACCTTAGCAGCGGACTGACAGACAGTCAGCGCACTGCAACAAGGATAGTTACATAACAACAAGAGAGGGAAAGATGCAGCATTGAAAGCCATTCTGTAATTCTCAATCTTTACCTGCAGTCCTTTACTTCCTCACATTATCATCATCTTTGCTAACTTTATGTTGCTCATGCTCTGCTCTCTTGTCCTTTATCTGTCTCACTGCATGCAGTTACAGCTTATCACTGCACCACTGCATCATCTGTCTTCTAAGCTGTATAAGAGGAGAGACAGAGGGGAGGTGAGAGTGACGGAGGTGATAAGGTTTCCTAAAATTACCCAGTTACTGTTGCTTGCTTCCAATGGAAAAAGACTTCATTTGTAAAACGTTAGCATAGGTATTATCCTTCTTTTATCTTTACATAGAGGTTGAAATTCAGCACATTAAAAGTAAGGCAGCTACTGTTATCGCCATGATGTCATCGTCAAACTTCTCACACTGAGACATAAACCTTTCATATCTAGTTAAAGGATTTCATCTAGAGAGCACACATGTAGTCGACTTCGAGCAAGACAAGCTATAGAAATTGACAAACCAGATCAAAAAATGGAACAGAGGAAGAAGAAGGAACAAGGTGAGGAGACAGAGAAGGAGAGGAGGGAGGAGTGAGTAAGAAGAGACATAAACCGTGAGGTGAGGACCCAATTGAATTATTGATCCGGCTGGGAAAGGAGAGATGGATGGATAGTGTCATGTTCATATAAGAAGGCGGAGGGGGTGTTAGAGAGCCAAGAAGCCGGATGAATGGAGAGTATAGACGGAGCAGTGGGGGGGGTGAGGGATCAGGGAGTTTCACTTTGGGTGCAGGGGCGTCTTAAGTTTCACAACAAAGCGCTTGGAGAGGAAGAGACCGAGGCAACGCTGCAAACGAGATCAGTGACCAAAATACTGTTGCAATGACCTCTGTTTGTCCTCGCAGGCGCCGGAAATCATCTTCGTACAGGCTTTGCTTCAAAAGCACATGCAGTGATGAGATGGTTGAGGATTTTTTTGGCAATGTGTAATGCATGTCATTTTTAGGCTAGACTTTCTGCTTATGACAAATGAAACAATGAGACTTAATGAGGCTTATCATGAAATCTGTTACCAGATCTGTTTGCCATGGATCTCTAAACTCGCCACACAGCCTCAGCAACATGTGCTCTTGAGACTTGGTGACACAATAGATCTCTCTAAACATCTCTAAACCATAAAAGACACAAATTACTTGGTAGTTGTAGCTGAAATGGGAAAAAGTCACCACTTAGTTTAACATTTTAATCCTAATGACAGACTGTAAGTCATCCAAAGCATCAGGTGTTGTGCAAACGCAAACATTTTCTTGACGCAGAACGGGCTGAAGGAAAGTCTGATCTGTTGAGGCGGCAGCTGTGCTCTGACACTGCTGATACCTGGCACTACGTATGGCTACTTGGCCTAACACAGAGAGGGATAAGCCAGCTTAGCCTTTAAATCTGTTTATGCTTACACAGTAAATTACATTAACTGCACAGGTACACAGATAGTTATATGGCATTAAAAGGGGTAGCGAAAAGTGAGGAAAATAATACTTGAACGTGTAAATTATCCAGCTTGATTTGTTCCTTATGTAGCCTCTGGAAGCAAATAGCTGTTTAGAGGGACAACTTCACATTTTGGGAAATTCACTCATTTGCTTTCTTGTCTAGAGTTAGATGATTAGATTGGTGCCACTTCCACAGTTGTTTGTTATATATGAAGTTACAGCCAGCAGGTGGTTAGCTTAGCATGGAGACTGGTGCCATGCCATTGTTCCAGTGGCCCAAAATTCCGAAGGCCCCTTAGTCCAAAAATTGCCTGCAACAAAAGCCCACTTGTCTGACAGCCTGTTAGTCATAAAAACAACAGCCATTGCTCCGAAGTCCCGTTTCTCCAAAAATACACACCCACTGCAGTTAGTTTTAGTTTCCCACCAATCCCTGGTGTATTTTACCAACCCATCCCTGCTTCTCAAGCAGCCTTTGTGCTACCAAACTCTACATAACAGAGTATTTTTTGTGCCCAAACCTAATTACACATTCACCACAGTGTTGCTGAGCAACTAAAGTTTCAACATATCCACTACAAAGTAGTGTATATAATGGTGGTTTACAGAAACGCACGATGTGAATATGCTTTTTCTGGCAGTTGGGTTGTCTTGTCCTAATGGTACTCCACCTTTCCATGTCAAGGAGCCCTGAATGGATACACATTAGGGCATGGACAGTCATTTGGTAAGATTTCGCTTCAGGGACCTTCATCTGAAAATATTTTGGTTGTTGGTTCTGGTTATGACCAGAATTCTGCAGTTTTCAAATACAGCTGAGGGTATTACTGTGAAGCATGATCAGAATAGTCACCCTTATGACATTGGGCTCACTTCTAAATAGCGAAAATAATCCATTCCCAATTTTCTTGGGGACCCCTGGTGGTCCCTGGACCCTGGTTGAAACCGCTGCTGTAACTAAAAGGAGTGTGTATTTACAGAGAAACACACTCCAAGGAGCCATAAGTGTTTGATAACGGACTATTGGAGATATGGACATTCCGTCTGATGGGACATTTTTTGGACAACTAGGGCTTTGGCATTTTTGGCCGTCACAGCAATAGGAAGTCCCCAGGGATATAGCTAACTTTAGCCTAGCTCTACTCAACAGTTACAACCACTAAAGCTCACTAATTAAAATGGTATACTACATCTTATTTGTTTAATTTGTACAAAAAACAAGGAGTAAAAACTACAATTTAACATTTTATAATAACTAGAGACCTTTAGTGACCTTTCCCCCTGTGTGTTAGCTGAGCTAACTACCTGCTGGCTGTGACTGCATGCATGCATTTGAAAGTGGTATCAATCTTCTAATCTAAGCAAGGAAACAAGTGAATTTCCCAATAATTCCCAAACAAACTATTGCTTTCAGCAATGTCCACTGTTAGCATGAGGCAACCAGGCTAACACAATGTGCAATGTTTGCTAAATCAAATGAACTCTCTCTGACTCACATTTGGAGTTTGTGCAGCTATAAACAAGTCCTTGCAGCAGACATAGTTTATCAAAATGTCAGATGTTCTGTGTGGAAACATACCAGACAGTCCACACAAAGAGCTGCTCTGATCAATGTTACAGTTATGACGTACACCATGTTACGTACGGGTGCATAAAGGAGAAGTGACTGTACTTCTCACATTGTATTGTATGGATACCACAGGTGACTTGACCTCAGATTTCTGGACTCAAAGAGAAAAATCGACTCCTACTTAGGTCAAATACTGCAGAACTCCAGATCTAAGACTCCTCCTGAACAATATACTTCCAAAGGACAGGGATAAAGAGCACTCGTGTTACTCTGAGACTGAGCAAACTGCTAACAACGGGTGTGGTAACTCAACACTTGTTTTATTGCTTGATCCTTCTGTGTCGCTCTCTAAACTCTCTTTACTTTTCCATTCATTGATATCAATCCCTCTTCCAGTTAATACCACCCCCGTCCCCCATTTCTTCTTCTGCCCTCCCCTGCCTCTCTTTATAAATCTCTCTGTGTTTGCTCAAGTCAGTTTCTCTCTGACGTCAGCAGGGTGAGTGAGTTGATGGGAATGCTTTTTTTTCCCCCTTTTCAGATAGGAAAATTACAAGAATAACAGTCCGTGCTTAGAAAAACACATGCTTGACATGTATTGACCCCTGCGAGGTCAAAGTTCAAAGAGATTGGGGAAAAAAAAGCCTCCCATGTAGACTAGCGTGCAGTCACATCACAGAGATACATGGCCTGTGGCTGCACGAAGGGACACTGCCCTTTGGGCTTGGCTTTGCCCTGACTCCTGACAACACTTGACCACATCTTGTGCGAGCTAATTTGGCGCTTTAATGGCCGAACGTGACAACAACCTGAACATAAATGCTAGTTTCAGTATCACTCTCTGTGGAATTTTCTATATTTTGCTCTCTTTTCTAACTTTTATTCCTCTCCAATTCCTCTCATTTCATCTCTCTCACCTTCTTTCTGTGGTGTGGCAGTTTCTTCATCCCCTCCCTCCTTGTCAGCAGTGCAGCGGTATCCCTTCTTCTTTAGGATGTTGCAGATGAGGATACCCAACAGGCCCATCACGCAGAAGATTGGCACCAGAGCAAACACAGCGTACTCTGCCGTCTTCTCCTCAGCACTGCGTACCACTGTGCCGTTGACCGGCCCTCCTGCACCGCTGGATGGACCTTTACCCACTGTGCGCACCGTCCTGACGTGCAAAGATGCTGAGAGGAAGGAGAAGAAGAAAGAGAGCAGGATGTAAAAGCATACTCTTGTTTCCATAAGGAACAAATTATGATTGTATATGAAATGATGGAGCATGTGATGTTAAACACAATGTCAGACACATGCTGCAGGATCATGCTCACTTTTCACACAAGGACTTTGGGTGGAAACTTCCCCTGTGGCAGTGAAGTGAAACCTGCAAATGGAAAAAGAAAGAGGAGGAAAGAGCATAATTAGAGAGACGGACAGAGGGAACAGAAAAGAGGAGGTCCACTCAACAAAGAAAGAATGAACAAGCGGTTTTAGCCTGTGGCATGTTATGTCCTATGGTGCTTGAATGTGCCTGCCCATTGCGGTGAGTGACGTCATGTATGTGTGTGTGTGTGTGTGTGTGTGTGTGTGTGTGTGTGTGTGTGTGTGTGTTCCTGTTCTCTCGACACAGTGAAAATCGCAGGACTTTAATTAGAACCAAAAAAAAGTGTATGAGGTGCATGTTCGAGCACAGCACTTTGAATGTCCAGCCTACAGTTTCACTGTGGATTAATAAGTGGACAGGTGGGCCTCACCCAGGCAGACAGTCCCCGCAGACAGCATCTGAAGTCGCAGTGCCAGGGGTTGCAACCGTGCGGCCGAGGATCTCGCAGGAGGCGTGCGGGCGGCAAACCTCAGAGTCAAATGCGTCTGAAAAGCTTCCAGTTGGGCACAACTGACATTGCACTTCCTCTGTTGGACTTTGGATCTGCCCACAAGCCTGGCAAGAGAGAAATAAACTTCTAAACTCAGAGGCAACAGAGGCTGCAAAATCAGAAAAGGAAGCATCCCACTGATGTTTTCAGAGGGTTAGTGTCTGCAATAACTGGAATTATAAGATCTTCTCTATCCCTCATCCTACTGAGGTACCTGCAAATCTCTATGACTTTGTTAATCAGTTTGTTTCTTTTTCTGTTTTAGCTTCTTTTTAAAAGTAACCCTGGTCAAAAGCACCCAATTCCACCTATACAGTTTTAATGGATGAAACAAATTACTGAGTTCATGTTTGCCATTGGTCCGAAAATAGAGTATAACACACTATCAGAGGGAGGTAGAGGCACTTATCAGCCACTTCAGGTCAGACACAGATGCAGCAGACACAGATTTCCTCATGCACTCTGTCAGCAACCCTAAATACTTTACATGATGTCATAATGAAATGTTTTATGACTATCGAATTCAATTGATCAATTCAAGAAAAACTCCACCCTCTGCTATGGACATCCATCGCTGGGAAATCTACTCAAAAAACAGGCTGTTGCCTTCGCTCCCAAACACAGAACTCCTGTCACATGTCAGTATGCATAGCATGACCCAGATCTTGTGCTATAACTGCCTGTAGCGTGTGGTGTTCATAGCTCTATGTAAACACCCCTCATTGACAAACCTTTATTTTGACAGGGGGTCTTACTGAGACCAAGGTCTCCGTCTACTTTTGTACTGAAAGACAAAACAGTTTGAAGGACTGTCGGTTTATTTTAGTGATTTTATATTGGGCTCAAAAGCCCTCTGGTTGGTTTTGCCATGTAAACACAACATGCAATGATGTTTACTTGAAATTACTGAAAACTAAATGTAATAACAGTACTAATGCGGATTGCATTTTGGAAAAACTGCAATTTGTATTAAAGAAAAGTACATATTTTCCTTTTTTTCCCCAAATAACAATAATAATATCACTAATTTTTCTATACTGGTTGTGTCTTATAGTAGTTTATCCTTGAGGTCCCTGAGGACCTCTGTCCTTGTATGTCAAATATATCTGTAGGATGAAGTTACTATGAACGTAAATAGCTTCAGCAAAGGTAAACACAGATATCTAAGTGATGAATGGTAGTTTTGTTGTGCCAGTAACAGCATGTGATCTACTATAACTTCATAAATACAACCTGCAACTAAAGAGAAACATGACACACCTCAACAAAAATCCCCCTTTGGTTAAAAAGCAATGTCATGCATGTTTTCCATCATTAAACCGCGATTTATGTAAGCAAATAACTTAGTTTATGACTGTGGTGACCCGAAACATCAATTAAAAGGTAAGAGAAGAAATTTAACTGAAGATCCCAGGCCAGAGGGTTTAAATTGAGGCACTTGTTCACAGTGAATCACCACAAATATGTACATGAAAATTCATACATACATTCGACATTTGGCTCTAAGTCATTTGCACTCTCTACCCTTTATTTTTTAAGCTCTATATCATACAGAATAAGGAAAAAATGCACCTTGCTGGAAAAAAGTGCATTTAAAGCAGGTAGGGGGGTATAATTACGTAACATGGCGGGATAGTTTGTGATCTCTAAGGGGACAAAAAGTACTATACTGTACCAAAAATGTCCCTTAGAGCAGGTTAAGTTGTTATTAATCGCTTTTATTTCAGTTTGTAGTCTCACCTTGGAGGGCTCCTGGCCTGCAGGGCATTGCAGACACACACACCCTTCCCCCCACCGACACTGCACTGCTGCAGTCCCACCACAGCCAAACACCTGGAAGACACACAAGCTCATGAGTCAGTGAAGGTTTGCACTCACTTACTAAATCTTCACCTACATGCCACCTGGTCTATACGGTACATCAACATACACACAAATGTGAATATTTACCGTGAGAAGGACGAGAGCGGAGCAGCAAAGGTGGTTCCTCATCTTCTTCAATGTATTCTTCTATGTTCATATGATCTGAAAGCAGAGAGGGCACAGAAACACGTCAGAAAACGGGGATAATCACATTTTAGAACACGGTCACATGGGTTTTAAAGTGGATAATAAAGATGAAGCATGTCACCTTGGTCAACACAACTGAGCCCTTTTTGCAAACACAATTTATGGACCGTTTAAGTGCCAACTCACATATAGATGACACATAACAGCATGACATATCACAACACAGCTTTACAACACCTCTACATACATCCAGCACACAGGCATGCACACTCACACAAAACCACACGTCACATGGCGAAAAACACCTGAGTCACTCTTTGCGACTTATCCGGAGTGCAGTGACTCGAGTGACAGGGAGGTAAGGAGCAGTTGGACAATACCTGTAAATAACATTTATCATGAATCAGCTTCTTTTTATGGACAGGAGTGAATGAACCAGGGCTTTTCTCTGGCTATCTTTAGGCCTTAGGTTCTCAAATACACCTTTTAAAGCAGTTATTCATGCCGCAACATATTCATTTGCAGACACATGCTGACTTTCCTCAATGCTTGATGATAGCTGCCCTGGGATGAGCATTTCCGGAGATTTAGGTGAGGTAGAAAAACAGTCTTGAGGATGATTGTGCTGCTTTATTTTGCAGTGTCTTTTTTTTTGGATACTGGAAGTAAATAAAAAGTCAAACCCCTTCTTTAACTCTTCACTTATGGGGCATGTGTTTAGATGGTATAACAGCAAAACAATGGTGTCATCTCTAAAGTTAGCAATTTGCAGACGGAAAACATTTGTCAACAGCTTATTTAAAATAGCATAAATCCCTACAGTGCGCTCGCATACATATGTATCTATATGCACACAGAACAAGTGGTCAGCAAGGCATTTGTTACTGCCCTGTACTAAAGCTTCTGTATAACTTCATGGACTAAAATGAAATCCAATCCGAGGTCACTTATCAATGAGAAATTCTTGGCTCCAAATATAGCATCCTGGCACTTAAACTGGCTCACCCTCACATTTGACTTTACACTGCTTAATGTAAAATGTCCAAACTGCATAGTAGCATGAAGATATTTTTGACATTGCTGTAAAAAGGCAGCAGAGCAGGGCAGCCAGCAGGGTGGCCACCAAATATGCAGAGGACTATAGGTTCAATTTCTGTGACAGCTCAAGGTGCAGTGTGTCTGACTGATCAAAACCAACACTGAATATCCAGAATCCTATTAAAGAATCATGTTATGACAATTTGTAAAACTGCTGCGACACAAATAATAATCTTCAGCAATCACTTTTTTCACTGTATGCCCCACAGCATCCTATTAAGAAAGCAACTCACACAATAAAACAGTTTGTTGGACGCATTTCGTCGCACCCTGCGCTCTTATTTGTGACCGCAATTACAGGACTGTGAATTCACACAGGACCAGTATTATCAGAGGGCACCCGGCATGCAGCAGGTTATTTGTGGTGGAGATTTTACTTTCAAAATTATAGACATGAGAGACTCACACAACATAATTCTACATTCTTAGCACGTATCACATTGCATGACTTCAGCCCCTGTGAATATGACTATATCTGACAGCCGAATATGCCAAAGATGTTTTTTCTTTTTCTCTTTTCTTTTTACTTTTAACTCAAGAGAAGAAAATGTAGCTGACAGACTGACTGAACCCAAATCAGCTTGTAAAACAGCCACTGACCAAAGCCAAAACATTAGATGTATTTGGAATATGTCAGAGAAAGAAAGAAAGAAAAACAGAATGACAGAATGAGGATGACAAGAGAAGGAAGAAAAGATGAAAAAGTGGAGGAGGAGATGGAGAAAGATAGAGATGAAGAAAGCTGGAATACAAGACAGAGCAATAAAATCAGAGCGAGAGGAGAAAAGCAGAGCGGCATACTTACCCCAGACTTGCAGCTGATTGACACAGTTGCCGTGGCAACTCAGCAAGGATGCTGTATAGGCTGCTATAAATGCTGAGTCAGGACCAAACTCAAGTCTAACTTTCTTACAGCTGTCTAAGAGCAACACTTGACAAAAGTCGTTTATGGTGCTACTTGGACAAGTGACGTTAAATAGACTACTGGACTTTACAACTACAAAATTAAGATTAAAAACCAAAACCTAAAACAGAGTTAACACTAAAGTGCAACTCCAGAAGTCTGAGAAGTGACACCAAACTTGAAAGTCTAGTGTAGCTGAATGTAGAATTCAATGTACCTGCCTGTGTCTTATACAGTCACTCTGACCACAGACACACCCCTGACGTCCTTAGGACATGCCCCTTCTATCACAGCTAAAACAGAGAGTGTGTGTGTCTGTGTGTGTGTGTGTGTGCATGTGTGTTGTTGTGTGTGAGGGGTGAGGCCACTTTAATGGACCTCTTCACCTTTGACCACGCAGCAAAACATAATGTTTTAAACATTAGTTAGGAAGCAAATCAACACTTCTCCACTCAGACCCGTTCATTCTCTTCCTCTGTGTGGTCAGCACAGAGAAGACACACGGCACATTCACCTGTGCAGCATATCCACAGTGTAAGTGGGCAGTAAGTGTGTGCTGATGTGTCTTACACATTATCTGTGCATTAAGACACACACACAGACACACACACACACACACATCTGGAATGCCGTAACATCCAGCCAACACCAAGCTGTGCCTTACACAAACAAGAAAATAAAAAATGTAACGAGTTTATGATTTTGGTCCAGCGAGGCCCTCGTGCCAATGACAGGCTACTGAAGCATAATTTCAGGGAGGAAGAGAAAGATAAAGCTCGGACGGAAAAACCACTAGTTTGAAAAAACAACACTCAGGGCTGAGGGACCGATAGAGCTGTGGAGGAATAGGAGATGAGGGAGGCAAGGATGGAAAGACGAGAAAGTGGCAGTGAGTGAAACTGCTATAACTTCAGCCTGATACAATGATATATATAGAAGTATTTGTTAAAATGCCATACAGACCAGAGCAACGGGCTAATTACAAGTCACACATGCGCACCAAGATATAGCACACTCGTGCAAACATGTGCAACACACGAGCACACACAGCAGAGAGAGAAATGAAAAAAAATGATCAATAAAACGACAATGATAGAGAGAGCAAAACAAAAATGGGACCTGCAATTAAGTACCTCTTTTTTGGGAAAGTGTCAAGTAACAAATTGGACGGGGTTAGAGGGGTTGAGGAATGTCGGTTTTCCGCAGCGGGACTCGCTTGACCTCCCGAAGTGCAGTGACCGAAACAACTGAACTTCAGCAGAGCAAGGTGAAACTGATTTATAGTGTGATGAATGCATGTAATCCCAAATCATTGCATACAGCAGACTGAGCTCATGTTTGAAAAGGCTTGCCCATTCCAGAAAGAGGCACAAAAGCATCTGCCAAAAGTCATTTTTTCCATAATGCACCATTATAAAGTCTTTCCTCATGTGATTCCAGTCAATACAAAGGTTTTTGGTTTAAGAGAAATCACTAAATGAAACAGCAATTTGTCAACCATTCCCCCTGCTTGCAATCCACTAGTAAAAAGCAGTGAGTGTAAGCAGCAGTGACACATGCAGTGAAAATGTGCTTCAAATACAGAATGCATGTGAAAGCGTGTCCAGGAAGGCTATTAAAAACGTGCCAGCTGCCTGACCACTGCTCTCAGAAGTCAGCCCGATTCACGCCAGCATTGTCTGCATGTGATGCATTTGCATTTAAGTCCAGTTTGTCTGAGGTTTTCACCACAAAACCACAACAGAGGCGACCGCCACACGTGGAACTTCCACTGGACCTACATGGCACATGACCGCCCCTGTGTCCATGCGTGGCTTTGTCCGCCTTCAAAAACCCATCCCTCTCTTCCTTCAGTGCGTCCATGACCAAGTGCCAACAGCAGTGCAGAATTCTCCATCATCTTTTAAAGGAGTAGTTCCACATGTGAATTTCAACACGGAAATGCACATTTTTGTTTGATGATAAGACTGATACCAGCTTCATGTTTGTGGAAATATGAAGCTGCAGCCAGTAGCCAGTTAGCTTAGCGTAGCTTAGCATAGACTAGCAAGACTGAACATGGTGAAACAGCTAGATTCATTCTGTTCAATGGTAACAAAATCCACCTCCAAAGCCTTAACAAACCAGCTGTAGAGGTGCTGCAGGTAGATTTTACTCCCTTTAGACAGAGCCAGGCTAACTGTTTCCTGTTTCCAGTCTTTGTGCTAAGCTAGACTGAGCTAGCTGCTAGCTGTAACTTTAGATTTGAGAGTGGCATTGATCTTTTCATTAATCTCTCAGCAAGAAAGTGAATCACAGCTTTATCATTATATCTAGACACCGGACACCAAGATGGCACCTGCTATCCTGGTGCATATGCAAAGAAATGTCTCCAGCCTATTGAATATGTGCAGTTGTGCACTTGGCTCACATCGTCACGTTGTCTCTATGTCACTTTGTGACCTATGTCTGTAAAAAGTGCTATATAAATAAATTTTACCTACTTGATTACTTATTTACTGCAGCATCACAGATTTTTAAATCGCTTTTCTCAGCTTGAAGAAAGTTTTACATATTCATAATCACCATGGTTCAAAAACTCAGAATAGAAAGATTCATAATTTACCTTGTAAGCAGTTCGAGGTGTCCTGTCAACAGTTTTACAGACGTCTCTTTTATAATTGTGGTCTATGGGGAAAATGCTTTTTGGCGCAGATGGGATTTATTCGCTGCAATACCGCAAGTGGCCACTGGGAAACATTGCAAGGAAGGCTGAGCTGTGTTTCTGGGAGCCTGAAGTGAATATTTCCCAAAATGTCAAAACATTGTATTAGGAAATCTTTGACTCCTTATTCACCTGCCTATAATCTCAACACAGTTTATAACTTTACAGCAGCATGTCTTTGCCCTTTCATTGCTCTCTCTTGAGATGTCCAGAAAGCCTTTTGTCCGACCTCATGGCAAAATCACAAAACTACTCAGCTGTGTGAAGCCGAATTTACCTTTCTGATTAAGTCTGAGCGCTGATCTCTATCTAGTGAGTGATGCTGATGTTATGGCTTGGACGTGTTCTTAATGGAACAGGCAATCTTGACATAGTCAACATTAGACCTGAAACATCTTCTAACACAGATGCACCTAAAAATGAAAACAGTAATTTGGTCTGAGACTACAAATTCTCAGACTTTTCGTCCACATGCTCTTTCCTCCTCTCTCAACTCTTGAACCGTCAATCCTGTAATTGCAATTTATTGTTCACGTTTCCTTTTTCAAAATGGGCTTGTTTCACGCCTCTGTCGGACATGTGCTTTGGTTTGAAGAGTGCATGGATGCGTGGGTTTGGAGAGACAATTAAGAAAGGAGAAAAAAGACAATAAGAAAGACAAATATAGAGAGGGGGAGCAGACACATGCGTAAAAAAGACCAGGATATAAAAGGATATTAACACCTCTCAGAATATCTCGGCATACACAACAAAGAAGCTGAAAGACACCGACACCCACGATACTTTCATGATTTTATGTAAAACAACAAAAACAGGCTAAGAATTTGAAAACACCTCAGAGGAAAAGGAGAAGATTGTGACGACTTTTCCAAAACTGTAAAACAGTAATTACCCAAAACCCTAGGTGCTGTTGTTTGACACATTCCAATAACAAGTCGCGACAACATCAGATGACCAGTCACATTTTCTGTTTTGTTCAGGGGACCTAAAAATAGCCATAATAAAGAAGTGATGGTGGAGGCATGACAAAAACACGGACATTATTCTATTCTGTGGTGGTTTTTGGGGCGAGGAGCGGAGTCGCAGCTCATCTGTTGGAGAGCTTTTTCTGGCTCCTTGATGTCATGCAGCAGCTGAGCTGAGAAATCCTACTGGATGAAGCTGTGAAGGAAGGAAGGAACCACAAAAGAGGAAACACAAGAATGAGTGGAACTCCTCGCCTTTCAGTGTGAGGTGACTGAGCGGCAGGAGAGATCAAGGGTGAAGTGGGTTCAAGCTGTAGCGTTGTTGGTTTCCAAACAAAGAGTCGTGTTTGTCAAGCACACGTGACTCTGGTCAGACATGAGACTCTGTAATGATCTTATTTTCACAATGTATTTTAGTGTAAAGTTTACTGGCTCAAAAATACATGTCAGTCATGCTTACTGATCATTCATATGTGAAACTCTGTGAACAAATTCTGATCATAAAACAGTAAGCAATGAGCCACCTGCTAAGTCAACAACTTTATGACTTGAATTCTCACATTAACTCCTGTAATTGAGATCTCAGGTTTGTTTTCTATCTAGGCAGAGTAAGATGGTTTAATAAAAATGTAGCTAAAATGCTACTCTGGCCTTGTAGACATTCAAACTCTGGTTTAGTCCATGGTAGTCCAAGGACCACCAGGAGTTCTTGAGGGAGTTCTAGGGGGTCCACAGAAAAATGAAGAATAGTTTACTTTCATTATTTCATTCACTTTAGAAGTGAGCCCAGTGTGAGTTAGGGTGCGTTCACACCTGCCCTGTTTGGTTCAATCGAACTCAGGTTTGTTTGCCCCCTAAGTGTGGTTCATTTGGGAAGGTGTGAACACAGCAATCGCACTTAGGTGCGCGCCAAAACAACCAGACCGAAACCTTCATGTAGAGGTGGTCTCGGTCTGGTTACAAACGAACTCTGGTGCGGTTCATTTGTGGTGAGAACGTGTTCCAACCTCGATCTGAACCAACTGCAGTCACATGACACATTGTTTGGGTTAAACATGAGCATGTTACAGTCCTGGAGGACTATTAATGTGCACCTCCTCCTGTACTGCCTTAATATGCACATTCAGCACATCCAATGCATCAAAACATTGTTTTCTAGTTGGAGCTGCGCCTCGTTTTCAAACTGTATGTGTTGAATAAAATGAACAATGACAGCAATATAGTCCACGATGACCAGCGCTAAAATCAACCTGCGTAGTTGTCCCTCCATTGTGACATTAGAAAGTGTCACATTTATCTTGCAAGTGTACTCTTCTTCAACGTTTTGTTTACTTCCTGGATAATTCTGACCAATCAAGAGCAGCTTTCTCACGTGAGCCATTTTATCTGGTCCGCTTGTAAATACTGCTGTGAGAACATGAACTCTAGGCAATTTGTAACAAAATTAGTGACTCATTCGGACCAAAGCAAGTGAACTCTAGGTCTGAAAGCACCCTTAGAGTCACAACAATGACTATTCTGATCATAGCATTCACTTCCTCCAGGGTTATCTCCTAAACTATAAACTGACAACTACAGAATTCTTGTCTTAATCATATCTAATAACCAAAATCTTTTCATTACCTGAAATAAAATTTTATGAAATAGGGGTCTGTAACCTAATGTGTATCAATTCAGGGGTCCATGGCACGAAAAAGGTTGAGAACCACTGGCTTAGTCGATAGTTAACGCCTCTCTTTTCATCCTCCACCACTTCAAATTAGCCTAATCAAGGTAAGCAGTGGTCTCTCTTCATCTTTAAAATAAGGTCTTCGTTAAAAAAAGTGATCGCTTTGTAGCACACACAGTTGTTGTTTTTTTATAGCATTTTGTTATCATACAACATTTGTGGACAGAAAATAGGAAACATGGGAGAGAAAAGGGGGATAAGATGCAACAAACATTGATTGCTGTTACAATTTCTCCATCTTCTCCTCCTCTTGTCATCCTCATTCTGTCATTCTTCACAATTTATTGTGATGTAAATCAAAATGTCCCTTGTGCATTCTGACACAAGGAAAACCTCCTGACAATCAGATTTTGATGCACACAACAATAGACTGCAAAGTGGATGTGTGCTAGTAGCAAACACAAAACATGACAATATATATATATATATATATATATATATATATATATATATATATATATATATATATGACACACAAAGCAGTAATAGGACAGCCTTGCCTGTCATGTTCACATTATATTGTTATGTTCTTGTTATTATTTCCCCCTATAGCATGCCAAGTTGTAAAATACTAGTGGTCTGGTACTCTAAATAAGCCCAAATTAGTTCAAATTACAGTTGCATTACATTTAATGTCACTGGGTTTAAAGCAATTGCTCCTTCCTGTTGCAGTCTCCAGTTAATTTCATTGGGTTCTCAGGCACACTATGATTTTATTTTGTGGGGGGAAAAAAAATCAGAAACCAAAAAACAAAACAAATGGCGGTTGAGTTAGTTACATCTGGACTGTGCCTTAAAGACTACAAAGAAACATGGGCCCTGACATTAGGCTAGCTGTAAACAACTAATTTAAAGCTTCTCTATTCAAAGACTCTTCTGAACAACAGGAAAGTCCAGTAAGCTGGCCCAGAAGTGTTACGTGAACACAGCAACCCCTGCAAATTTGCACTGAGGTTAATACAGCAGAGACTGCAGAGTGACAGTAATAAACTTTGCCCCAAGGAAATGTGGAGGCTATAGGCAGATGCTGGGGCGGGAGCAGGGCTTATAAAATTCTATGTTTAGAAGCAGCAGTATTTGCGAACTTAACAGTGAAGCAGCAACGCTGGCGTTACGCAACACGTTGACAGCCTCAATTTGCTCTCATATTGGACAACGTCTGCTGCGAAGTGAATACTTGGACAAACTCATCAAAGAACATGACCTTAACCTGATCAAGTACTTTTACTTGCTCAACCCAAACCAAAAGGCATTTGAGGAAGTAGTTAAGGGGTTCTTTAACTTTATTTTGACATGGTTGAGCCTGACCATAGACCAGACCAGGTTTACAGTTTTCTGCCACACAGAGGTAAACACCTCTGACTTGCTGTGTAATATTTGGCTGGTATGAATAATGATGACAGTGCACAGATTCACCACCTTTTTCTAACCAACTACTGAGTTTAAACCTCTTTGTCATATGCTCTGCAGGTGTGGTGACGCAACGTCAGAGAAGGATATAGAAGCTTTGGATTATTTTCTCTGATACAGGTTGAGAAATCCTGCTTTGTTTTAGGCTCATAAAACCCTTTAAAAAGCCATTAGATTATCTCAGAGATGCATCGTCACCAAGCTTGAAACATTGTTTTTCCTGAAGAATTCTGACCTCACAGCAAAGACCTTTTGGAGAGACATGATTTTTTATGGGGCAGTGACTTTACACTCTATTGATTCTTTATGAGTTTGTCCATAATACTGAGATTTATCCTTGCATTAGCCTTGAGTATCTCAGTTTGATAAAAGACGCTGGATGGCCCTTTGGTGCTTCAAAAATGGCTGATGAAACCCTTTCAACAGCACTTCAAAAGACGTGCATTTCCCTCTCCGTCATGAAGTACAAAGACCTGACAAAAAAAAAAAGCCAACCACCAAGTTCCCACGCCGATAATGGCTACCTATTAAGCCCACTAGATCACGTAGCTTGTCCAGCCTTGGGGAACACCTCCTTATCTAACGGCCCATGGAGTAAAATACAACAGAAAAGAACTGAGCCGGCAAAAAAAAGGTTTAAGGTAATTACACTCCATTATCCATCAGACATTTCGTGGACCAAGGGATAATGTGCACGTGCATGACAACGACGTGATTGGGACAACCATACCCTCTGTTTGACATAATGGAGGTGCCCATTATCGGCAAATGAAAGGCTGATTTACGCCAACACTTTCTACGTTAGTGTTTAGACAATGTCTCATTATGGGGAGCGTGTCTGATAACTGGGCTGTTGTCGCTTCTTCAGACATGTCTGCGGATGCGTTTCTCTCACTGTCTCTTTGAGTCCGTCATTCCTCCTCTCTGTCCTTGGGTTGACGTGATGGTCAGTCGTCATGTTTTCCAGTGGAACTGTACACCGGCAGAAACCTAACAGGCCTCTCTTGTGTCTCTGCAGCACGCCGGCTGTCAGATATCACCAAGGTGGAACGGGAGAGGTTGAATTGACCAGAGGGAGTGCAGAGAGAGGCCGAGGAAACGAACAGGCAAGACAGACAGACGCAGTAAGGTGTTCAGCTTGTTTACAGCCAGAGTCAGACCACTGCAGCAACCGGAGATCCCACAATACAACATTATAATTTACAACCACCATGAATACAAATGCATACAAAGGGAACTCTGGTGATCGCCAGAAATGTTTCCTTTCCTTTTGTTCATTAGAAACAGATGCCACATCTTGTGGTTCGGTCATAAATTCACACACGCTTTAGACTCAGTGCCCACTGAAATTAGTTTCCAACCAGTATGTTCACATGTCTGTCCCTCTCTAAAGCCACATTACATAAGTGGCAGACATGAAAACCAGACTGAATTTCACTGACCAACCATGACGCTTTTAGATGTCATTCAGTCCTGTTTTGCAAAATCTCCATTTTTAAGGTCTGCTTGATTACAAGCAAGCCAAAACTTCACTAATTCTTGTTTTTTCTCCATAAGACAAGGACACTGCCATTATTTTAACCCACCAGAAGCCAACCACAAACCATCTCTGGTTACAAAACAACCCTAAAAGAACCAAGGGCGACAAAACCAGAACATGGGGCGATCCAAGCTGCGTAAATGCGTGTGAGAGTAGGTGTTTTTGGAGTTTGGTATTTTCCCTTACGTCACCAGCATCATTAACAGTGGATGTAAATCAACTCCTTATGTTGACAACACCTTAAATTATTTTTCACAACCCATACACACATACAAAGCTCTATATAAAAGTCAGCACACATGCAAGCGCACTATAATAAAACTATCCCATTCGCACACACACAAACATGCTTCTGTGGTGCAAAAACAACACTTCAACATGTTATCTCTATTTGTCGAACAAACACAGAGGATTTCATTAACTACTGTTTTAGCCCATGGAAAAATCTACTCTCTGTAATTTAAGAAGCTGAGCTCAGGTACAGAAAACATTTTGTCCTGTCTGTACAGATTTCATTCACAAAACTACTCTCCATTTTTTTAAATAAACGGTGAGCACTGAAAAGAGCTGTTTGATGTGAGGCTAAATTGTAGATTTCCGTCTCACTTGTGGGAACAAGTCTTCGCAATGTCTCGTGCTCTCAAGAGAAGCTGAAGTGATAAGAAAGATAAGTGTTCACTATTTGCAGAGAGATGTAAACTTTGATGACATTTCGGGAAAAGAGCTCCATAAAAAGCTAAACCTGACCGTAACTGTTGTCAGTGCACAGAGACAATAGTTCCCTCACAATTTCTTTTGTATCCACTCTGTCTTAAGACCTTATTTTGAAAAGCAGAGATTGTCACAGGAAGACTGTTTGTGCAGAAATATTTAAATACACCATTTTGAAAAATGGCAAGTTAGTCACGCTTGTATATTCTTAGCATAGATGCGCATCTGACCCCGTCTGTCAGATGGACTGCACCATTTCACAACACCTGTGGAGGTGGGAGTATCAGATGGCACAATAAAATGTGTTTTAATGATAAACATACATTTATTTATCATATACAGTCTAAGAGTATTTTGATCTTCAAATCCACTCTTTAGAAACCGATGGGTGATGTCACGGTGACTACGTCCATTATTTTTATACAGTCTATGGTATATACATATAACTTGTATTATCAGGGATATAACTCAGTAGTAAATGTTAGTACTTGATCCAATTTAAGGGCTAACCATAGACCTTTTCATGGGCCCGCCTTGGGCCGGAGTCAACTGAACTGTTTGATCCCCCCTGATGGCAGGCCTGCTGCTAGGTAGATTTTGTGACTTTCTATCCCCTTTTACACTGCCTGTTCAAGGAAGGAATTTCACGCTGTTACTGCGTCTCGTCACTTTGTATAAAAGGTATGATCGCGGAATGTGGGACAGAGTTATCTCATTTTTAAGCTAGCAGTGGAGGTAGCAACAGCACTGAATCGATGTCTGTGTAAACGGGTCAGTTAACAGAATGGGACAGGTGTCACGTTTTGATGACATGTCATGTGTGCAACCTACCACCAGGACATTTTAAAAAGCAGCTAGTTAGTCGTAGTGATGGTGAAATTGAAGCTTCATGAAGCAGTGAACCACTTTGACACAACTGCTTCAAGAATGACACGCTGCTTCGAAGCATTTCATACAGTCAGAAAAGTGACATCTGCTGGCCGTGTGTCAGAGCTGCATCTAAGTGGAAGACCTGAAAAAGCCTCAAGACTGCCTGTAACGAGTCATGTGACTGTGGGCGTGCTGAAGCAGGGATCGAAACACTGTCTTGGAACACTTCCGCTTCAAAAGATCGACACTGTGTCGAGCAAACTGGCTCGAGCATAACATCACTAGTTGGTAGCAGTTGGCAGCTAACTCAAAGAAGAAGAGCAACAGCTGAAAATGTCTGCATATTGGGAAGGCAATTAGGTCCTGGAGCTCCTAACACTTCAAGCAGAGGACGAGATCAACTGCCATGTAACAGGGGTGGTAAATAACTGTTACTGCTATGTTGTTCCACTATCATCGTTTAGAAAGCGCTGTCTGACACACATGATATATGTCACACTAGAGGCCAACTCTGTTGTGTTAAACGTCACGCCTGTCACGCCTCTTTTGCTTCTGCAACGCCAGCATGCTATCTAAAATCTCACACGGGGGCGGCATGATGCCCGCATTGTTTGGTTCTGTATAGGAAGGCAACACTGGAACAATGAAGTGTCTCTGATATGTAAGTGGTGACAATCTACTCATCCAACTGTCGTCAAGAAAGCAAGAAAGTGCTTTTAATGTTAACCTATTACTTTTAATACACGTCTGGGTCAGTGAGTCCATGGGGTGGAGGCCACAGTATATGCAGGGAATCTTGCAGGCCTGTGGGAATGTTAAACAAATCCATATGTGTGCTGAGTGTACTGCAATAGTTGGTACATATGTGAAAACTGTCCCTTTAACAGTAACTTCCTGTGGATGATGGTGAAAGAAGCAGATAAGCAACCCTGCAGTTTGCCCCCAACATGCGAACCCAACCACAGACACGCACACTCACATATCCACATATATTTTTGGAGCTCAGTCTGCTGTGTTTGGAGTTGTATTCAATAACTCTATAAAAGTGCTGCTACAGACGAGAGGTTCAATTTCCTGCTTTGTTGGCTACATCTTCATTACTGGTGGTTGTTTTGAAACCTCTGTAGCACTCCTCACATGAGGGATTGTGTGGATTCTCTCCAAAACATGACACACATACACACACACTCAGTAACTCACTTGTGCCTCGTCACAAAGCCATCGACCCATACATGCTGGTGTGTGATTTGTTCTGGCAACTTCAGGCCAGCGATTGGTTACTGGCGAGCTCAGCTAACAGATTGCGGTCGGCTTGCAGATTCGTCTTTCCGCCCCCAGAGCCGGCATGTGGGGGAGCAAAACGTCTGCATTCTCTTTTCCCTCTTTTCTTGAATCTTATTTTTAAGACTGTCATTAAACCGTGCACAGTGGGGAGTGAGAGGGCAGATGGAGGAGACAGAGGGGAAAGGTCATGAACTCGGGCCAAGCAGGGCGAGATTAGTCTGCTCCTGTCCTGACTGAGCCACATCTAATGGAATGTGACTGAGCAACCACTCAAGGTAGAAACCTCATGACAGATACAGTGTGTCAGTGTAATGAAGGGGCAGTGGTGTAAGAGTTGTCCTGGTGTAAGGTGTCCTGCATTAAAACAGTAAGTAAAACTACATCCACTAATGTACAGTGTTACAGTACAGTTACCTTGTACTTATTTTAACTGCTTCGTATGTTATCAGCTGGTCACTTAAGCCCCAAAGCTATGGAACACACTACCTATAGATATCAGGGAGGCTAGCTCGCTAAATATTTTCAAAAGAAAGCTAAACGTATCTATTCACTTTAACCTTTAACTAGCTCTGACTTCCTGATACAGGTCTGAAACTCTTTCTTTTTACACTTTCACTTTCTATTTACACTTCACACTGCTGCAACTCTTTTAAAATCTTACCTGATTTTATGATTTATAGTTTTACAACTATTATCATTAAATCGAATGGAATCAAAACTATAGTATTTTCCTGTGAAATGTGGTGGAGTTAAAGTATAAAGTGGCCATAAATGGAAATTAATCAATTAGTTGATGGACAGAAAATTATTCTGCAACTATTTTAAGATGACTTAATTATTTTAGTCTTTTTATAAGTAAAAATGTCAAATATTATCTGGTTCTGGTGCTTTTCAGACGTGACAATTTGCTGTTTATCTTTGTCATGTATGAGAATAAATTGAGTATCCTTAGGTTTTGGACAAAACAAGCCCATTGAAGGTATCGCTGCAGGATTTAAAGGTCCAGTGTGTAGGGTTTAAGGGCATCTATCGGCTGAAATGGTATATACTAATCATAACTATGTTTCCATCAGTTTAAAATCACATGAAAATAAGAGTTGTTGTGTATCGTTACCTTGGATAGAGCTATTTAAATCTACATATGGAGCGGGTCCTCCTCCACAGAGTCTGGCTCTATATAGAGCCATGCACATTTTTTGCATTAGCCAACATAGTTCTCTTATGCACTTGGCACACGGACGAAGTTTCAGTTCTGCAATCTCACCACTAGATGCCACTAATCTTGCACACTGGACCTTTAAGCAAATATGAATGGCATTTTTCACTATTTCTTCACATTTGATAGACTAAAAATAATTATCACATTAATCAAAAATAAAAATAATTGTTAGGTGCAGTACAAGTACCTCAAGACTGTACAAGAACTTGAGTAATTTAACATACTTTCTTTCCACCACTATGTACGATGAATATTGTTATATTATCCATCATTTTTAAATGTCATTTGGCTCCAGCCAAGGAGTAATTTATCACCTGTGTGCGTAGGTTTTATTTTTAAGTCACATTTTCTCTGGCAAAACACAACTCACAAGGCAAAAATGCCTGAGGATAAAATATGACTCTATGATATCGATGACCTTTGTAAACTTCAGGCACAAAGGAGCTGAAACATCCGGGAAGCGGCTCTTTCTCACTTCCTCATTTTCAAAAGAATGAACTCAAGTGAGGGAATCCATCTGCAGCATGACTTGCAGTTTGCTCACTTTACTGTAAAGTCTCAAGAGTGCAGAAGATAAGGAGATGGATATTAACAAGAGACATGATGGTCTCGTGAGGAAAATCCCATCTTCAGAAGGAGTATGCATGGTGTAAATGTTGGATGCTGCTGTGCATTAAATCCTGCTTGCCCACTGCATTAACTTATAATTAAACTTGGGTGTGTATGTACATGTATACTGTAAGTGTATGTGTGTGGTTGAATGCTCGAGCCAACGTCTGCCAAGGTTTTTGAGTCCAGGTCCCCCTATAATCATCCCATCCTCCAGCAATCTGCGTGTGCCAAGCGCTCAGCCAGCTTGGATCGAGATCTGCGGTCGCTGCAGTGGGAATTTCTTTGGCACGGAGTTTCCTGGCTGACATTGGGGAGGCAGGCAGGCCGCTGTGGCACGGGGATGGAAGAGCGTCTGGAGGCATTCCCAACCACTTTGGCTGGATGGACGGACAGACAGACAGATGACAGGACTGATGGCCTGATTAAAGCCTAGCTGTGTCTTTGACCTCCATGTGCACACAGTATCCTCAAACAGGGTTTGAGCATCTGGCTGCTAAGTTACACTGATAATCCCCACATGTAAGTTTGTTATCAGCTCCGAGCTGCAGCAAATACACTTCAACCTTTATTTCTTTTCCTCTTCTTCTCCTGCCATCTCTGCTTCTTCCCAAAACGACGAATACATCTATGGTACAATAAATGTTGGGTGGGGTAGTGCGTCAAATGGGGGTTAAATTTGGCTCAGGATAATCTACGGCTACATGCACCACCTCCTAATTAAGGCATTTGTGTGTGTGTGTGTGTGTGTGTGTGTGTGTGTGTGTGTGTGTGGTATAATTACAGATGTAAAGCCCAGTGCAGTTAACTGTAACATCAGCTGAGCACACGATATGATGGACAGAATGGGACTTTCTGCCAAAAAGACACACATCCACAGTATCTAGCACACTAGACCTTATACACTCATTGAAATGATAATACATCTGTGTTCCTGTCTTTCAATGGCAATTTAAACTAAATTTAAACAACTATCTGCTGCTACCAAAGGAGGAAATGTGCGCTAAGAGACACACAGATGTGTTCAAAGCATTTTACAGCAGGTTAAAAACATGTTAAAATCATGCTGGGGGAATACTTCATCTGTCACACACACAAAAAAATCTCTAAAGCGTGATGATAATAGTCAAAATATTATCCACGGGATTATATAAAGAGGCTTCAGACACATTATTGTCCTCCCAAATTTGTGAAATCTTGCAAACTGACGTGTGTAGTTGTTTTCAAGTAAGACCAATATCATTTTGTGACTTGATACCACAGTGCTGTTTTGATGTTGTATGAAGAAAATAGACTATGATCTTTGGAGAAAAAAAAAAACCTGACAGAAACCTTGTCCAACAGATGGCAGCCATAAACACAGCGGTAAAAGCAGCAGGGTTCTTTGCCAGTTCTCAAACTGCTTTGTATCATAACACTGTGGGCAGTATAAGTGAATGAACTGCGATAACTTCCCTCCATCAGCCAGGATCTCCTTGCTCATCTCTTAGCTCAAACACATCATCTGGCAGATTTTCGCTGGCTCTAGGACTGTTGCTTAAACAGATTGTCCATCCATCCATTTTCAACCGCTTATCCAAACCCAGGACGTGCGGGCAGCAGACGTCCCTCTCCCCAACAATGCTTTCCAGCTCCTCCTGGGGGACCCCAAGGCGTTCCCAGGCCAGATGAGGTATGTAATCCCTCCAGCATGTTCTGGGTCTGCCCCGGGCCTCCTACCAGTGGGACGTGCCTGGAACACCTCTGACAGGAGGCGCTCAGGAGGCATCCTGATCAGATGCCCAAACTACCTCAACTGGCCCCTTTCAATCTGAAGGAGCGGCAGCTCTACTCCGAGCTCCCTCTTGATGTCTGAGTTCCTCATCCTATCTCTAAACCTGACCCCAGCCACTTCAAGGAGGAAACGTATTTAGGTTGTTTGTATACCGGCTGCATTCTTTCGGTCACTACCTAGAGCTCATGACCATAGGTGAAGGTTGGGACATAGATGGACCAGTAAATCGAACGATCCACCTTCCAGCTCAGCTCTCTTCACCACCATCCATCTCATGCTCCATTCTACCCTCACTCGTGAACAAGACCCTGAGACACTTGAACTCCTTCGGGGCAACCCTAACCCAGATTGTACTTCTGCATTTTCGTATTCCTGCAATCACGGACACAAAGAGCACAGAAGCAGAGCAAACTGTAAAACCAGGCAGTGCTGATCAAATATAAAGAGATTCTGTTACTGTCTTGCTTATTTCATGTCTTCAGAGGCATAGTTTAGGTTACTGTTTCGCTGTAATTCAAGATCATTTGATACCAGCTGGCTGCCATATTGTTTCCTGTGTCAAAACAGACAAGCTCACGTCACGTCACCCACCAGCGGGAGCGTTTATTGGTCCAGTGCAGTGTAGTTCATTCTGGTAGCTGTAGGTTTCATAACTCTTGAGCAAAAGCAAATGCCACAGCCCTTTTACTGTTTTCTCTGATCATGAAGCACCAGTTTCAAAAGTATTTGCATCTTTCTACTTTGTAGGCAGCCCAGTTCTGTGGAAAGATCATATTTCCAGCAGTGAAATGCTTCTTTAAGTGTGTGTGTGAACTTGGGAGGACTCTCTGCTCCCCTCCAATTCCACTTTTGTGATATCATGTTATAAAATGTGCTTTGGCCAAACCATGAGAAGCCCCTGATTTTCCTCAACCCTCACCAATCACACTGCTCAACTTAAGACACGCACGCAGTTCTCTGTTACTTCCCACAAAAAGGGTGAAAGTACCTAACAGGAAACAGGAAGTCTGTCTTCTTGTAAAACAGGCGGTATCAGTGATTTAAAATGTTTTGTGTGCCGTTGAATTCTCTGCTCGCACGTGCCGTGACAAGACGGTACTCATGAACAAACTCTGCAAATCCTGTCAAATCCTTCCTTAAAACGCCTGCATCGTAATAACACCAGAGACGAGCCAGTGAAGCTGTACGTGGCCCTCTTCTGGTGGAAGTGTGTGCGTATAGCTGTGTGTGAGAGAGAAAGCCTCTTATTGATACAAGCGTGCAGGAATTTGGTCTCAGACAATAGACGGCCTCGGCCAAAAATGACAGTCTCATCTTGGCTCTTGTGTAAGTGTGTGTGTGTGTGTGTGCATAGGGAGCTTGCCCTCATTGCACAGTGCGCTCATTACGCAGCGGAACATCCTGCCAAAACCACAGCAGTATGGTGTGATATGTGATGGGGATCAGACACACAGACACATGTTCAGATGAGCAAACAGTGTAATAATTCAACATTTTTAGAGTTTCATCTGTCTGTTAAACTCAGTGCAACATGCTTTGGCATTTACATTATGCTTAACACAAGTTAACTTGACTAAACTGGTCAACTGTACTTGTTGTGTCTCCATATCATAAAATATTACAAAGCTAAATACAGTATGAAAGCAAAGTAGAGCCAGGAGTTGGATGTTTCACTTCATTAAAAAGACAGGAGGAGGATCACACTACCAGTGAGGTCATCACATACCCATGACAGTGGGTCAAGCATGCTCCCACTCTGTTATTAGACAGCACGAAACTCAGTGGTCCTCATAGTAATTATAAGTCTGTAATATTAACTGAACTAAAGATATTCAGTGGCAGACTAACCCGAACAAAATCAGTAAAACAAAAGCTGGCAAATTGTCATCCAACATCACGGCAAAATCGTGTCTGCGCGTAAGGCGATATGAGATACATCAAACAGCCATAAAGGATGGCGCAGGCACACACAACTATTCCATTTGGTCATTTAAAACATTTACTGTCTTGAGTATTAACTCCAATTAAAAAAAAAAGCAGGGACCTCTTTGTTCACAAGTAATTAGGTATAAACATTTGCCACATAATGTCCCAGACAAACTCATAAGAACATATGAATATGTCATATTACCGCCGTGCGTAAAAGTGGTGAGGACGGTCGGACAGGCTTTGCGGCGAGAAAAGCCCCACGCGAGCCGGCAATGACTGACACAACTAAACTACCGGCTTCAGCAGCCATTCAGACTCTTACTAACAAAAAAAAGTTGTCAGACTTACCGGTTTGGTGAAAATAAGGCGTTGAAATCAGTGTTCAGAGACGAGCATCATCAGATGTAGTGGACTCAATCAGGAGGTGTAATTAAAAGAAGGAATGGATGAAAACCGCAAAGCCGGTAAGCGAGGTTTCCCTTCTCTCTGGCTCCTCTCCTCTGTGTGTGTGTGTGTGTGGCGAAAAAAAGACATAAACACTGAGCTGGCTCAGTGAGCTCACAGTGCGTCACCGCTGCAAGCTGAAACTCCCGTCAGTGTGTGTGTGTGTGTGTGTGTAAACCCCCTCTGTCGGTCTTTGTCTTTTCCCAGCAGGGACAGGAGGCTCACAACCTGTCAGCTGAAGCCTATAATGGCTTTAGGTCTGCTTATAATGGGGAGCCAATATAAGGACTAAATGTATGGGGACCCAGAAATTAAAATTAAATTAAATAAATTAAAATTAAATAAATAAACGAAAACAGAGATTAAAAAAAAGTATAAAATAATAAAAAAAAATATGGATAATAAAGAATTCAATTTAGGTTTATTTAGGTTATACAGCCCAATATCACAAGTCACAATTTGTTTGAGATGGCTTTACAGCACACCCTTTGTTGTGTGAAGACCATATGAATATAGATAAATATTTAAATAAACACACAGTTTAAAATCATCAGCCACGACATTTACACTCAGTATTTTATCCTGCATATTTCATTGCTGGGCAATTTTACTTACTTGCAGCAGTTTTTATTTTAAATCGTCCCTTTCCCAAACTCTGTTTTTATTGCACAATACCATTTCCCCTTTGTTATTATTTCATTTCCTAATTCTATTTTCATCTTCGTCTCTCATTCAAGAGAAACAGGACAGTTGTGTTGGCTGTTCCTTTGGTCTACATGAGCTGACAACCAATCACAGATCTGTCCAAGAAACAAAACTTACCTCTGTTTCGAATGAATTTCCAAAATCTCCAGAGACTCTTCTAAGCATCAGGTTGGAAACATTCCCTCCTCTTCCACAATAAGAAATATTTTAGTTTATTAAAGATATCTGTGGTATTGACACCAGTGCCCAGTTCTTCAACACCTGTCAGTTAATGGCAGAAGTGAATGTACAGTGTACAACAGTGTACCAGCTGTTACTAATGATGAATTAATGAAGTGTCCCAGTGACAGTGTGACAGTGTGCACAACACCAGGACCCTAAAACCAAAGCAGCTAAACGAACTTCAGCCATAATTAATGTCATTATTATCAACTGTGATTTTCTAACTGTGACATGCCAAAATATCTGAAAGTGTGTGTTATACACTCACCAGCCACTTTATTAGGTACACCTGTTCAACTGCTTGTCTTTTAAGGCATGTGGACATGGTCAAGACAACCTGCTGAAGTTCAAACCGAGCATCAGAATGGGGAAAAAGGTGATTTAAGTGGCATGGTTGTTGGTGCCAGACGATCTACTGGGATTTTCACGCACAACCATCTCTAGGGTTTACAGAGGATGGTCCCAAAAAGAGAAAATATCCAGTGAGCAGCAGTTCTCTGGGTGAAAATGCCTTGTTGATGCCAGAGGTCAGAGGAGAATGGCCAGACTGGTTCAAGATGATAGAAAGGCAACAGTAACTCAAATAACCCCTGGTTACAGCCAAGGTCTGCAGAAGACCATCTCTGAACAAACAACACGTCCAACCTTGAAGCAGATGGGCTACAGCAGCAGAAGACCACACCAGGTGCCACTCCTGTCAGGTAACAACAGGAAACTGAGGCTACAGTTCACACAGGCTCACCAAAACTGGACAACAGATGTCACAAGTGTGATTGTACCCAAATGCAGCACTCAGAGAGGCAGGCAGACAGTTGGCAATGACCTTTATTGCTTACACAGATATGCAACTACTTAAAAGGGCAGGTGGGTTTCTGGTGAGGCTGGTAGTTGAATAAAGACCGATGTAGCTAGGACCGACGAATCAGGAGGAACAATCTGGCACTGAGGGAAAGGCAGCAGCTTATATGCAGGGAGTGCTGATGAGAAGCAGCTGTGTGCACAGGTAAGTGGAGTTGGCTTGATGAGGGGGGCGTGGCTGGAAGGCAGGGTGCAGGTGAATGGAAATGTACCGGGAGCAGGAGAGAGAGAGAGAGAGAGAGAGAGAGAGAGAGAGAAGGATGATTGGAAAAACGTTGCCTAGTCTGATGAGTCTTGATTTCTGCTGCCACGTTCAGATAGTAGGGTCAGAATTTGGTGTAAACAACATGAAAACATGGATCCATCCTGCCTTGTATCAACGGTTCAGGCTGGTGGTGGTGGTGTAATGGTGTGTGGGATATTTTCTTGGCACACTTTGGGCCCATTAGTACCAACTGAGCATGGTTTAAACACCACAGCCTACCTGAGTATTGTTGCTGACCGTGTCCATCCCGTTATGACCACAGTGTACCCATCTTCTGATGGCTACTTCCAGCAGGATAACGCACCATGTCACAAAGCTCAGATCATCTCAAACTGGTTTCTTGAACATGACAATGAGTTCACTGTACTCCAATGGCCTCCACAGTCACCAGATCTCAATCCAATAGAGCACCTTTGGGATGTGGTGGAACGGGAGATTCACATCATGGATGTGCAGCCGACAAATCTGCAGCAGCTGTGTGATGCTATCACATCAATATGGACCAAAATCTATGAGGAATGTTTCCAGCACCTTGTTGAATCTATGACACGAAGAATTACGGCAACTCTGAAAGCAAACGGAGTCCAACCTGGTACTAGTAAGGTGTACCTAATAAAGTGGCTGGTGAGTGTATTTTCTCTCTGCCTAGTCAGCAGATTATTTTATCCAACTTCAGTCCTGTGGATAGTTAATTTTGTCTATGGACCCATACATGTCATCGCTAACGTGTATGTACGTGTTAAACTTTAGCTGTACAATATGTCCCAGTGCTCCCCTATCAGGTTAATGCAGATAAGATGTGCAGACATGTTCATTCTTACAATCAGGGACCTTCAAAGCAGCTGACAAAAGCATGAGTCTGAGGAGTGACTCCTGTCTGACACTTTCAGCACTATGCAAGACTAAAAAAATGAGCTTTTCAAAACACACACATATTATTGTAAGATCTGATGTCAGTGAATGAAGGAGATTTCCACCGGCCCACATTCTTCCGCTGGGATGAGCCAGTGAATCAGTGTGATTCAGTGACTCACAATTTCAGTCAGTCATTCTGATGACACAACTGAATCTCTGTGCTGCTGTCTTTACTGTCTTTCATTCATCACACAGATCTTCACTGTTTAATGCCTAATCTGAATACTGTGTGTGGGGATGCGAAGTGTGTGTTCATGAGGGGGGAAGGGGCAGCATTTGTATTTGTGTGTGCCCTGAATGGCCTGCATTCATGTAGTTTTCCTCTATTTACTGCAGGGCTATCATATCACAATACACTTCATTGTGGGTCAGTGGGTTAAAGTATAAGGAACAGTGGAGTGACACTGAAGTGTGCCAGTAAAAAAACACAGTGGTGACTTTGTGTTGAGGGCCGATGTCTGCAGGAGGGGTGATTTTATCTCTTATTTATTTTCTAGGCTATCGATGTATTTATTGTTACAGTAAAAGACAGAGAGTGGAACTATCATGGTTCAAAATGAACAGTGGCAGTGGGGATTCCTGAGACAATTGCCTGTCTCCTCACTGGCCTCCCGTGGCGAAAACAATTAGAGGTCGATATTTCTGTCTTCAAGAGGCTGTGGCACACTCATTTTACCTACCAAGGAAGTGGTATCTTGTTGAACTAGACAACCTAAAGCATCCACTGGTACCAACCATGTTGGCACAGCTTGTTCAGAAGTGGGTTAAATAGCGCTCCAATTGGCCATTTTCAAAGGAGTCCTTTTAGACATTCACGCCATGATATCTGAATGAAAATGGGTTCAATGGGCACCCATGAGTCTCCCCTAAACTTGAGTGGGCTGACATTAACTGTAAAAATGATAAACCTAAGTCAGTGGTTCCAAACTGGTCCAGCCAGGGGGGCCAGATTTGTCCTTAGTTATTACTTCAAGGTCTACAAAGTTTAATATATTCAACATAATCCTTGCATTTGGCCGTGTTGGGCTACTTTGCTGTCTCTGTAAAGTAGCTGTCAGTTATTCACTCACTGTACAGCATGAAACAGCACCTCAAGATAAAAGCTTGTGCTGGAAATTCACTGTCTCATCCACTTTTGGACCATTGACCCATCAGTTGGGAACCACTGACCTAAGTGTATCAGCATGTAATTCCCTAACTGTCCATATTGACAGTCTTCAACTAGCCAGTACACTCTTGAAAGTCAGTTACAGCTTTTGCTTTTGGTGTGCCACCCTCCAAGATTTTATGCAGCGCCATTTGATCACTCCCATGAAAACGTTCTGGGGGCGCCACTTGAGACGAAGAGGTAACAGGTTGATTCAAGCCATACATCTTTGGATGTCACGTTGTTTCAAAACATAAGATAAGGAAACTCTATCTAACGAAAGAAAGAAGAGAAACATCTTTATTAGATGGCCTCTACTATACTACTCTACTATAATGATAACCTGTCATTCTGAAACTTGTGAGAAATACCAAGAGTCCAAGGTGATGTTGCAATTTGCTTGTCTACTCAGACTGAAACCAAGAGTTTTTCAGTTTTTGGTCATTTAACACAAAGCAGCCAATCTGAGCATTTAAGAAGCTGGAACAACTTTTCTTTTCTCATTATTTTGCTTAGAAACTTTTATAATTAACTAAACAAATTATCAAAATTGTTGCTGATCCATTTTCTGTTGATTGTCTGATTGATTGACACAATATTATTCTGGTTATGAAGGTGTTTTGGGGCAGTTAATTCTCCAGGTTACCCACGTGCAGTTTGTAAAAAACACACCTTGTTTTGAAGTACAGTGAATTTACAGCACATAATTTCTATTTTGAAGTACCGTTTCCTGTTTTAGAGTGAGCGACTAACAGACAGCCATTTGACAGAGACAGCAAACCAGCTCAACAACATGGCCAAACACATGTATGATGCTGAATTTATTAAACAATGTGGACCTTGAACTGATGACTACCGAGAAATCTTGGCTGGACCACTTAGTAACCTCTGTTCTGAGTATCCAGGATATGGATAACCTGGTTTCAGAATCCCAGATAACAGCCCTCAACCCAGTTTTCAGAAACCCAAATAGGTTACCAGTGCTATTGTATGGCATGTATACTTTGACACCTGATCTATGTTTCTGTTATGTTGAGTTACCCAGCAAATAAAATCATTTAAATAAGTCACCAGTTAAAGAAAGAACAGGCACAAACTGGCACCAGTGAACTGATTTAATTACAAAGAGGAACCCACAGTGACATAACGAGAACAGCTACATACAGGAAGTAACTCTGATAGACTGTAACCATGACAACTGAAACCAGAGCCAGAGATACACAAAGTTGCGACCAGGTTGTTTTCCTTCCTGTAGACGTCCGATTGTAACAAGGCAAACGGAGCTAGCGTCGCTACCAGTGAAAACATCAATGCCAACACTCGTCAACTTGCCATCGTTTCTCATCTTGTCTTCTTTACGAAAGATCTAAGACAGTTATAATTTAAACGTCACTGACAGCGCATGCCAGAGAGGTGGAGGGGGGGAAAAATACAAACAAAAACAAACCTTACACAAATATATAAAAATATGCCATTAGATTCATATCAACAATTGAGGACCGTGGGTGCACTATTTACAGAAAAAAAGGCAATATATACCAGTATTTACAACAATAAAGACTTCTTTCACATACGGGCATGAGGAGGTTACTTACAAGTTTGCTGAGAGTTACAGTTACGATAGGATGAGTTTGAAGTGATGGTGAAAAATAAGTGTAAATGTTCTGCTTCATTCTCTCAATCCTGGTCAATTTAGCATCAAGTTTTACTTCATATCTACGAGGCGGCGTGTTTGTGTGCCTAAATGATACTGCTAAAAATAGGATTATTCAGTCGCTAATACTAATGTACCACCAAAGAAACGTAAAAGTTTACTCTTAAGGCATCTTTTTGATTTTAAATACAATCTACTAACTCTTGACTCCAACCACGGCAGCGGTTTCAGCCCAGGATAGTAAGTAGGCTAAGTGGCAACCCACCATCGAGGGGCTGTGATCTTTTTTTTTTTGGCTGCCCAGCTCACAGTTTTAAAACGCTGCTCCAAGAGCGCTGGTACCAGCAGAGAAAGCACACAGATGTTCCTCTAAACACATCAAACTTTTCACTGTTTCACTAACTCCATTCTGCAGGGAGCTCTCCTTTGCTCTACAGTCAGCATAGATATACAGCATTTTCATGGGTGACTTAGCAGCTGTTGGCACTGAGAACACAAAATCAACTTTGTTGTGAATCATACAGAACATAAAAAACATATAATATTTGCTGCTATAACATCAGAGGACATTAAAGGAAAAACTGAACACTCGAAATACTCTTATTCACTTTGCTTAAAGTTAGCCCAGAGGAGAGGACTGACATTACTCTCACGTCTGTAGCCTATTGTAAATATTGAACTATAACCAGCAGCCAGTTAGCTTAGCTTAGTTTAGTTTAGCACAAAGACTGAAAAATGCAAACAACTAGAAAGGTAAAACAAACAAGCAGTGGCCCCCAGAAGTCCTTGAAGGAGTTCTAGGGTTCACCAGAAAAAAAGTGGAATAGTTTAATTTTTACTATTTATTTCACTGTAGAAGTGGGCCCAATGGAGTAAGAGTCGTAAGAGTGACTCCACCATAGTTGACAGCCATAAAATTCTTGTCATAATCACATCTAACAGCCAAAATCTTTTTAGATTGAGGTCCCTGAGGTCTGAAAGTTGGTTGGTGACAGCGAAAAAGGTTGAGGACCGCTGGCTTTGTGGCATTTAGGGACATTTTTCTGTACCTTTAGAACCAGGTTACCTGTTTTCCCTTGTTTCCAGGCTTCATGCTAAGCTAAGCTAACTGGCTGCTGGCTGTAGTTTCATACGGACATAACAGTGGTGTCAGTCTTTTCACCTAACTTTTGACAAAATGCTGAATAAACGCAATTCACGAAATGTGGAATTAGTCCTGTAACATTTGCTAACATTCCTCTGCTGTATTCTCCACATGCTAACGCAAGCTAGCTGTAACTTTGCCTCAACTGTGGGGTGGAAATCACAAACAAGCTCCTTTTTATTCTATTTAAGAGAGCACACACACACACACACACACACACACACAGGCCTTCACACTCACAGAGGCAACAAGCTCACTAGCTAGTTAGCAGCTATCACAATAACCACTAATCCTCTTAGCCGTTAGCTGCTCTCGCAGTGGAAGAGTTAACCTAATGTGAGTGTGTTCGGTGAGTTGCAGTGAAAGCTGACGTGAAGGGCCCAGATGGCTGGCAAAGTGCAGTGCGGTTTTCTGGGCTTGGAGGGATCAAAGACAATCGCTGCTTAACCCCCAAAGCCTGAGGCTAACGTGTGAGTGTGTGCAAGGGCAAGTCAGTGTTACCCTTGACTTCCCTCAGACATCTGCCGTTGTGCCAGGGAGAGGTGACTTTTTACGCTGTGTGTGTATGTGTGTGTTAAATGGCTTAACTTTTAGCCTTCTGAAGGCACGTGCAGGTGCTCAGCATTTGTCCTTCTGACCTATTCTGTATCTTGGGTACTCTCTCGTCTCACAGACAAACCACATGCATCTTCTTCTCTAACCATCAATAGTTGAATCAGTGTTTATGCATTAGGGGTGTAACAATACATGTTGGTGCTGTATTTCCTGTGACACAGAATGCCACTATACCCCCCCAAAAATTCAAATATTAGGCAAATCTTTGCATTCGCCACACAAACAGGTGACAGGGTGATTCTCTGAGCTGCGTTCAGGGACGATGTAAAGGGAATTTCGGGATTGTTTTTCTTCGTCTTTTGGCTGATAGATGAGTGGAGATGTTTTGCCAAGACCTTCACCTTTCTGGATTTATTTCTCCAAATTTATGTAATCATACAGCCCTGAAACAAGAACCCTGTATTGTGTATCGTACCACACCACAAGTGGACTGTGTCGTTACACCCCTGCTGTGTATCTCAATCTGCCCGGACCAAACTATTCCCCTTTATCTCTTCTGCTAATCAAGCCAGGGCCTCTTTGTTCTTCAACTCAAAAACAAAAATGTGAAAGCTACATCTTCTATAAATTAAGTGCTGTAAAAGAAGGCGCTAAAATCAAAACCATAAATACTGTACATAACTATCATTATCTGCTACCACAGCCTGGCATCGTGGAAGTCAGTTAACATCGGCTCCTGATTTCCGTTAAACAAACTGACAGTTCATGGCAAAGGAAATCTTATCAGATCCTGTAATGTCTAACACATACAAGGCTTTGGCATAGTCACGTCAAGGAGGAATGTCTCCAATGCACTTCTTTCTCTACTCCAGTAGCGGGCATCATCTACGTTCATGTCATCTTAAACTGACGGCAAAAATTAAATAAGAAAAATCAGATACAAAGTGATTATCTGCGGAAAACATGCATTTATGTTTTTCACAAATGTCTAACGATTCAGTGAGTGAAGGCTGTGCATTAATGTGTGTGACTGTGTGCATGTGTCTTGTTAGATACCCTTGCCACATATTGCACTTTAATGCTATTCACTTTCTCTCTGCAGGAGAAAAGATGATTTTAGCGGTCTCTCATCTAGAAGCAATGATCATGGAGTGGATTTATTACAACCCGGCTGTCCAGACGACAAGGATACCTTTGTCTTTCACTCCTTTAAAAGCTCACAGACGTCAACAGAACCTCTCTTCTAGCTGCGGAAATGAGCGCAAATTCAGAATATCCACCAAACTACAGTCTGTGGTGGTACTTTTTACTTAGTTTCCATTCATATATTCTTACATGACATTTACCTCTGACCACCAGGAGGCATTTTGTCTGCAGTTCATGCTAAGATGAAGTGACGATGGAGTAAAGGGTTGATGTCCGAGTCCAGAAAAACAGAGAAAATGTCAAAGTACATGCTTGACTTGAATGTCCTCTTTTCAACATCCTGTGCAACGACAGAGTCCAAGTCCTCTTCTGTCTTTCACTCCTTCACTCATCAATCTAAGCATTCATCCATGTATGAAAGCTTCATTTCCCCTTCTCCATCCTCTTCTGTCTCCTTCAATAAAGACTCGAGTTTAAAGAGGCTTTTCTAGACAATACTCGCAGATGCCGAAAAAACGAAAATACACACGCACGGACAGCACTCAGTGAGGAACAACGCACACCATCAGAAACATTAACACAAGAAAACTGTCTTTGAAGTGATCATATTCATTAGTAAGCCCAGGAGGAAGTCGACAGCCATATTATGCACATAGAGACTGGTGGACTGAGCATAAGACCAAAACAACACCAAAAAGTGAGGAGTCCGATGGGGGGGGCAGGGGGTCAGGAGCTTGTGCGCTGTTCTCAGCTAGAGGGAGGTTAGGGCAGGTTGTTCAAATCGGGGTCGACTGTCTCAGACCTTCCAAAGCAAAAGATGGTTGGTACTGTCATCCCGTCCAACTGTTTCACTGCTATTGGTCAGTCTGAAGTCTTCATAGCCGTCGCCGCCGGAAATGACTAGATGGTTGGTTTTAGACGGGATGTGGGCAGAGGCTCTGCGACGCGCGGAGTCACGCCTTTGGAGGTTCTTGTCAACTGTGCTGCCGCTCTGGGACTGGTTGCCTAGAAGGTAGGGATTAAAAGTCAAAAGAGGGCAGTGAAAGTGAAAGTTTTTCTGCTGCGGATGTGGACAAAGCTGCACAAAAAACACCCTTCAAACTACCTGTGGAGTCAGCTGTCATAGGAGGGAAGTTCATGTCGAACCCTTCCGGTAGCTCGATTGATGTCAGGAACCGAACGTGGCCCGTATGTCCGTGAGCCGAGCCCATTGGCACCAGGGGAGATTTTAGTGTCCCAGCACTAGTTCCTGAGCTCACCGCTGGGATCACCAGTGTAAGGACAACCCCTGAAGAAGAACACCATCTTAAAATGTGCTTTCTTTTTTAATCTGACGAATAATGATTGATGTAAAATTCCAAAATTCTACCACTGAAAAAAACACTAAATATTACGTATAGCATCTGACTTTGTTCCCAAACATTTGAACTGCGAATTCTCAAGTAATAATTAAGAGAAATAAAAATTGTAATTCAGTTTAATTGTCAGGTATTTTTAGACTTTGGCTAAAAAGTGTGTTTTACCTGCACTGGTGCCGATCCACAGCAGATCCTTACACGCCAGCAATGCCGTGATTCTCAAACAGGCAGCCTTGTGCTGTCTGATGATCGCATCTGCACCTGAATGGAAAAAAAGAGGGGATTGAAATAAAAAATTCCTGCATATGAGCTGCCGCCCAGTATAAAATAATATGCATACACATTTATGTCACTCTAAAAACCTGTTTCTGATCATAAATCTTCTGTGTATTTACCTGCAAGCATCTTATGCACAGCAGGCGCCACATCCACCTCTGTCAGGCTCTCTAAGGTCTGAGCGTGATACAGTTTAACCTGCGCACTGCCCTGCAACGCCAACCACACACCCTGACCGTACGCCACCATGCAAGTCACACACCGACTGCTGTCTGTGCCCACCTGGAACCAGTGCTGAGAGGGAGAGAAGAGGTATCACATAAAACGCCTGATCTGTCTGCCACATCATTTATTCACCTGTACATATATACATCCATCCACTTACCTCTTGTACCAGTGTAGTTGTGTTGATAATAAGGACTCTGTTCTGTGAGCCGCACCAAAGCTTTCCTCCCACAGGAACCATTTTGGTGACAGGGCTACTGGGTGTGCCCAAAACTAACGTCTGAGAAGACTGAGGGTCCCAGAAACTACCTGCAGATTGAGATTAAGGGGGTGTTGTATGTTTAATGTTTAAGTCATGTGGGTGGAAGCAGCAGGATCATTTTTGAAACAGGTAACATCATTTCAGCACTCTGAATGGGTGCAGACTAGCATGGCTGTGTGGAGCACATTGATCAAAATGTTGCAGCGCAGAAAGAAAAAAGCTTCAGCTACCACAGAAACTAAATCAGAAGGAGCCATAAACAACCCAATTCACTTCACATGCCTCTTACCTGCTTCTCTCTGGTAAACAATCACCTCTCCATTGGCCAAGGACACAAACACTTTGTTGTCCAAATACCTGAATGAAGAAGAAGAAAAGCAGGGGTTTCCAAATGAAAGGGAGAAAATTACGCTCGACATGAAAATATACATGTAGCAGAAACAGTAAAGTTGAGACGGAGGCCTACAGGAGACAAACCTGACAGTGCATTTAAACCCAGCTGCATCAAATGGCTTTCCATCCCGTCTCTATCACTCATCATTTCTAATTGTCTCATACAGCATAAATTACAGTATCATTATTCATTTTAAAGCCAAAGCCATGGAAAAGAAATAAACTCACAGTATACAGAGGATGGAAGCTGAGTGTTGCATCTTCATGCTGTTCTTACGGTTACGGATGTTGTCTGAGGACTGGTACACGTGGATGCTGACAGAAACAGAAGCAATACAGGAGATGAGGTGATTAAATCAATGCACCAACAAGCACAGTTTGTTGTTTTGTCCAAGCTTTTATTTGTACTGAAGGTGTACTGAAAGTGTCTGCCTGTGTGTGTGCCCATCACCCACCATCCATCCTCTGTACCCAGCCACACTGAGCTCTGGTAGGCCTCTGGGTCAATGCTAAGCAGGTCCTCCAGGCTCGCCCTGGTAAATGAGCCCCGGGAGGAGCGGCGCATGGCGCGGCCATCCATGGGGCTCTCTGTGTGGGCGCGACTTCCGCCGCCAACCCCTAGCATCCCCGGAGCTCCGTAGGAACTTGCCACCGGGAACTCCTGCTCCTCCTCACTGCTGGTGGTCTCTGTAACCATGTCCTTGGAGCCTGGACCCTCGTCATCTTAAGAGGGGGTGTATATGAGAGAGAGTATGAATCTATAGAGTGTATACAGGAAGTTTGTGTGACTGGAGTGTTTTCTTTTACTCACTGCCATAGCTGGATGATATGGTGGAGTGACTGGCCTGACTCTGTAGAGTGGAGGAAGGGCTGGGTGAATCCTCGTCATCGGTGTCATCGCTGTCAAATGGAACAAGCTCTGCCCCAGGTCCTGGAAACAATCAGTTGATCAGTTAAAATAGCTGTATAACAGAAAACTTTAGTACAAACAGAACAAAGGATTGTACTATAGCAGCTGACAGTTAACACGAGCTGTTGTTGCTTGACGTGCTGTAAAATCTTCATTGACCAACCTGTTGGCTGCTCCGTCAGCTCCAGAGATGAATGAGAGATGGATATATGGAGCTGCTGCTGGGTGTGACCAGGTGCTCCAGTGGAAGTGGCCAGGGTGGGCTCTGACCCACGCTCCCTTTGAGGTGAAGAGATTGGTTAATAGTGCGGAAAATAAATGAAGAGAGAATGTGTGTTTTGGTGGATGGGGGGGATGATACTGACCTTCCCTTCAGTCCTGGCACCGCAGCAATGCATATGATCCTCGCTGAGCAGACAGCAATACAGGCCTCAACTGTGGGCTCATCCTTGATGTTCAACAGACACACCTGGAGAGAGAAAACATCATCATCGCATTAGTCAAACTACAAGTCAATTTTTCTCCCCCAGAAAGCATGTGGAATAAAGTGATCGCCTCTGCTGATTGGTTCATAAATTCTCACCTGCCCCACGTATCCATCGCTGTTACACACCCACACCTCACAGCCACTGTCAGGACAGCTGTGGCTGGGAGAGGCACACGAAAACTGGAGACAAACAACAATGAATGAATGAACATGGCTTTTGTACATCTGTAAAGAGAGCATGTCTACATAAATCATCTGTATACACACAGATTATACGTTAATTATTCACTGCTGCTCTCACCTGCATTCCGCTTCGTGTCTTCATTATAGGAATGGCCTTCAGAAACTCTGGGTCCCACTGGTCCTTATTCATTGCTAAACACAATGACACTGACAATTAGAGCCACTGAAATAAAGTAGCTCTAGGGCTAATGAATCCTAGTCACAATCATTAACGATAATATAACACTCATATCTAAATTCTAATTATTTAAACACATTCTTGTCTGAAGAAGTCTGAGAAAACTGTATCTAACAAGCTACAGTGCAGTAAATAACGTTTAGCTTTTTCACTGACCCAGCTTCTTCTTGGCGTCTTCAAAGGCCTGTTCAAAGTTGGAGCGAGTGTCGGGGGAGGTAAACTCAAAGACGAAGCTGCTCTCTGCGGAGGCAGTGGTGAACTCCAGCTTTGTGGGAAGAAAGGTCATACTGAAGGCCAGAGACTGCTTCTCTGACAGCTCCCTGTGCACCGACGCCATTAGATCCTTTATTACCTCATCAAGGGACTGAGAGAGGCGGAAACAACAAGAGAAAGACCAAATTCATTAGATGTTTTAACACATCGTAGACAGTAATATTAAACAAAGACAGATAGAAAGAGAGGAGGAGGGAGGGCGAAGACAAAACAAGACATGACAGTGCAGTTAAACATGTGGCTGCTTTTTGCATGTGTGTGCGTTGGTGCACATTACCTGGTGTGGGAAGCTGAGGGTCTCAGAGAGTTTGCTGATCTGACCCAGAGTGCTGAGATCCTCGTCTAATCGACTGATCATCTTTTGGATGCTCTCTTTGTTTGTTGCCTGAGTGGAGCCTGAAGCAGATGTTATCCATTAAATCATTTATAAACTAAACTGCATCACAAGAAACTAGAATTACCGCTTTGCCCTTATATGCCTCTGCAAACCAGTCAAGTTGTAGCTACAGTTTACATCCATGTCTGTCCAGACTCATATGCAGCCATGACAGCTGATGATGGATATAAATGTCATCACTTCATCATTGAATTCTATTAGTATTTGTGTGAAATCTTGACATTATCAGCAAATGAATTCTTGAGTTATGGCCAAAAACAAGTTCTGTGAGGTCACAGTGATGTTTGACCATCAAATTCTAATCAATTCAAGTCCAAATGGAGGTTTGTGCCAAAATTAAGGAAATTTCCTTGAGGTGTCCCTGAGATATCACATTCATAAGAATGAAATGGATGTAAGGTCACAGTTACCTTAACCTTTAACCACTAAAATCTATTGATTTTATAGGTGAGTCTGAATGGATGTTAGTGCCAAATTTAGAGAAAATCCCTCAAGGCATTTTTAAGATATTGCTTTGTGTCAAATTCCTTAAGGTGCTCTTGAGGTATTTTGTTCATGAATGGGACATACCGACGGACGCACAAACTATAAGCATAATGCCTCTGTCCATGACTATCACCGAAATGGAGGCATAAAAACTGTAATATCTCGCTTCAATATTGATGAATCAGGCAACAGTGTGGCTGCCTGATAGGTAACATTTTAAGAGAACAGCTTTATCTCAAAATGTGTCTTTATTCTTTGTTTTTGCAGACAAAATAAATTGATAAGACACGTCGTTTTGCCGCTAGTGATTCACAGGATTACACAGTCATGAGCCTCATTCATCTCTAGCAAAACTTAAAACCACAGGATGTCGGTTGCCTGTGTGTTTCCTGCCACCAGCAGCAGTGTGTGATCTAAAGATGGAGCCTTACTTTTCACAACCTCCACCTCCTCCAGGGGAAGCTTCCACAGGAACTTATATTTACTGGAAGTATCAATCACACTCGCAGCAGAGTATCTGAGAGGGAGAGAGGAGCAGAAAAAGGGTGGCAAAAGAGAGAAGTGATGGAGAGTTTTGTCAAGCATTGTAGAAAACACAGCCTGAAAACACCAGGGGGCAGTGCGGTTTGGAAACTATCTTAGTGTGTGTGTGTGTGTGTGTGTGTGTGTGTGTGTGTGTCGCTCACAGGCTCATGGAGCTGCGTCTTAAGGAGCCAGACTTCCTCTTGAGAGTGGTGCAGATGATCAGATCACTGAAGAGGAAGAGAGAACGGTCTTTCTTTCCACCAACTGTCTTCTGCAGGGAGTGAAAGGAGAGAGGAAGAGCTCAGAAAGTCTCTGGGTCATCCATATAACCATAAAAGTTTAAATACATAATTATATAAGGGTTTGCTTAAATCATATCTATTACGTTTACATATTTTACATACCTTGCTATGCTACAAACGTTTGTCATATCAAAAAGTACTTCTTACCGCCTCCATGACCATTTCCTGTCTCAAGAACTTCCTCTGGGGGTTCAGAATCTAACATAAACACACATATGCAGAGAGATGTGATCATCACTTCATACCATAAATATAACTCTTGAATAATCTACAACGAAAGCAGCCCTTAAGTTAAAAAGGCAAACATCAGCTATAAACAGAGGTATATCTTCACAGTATAAAGTATATCTCACATGTTCTACTCCCTCTATGTGTGCCTCGATCTCTTGGATGACCCTCGTCTCCCTCTCTGCCTCCTCAGCGGAGCGACGGCCCTTATTGATCTTCTCAGCCAATCTCTTGATGTCCCTCTGGGCGTCCAGTAAGTACGGGTGGTCCGGGTGATCCTCTGGGGTGTGCTTGAGCAGGTCCTTGAGCAAAGCAACACAACTAAATTAATCTCCCTTTACATGACTAAACACAGGATGAAGCTACTTGCAGTACACAGAAAGTTGGCAGTAACGTTTTGAGATAATTCACCTTCACCAGCAGCTCATATCGAGGAATCCTCTGGACCGGTTTAATCATCAGATCACCCAGAGCCTGCTTCTCCTTGTTCTCACGCATGTTTTGCTGAAGGAGGGAAGGAAGATGGAGACAAAGCATGGATGTAAGAGAGGGTGAGAACATTATCTCTAAAGTAAGCTCAGTGTTGCACTTCACAACTGCGCCACAAGATGGTGCAGTGGTTCCACTGTCAAAACCCACTCTGGCATGAAGCTCTCAGTGGTTGAAAACTGAGAATAGGACGAGGACATGACAGGTTTCTGTGGTGCCTGATTACATTTTTGCATCAGAGCTCTTGTTTGTGCAGCCAACTGGTGCTGTTTTCCCCATACATTTATATCTGGTGGCACACCGCAGCTTCGGAGTGGTCTACCAAATTTAACTGGACATATTGCTAAAATATCTCAGGGTTTGTAAGTCGGATTAACTGGTTGAATTGGTTTAAAAAGATGGTTTGTAGAAGATTTCGCAGGCAATAATTTGTCCTTAGTTGCAGTTCCAGCAAAAAGAGTGACCCAGAGAGATGAGGCTAGATTTACTGAGTGAGAAAATCAGTTTCAGTGGTTTCTGGCATTGTGAGAACATTTTGGATCCTCCAGATCTGCTGAGTAGACAACAATCCCTCACAACAATCTGATATAGAAATGAGAATATTAGAATTTTAAGCCTGAATTTTAATGACAGATAGATGCTATCCACTTTGATCAAGAGTGTTAAATCTTTTTAGAAACAATCATGACTTAACACACAACTCTCAATTAATCAACTGTATCCTGAAGTCCTATAGCTGTAGGGCAAGAACAATCAAGTGTCTCTTTCAAGTACAAAAAACTCGCGGGAATACCGGCATGGACAAACAGCAGGAACAAGACAGGAAGCACACACGCACATTAACATATACACAAACCTTACATTGACAAAGTACTGTTCAGGCTCTAAAAGCTCTTTCCTCCAGACTAGGGACATTTTTCTCGACCTGTTTCTACTTTTCCAAAGAAACACATAAGAGCAGCTGCTAAGACAAAACAGGGCATCCTGTGACTCAGTCCAACACTCACCTCCAGAAACTTGTGAAACGCTGGCTTGGCCTCCTTGGCAATCCTCACAGCATCTTTGGCGTTGAGAAAGTTGTCGATGTACGCGGAATACATATTAGCAAGAGCCTCTTTGGAGAACTGGGGAAAAGAGGGAGAAGAAGAAGACGACGACATTTAAGTTACCATGTTCTGACTTTTTCATGACACCAGCATGTTCAACATTAAGCTGATGACATACTTTTTTTGTAGCAAGTAGAGATCAGTGCAGTTTTATTTCGCCCATAGTTCAAACCACAGCTCAGTTAGAAAAACTAAGGTCATCACTGTGGAATAATGACTTTATTTAATTTTGAGAGATATTTTAAGTAAAGAAGAACATTGACAGAAAATAGAGGGCAGTAGCTCAGTCTGTGGGGACTTGGCTTGGGAACAGAAAGGTTGCCAATCTTAGTCCCTGTAGAGACCAAGTTTGGAGTGCGGACTGGCCGCTAGAGAGGTGCCAGTTCCCTCCTGGACACTGCCAAGGTACCTGTGAGCAAGACACCGAACACATTAGCTGCTCCAGGGCAGCCTCCCTCGTTTAATGTGTGAGACATGTGTATAAAAGAGGTATACATGAAGACGTATATTTCAACTGTCAATCGCCTGACTGTGTGGATTGAAAAATATAGTAAACTGAATAAATCAACCACTGTTGATTGAACAAAATCATCATGCTATGACTTGGATATTCTTTCACTTTTTTTTTTTTACTTTACATGGATAATCAAAAAAACAAAACAAAAAACAACTATTTAAAAAAAATAGTAAAATAGTTGGCAGGCCACAAAAGCCCTTGACCCGACTCTTTAGAGAGGGGACAAGGAAGAAAGCGAGGAGAATCTTGGCAGATAGTTCCCATCCTCTCTTCAGCCAATTTGAGCTCTTGAGCTCCGGGAGGCGCTATAGAGTCCCTCTGGCAACTACAAATGTATTTAAGAAGTCCTTCATCCCAAGTGCACTCAGTATCCTTATCTCAACAAAGTGACTGATGAGTTTTAAACCACAGACAGACGACAAGCTGATGTAATGTGTTTTGCAATAACTTCATGTGACTATTTGTCTGCTTTTTACAATGTTGTCTTTTGTGTTTGCTGAGCCACAGACAAATTTCTACCCATAGTGAACAATAAAGATAATTCTACTCTATTATAGTCTACACTGTAGGATACACACTTACAGCTAATTGTAGGGGCTCAACAGCTAACGTTCAGTATATGTTGTGTTTATCACAGTGCAATTAAATCCTAATATCAGCAGAAGAGGGCTTTAATCAGACAGATCATCAGCGACGCCTTGGTGTAAGTGGATTTTCGCTTTGTCCTGCGTTAGAACAGAATAGATTTTACACTCCTTTAAACACACACGGGTGATTCACCCTGACCTGATTTCTTTTCTCAGGGCAGGGGACAGAGAGCGACTGAAAGCTAAAAAAAACGGCATAAATAAAGTGGAGGTACAAACAGATAGAGAGTGTTAACAGACATAAGGCACAATGTGTATTGAACGTCAGAGAGTAATTGGCTTTCTACCCTTTCTTAAAACAACCTGACCCTGCGTTTCTCCTTTCTCATCCATCTCCCAGTGTCCTGTCCTCTCAGTCTTGGAGGAACAGTAAGAGGACAGAGAAATAACATCTAAGGACAAAGTGAGGATTAGTCACAACGAGGAGCAGTCTTTCCCGATTTAGTACAAAAGATGAAACTTAATGTTCTTTTCCAGCAGCTCTTAAATATATTATTGACTGGTCTGCTCTTAACTTTAATTAAGAAAGTGTGAAACTGTCCTTCCTTCAAGGGGAAGATTATTATACAGTAGCTGCTACTAGACAACCCAAAAATAATGTAGGTAAGTTAATACATTGTTTTATGTTATACTTTTTAACCCTTTGATGTTTGCACTCTGAACAATGTCAAGGAAATACTGTATTTTAGGGTGCAATGTTGTTGGGTGTCTGATATATTGGACCTTGACAGTTTTTAGTTGCTGAAACATGTAAATCTATTTTTAGTGTCATTTATCTTTAATGTATTTCTAAATCATATTGTTTAATTAAAAAAAAAAGGTTTTTGTTTAGTAAGGTAAGGTAAAGCTTTCATATCCCCAAGGGGCAATATTGGAATACAGACAGTAGTCAAGAGTACAACAAAACAGACAGAATCCAGTACCACACACTGTCAGAGGTAAATCATGGACATTAGTGGTCACTGCTGGTTAAGATAGGCGATAGCAGACGGGACAAAGGACGATCTGTAACGCTTAGTGCTACATTTAGGGAGGCAAAACCTCCACCATGATGGAAGCTTCTGAAACTCAACATGGAGGGGTTGCTGAGAGACAATCGACCGAGCTTTAGAGGTGAACCTCTCTTCATATACAGTAGATGCTGTAGGTTATTAAAAGTAACACCGGTGATCTTGCAGCACAACTTATCTTGTTATTTTCTTTAAGGCTCAGATTACAAAATCACCAGACAATGTTAAAAGAAAGAACGGACTCAATAAAAGTAATAAAAGTAAACATACTCCTTATTTACTCTGCTCAATAAAAGCAGAGTAAATAAGGCGTATAGTTTTGTTGTTTGTGATGTTTTTATCTATGGTTTTAAGGTTTTATTTTCTTATGTAACTCCTGCCATCTGTACTCCATGTTGGTTGATTTGGATGGGCTCACCATAAGTTGCAGGATTTTATGAATGAATAAACTGAACACTCCACGCCTTTTAACATCCATAAAACACCAGTCTGATATGTTGCCAATAAACCAAATCAAATCCAAATTACTTTAACTTTCTAAATGCTATGTATTAACTAGAACAATATACAGTCTGCATCGATGTGTGAAGATCATGTACATATTTTTTAAAGTGTGCAATCCAAATGCATATCAGCAGTCTAAAACTGCTAAACCCTCACAAATAATGCTGCAAAAAATATCTCAGACTTGGGCTGCAGACTCTGGATAAAAAACATTATAGTCAAGATATGACACAAATGTACTTATAAAATACAGTTGGCCTCCTTTAGGGTGCTTGAGGAGATAAAAATAGATTCCATACTGTATATCTATTTAGGAGAGAGGGAAGTGGCTGCTCTTGAAATTATTTTTATAACAGGGCACACAAAGAGCAGAAAGAGAGGAGAGATTTATGATTTTAGTACCGATTCACTGCTGTCCAATACTTCTGTTCTAATGTCTTATACACATTTCCCTTTACTGCTGTTAATGAGTCAAAGCTGACACTTCTGACAAACCATAAATCTGCTGAAACATCTGCCACTATGACAGCACACATCTGAGCAAAATATTCTGCCCCGTGTGAGGCTCGAACTCACGACCTTCAGATTATGAGACTGACGCGCTGCCTACTGCGCCAACGAGGCCTGAAGCAATGTGCAACTGCTGCAGCTTTAAGAGCTGCAGCGGACGGAAAGGGAGGGGGAGTGCTGAGGGAGGTCTGGTGTGAGCAGTGAGGGATCTGCAGCAGCTTCAGTGAAGCAGAGACAACCCTCTCTCTTATGTTTTTCTACCTCAACTCTTTAAAGGGAAACCCTAAGGTAGCAACATGTAACATTAAACAGTTCATATAATGAATCTGTGAATTTATCTTTGCAGGTGTTAAGTGATATAAAGCTGAGTAATTTTAATTTTTCTGGTGCAGCAACTTTTCCTCAGCCGTCTTTATCTGCTTAATTCAGTCAGCGCTTTCCAACATTTCCCACATTGTCCTTGTGTGACACTTTGTGTCTCCACTGAGCGTTTGTGAAATGGTTTCATTCAAGCTGTGAGCTGCTGAGAGGGATAACAATAGCATTAACATAGCAAGAGAATGAGGGGTTTTTCCCACTCGATAAAAAACAAAAGCTGTAGCCACACTGCATTCTGGTCTGTCAGTCTGTCTATGAAGAAACTGGAACATGTGCTTCGTCTATACTTCATCTATGACTTTATGTAGATAAGAAGTTCTTCACTCTTTTATTCTCAAAGACTGAAACCTGACATTTAGCCCAACGCAATGTTCTTCAGAATCTAGGTTGAGAGCCACGCTCGGGTCATGGGAAATTTTAAATGGGTCGACAAGGGGTCACCGGGAAAACAAAATATTAAACTAGTGCTGCCAACTATAGACTGTCTCTTGATAAAAACAGCTTCCCCTCAGTCCTCTCTGCCGTCAGTAATGCCTTTAAAAACATTGTATTCATTCATGCTCTGCAGAAAAAATAAATTAACTGCAGTGTTGGGGGAACTATATTAAAACTACCACCTACTTTACAATGAAAAGTAACTTCACCACATCTTAACTGCTCTCAAAAACCTTTTGCCTGTCAAAGTAAGACTAATTTTTACAAGCAGTTCAGCTACATCCATTGTTAAAAAAATTTGGTGCTCTTCAAGAACAGGGCAAATAGCCACATAAAGATAAAAACAACAACTAGCCAGCTCACTCAGTGTAAAAGTCCATGGTACAGGCAGGCAGTCCAAAAACACATCTGAGTCTCTCTGACTGTAGTTGAAAATCCTTTATTGATTCATAGATAAACCGACACGTTGTGGCTTGAGAGTCTTCATCAGGGTGTAAAATGCACTGGAAACAAGTGTGCAATTTTAAAACTAATGTAGAGGTCATGTGAGGTCTAAAGAGTAAAGTGTAGGTGTATTTGGTTTAGGGACTAGGGCAGCCTGAGGATGAGTTTTAAGGTGAGGATAGAGAGCAACGGTTGTGGTGGAACCAGGAAATTCATAATACTTGATCGCAGACACCTTGGTTGCAAATAGGAAGTGATTTTACTCAAATATCAGGTGACTGTACAAAAACCAAATGACCCAAAGTGCTTAACTACTAAAGAAGCTACTGAGATTTGAATGTACTTAACCAGTGCTAATTGTAGTTTAACTAGTAATTGAACTACTTTCCAACACTGTTTATATGTCATGTCTGTACAAGTTGCTTTACTGTTGCACCACAGTGGATCAGATGAGTTCATGACAAATTCATAGAAAAGTTTTGGAATTAACCTTCAAAATAAAGAAAATCTGTTTTATAATAGAAATTGCAACTGCATTTGAATATTGACTTTTTTTTAAATCAGGAAAAACCACAGTTTTACAGAGCTGAATAACAGTCTGCTATCAGACCTTATTGGGTTTTCTGTCCTTATCTTATCTTGCAGGGATAATAAAGACAAATATACAGTCAAACAGTAAAACTGTGCCAGAGAAGCAAAGTACACTGCATCCTTTGAACACAATGAGTTGAACTTTTAGGTAGGCTAAATATCTGTTCATTAGCTACTGTTGATTCTAGCTTGAGGATGTACCACAAATAATAACACAAGGTTTAGGATACCCCAGGACTTTCACACACGCGACCAGTCTTATTGCTTCAAAAACAGCTGCTATTAAGAGAAGACTGCTACTGTCTCATGCTCACACCCTCCATGTGACATGTCACAAGCTAACAATGCTAGCACCTGCTGAATACATTTCTGCAGCACAAAGAAGAGATCAATCACTATGAAAACTCTACGCTAAAGTAACTGGGTCACAGTTGGCTTTCCACAGTAACATGCTCTCTTAAACTTCATGTAACCAAGAAACCCAGTTTCCATAATCGGTGTTGGGGGCTAGAGAAATCTGATTTCCAGGTTTCTGATTGGCTTTTTTAAATGTACTCATGTGCATGATTAAAGATTTACATCAGGGAAAGGAGAGATCATTACATGTCAGACTAAAACTGCGCCTCTGGAAGTGTAAAACAGTTGGTTTCCATCTCTGAAAATTCGACTAGTAAAATTCAAACCCACAAGAATGAATACATGAATTATTTCTGTTATCATTAAAGAGGAGAGGAAACTCGTCATCTCTACTTACAGATTGGATGAGGAGGTGTCCGACAGTCTGCCTGTCGTGCCATTGGCCGACACAGCTGGCGACTTGCTCCAGGAAGTGCTCATGGTGCTCCAGGATTTCCGGGATCTGGTAAAACATCTCGTCCACCAGCAGAGGGTCCACTATGGAGCCGCTGTCCGGCTGTTTGAGAGGACGCATGTAGCCCTGAGGGGACAAGACCAGCAGTGAGTTACAGACCATTCTAAATCATTGAAATATGCACAAGGTTTGCTAAAACGTCCTCCAGCTGTGGGGCAATCTGTTGGACAGGTTATTGTTATTGCTCCTTTAATATTGGCTAAAACGATTATTATCAGTGATAATATAATATGATATACTTATAACTTTTTACTTAAGTCTCAAGGTAACTTCGAACAATAAAATCAGCTCTTGTAGATTCAGCAGTAAGGTTTTCAGCAGTGTCCTAACAAGCCCGGGTCTGACACACTGCTTCACCCACAGTGATCCATTAAAGCTGAGAGAAATGCAGAGATTTAATTCATTGTCTAAAATGGACTGAGACAGATGTGACCCCGAGGCTCCAGAAGCTGTTAAGTCCAGTCAGCTGTGCGTGGCTCGCTGCCTGACTTCATGACACATTTGACAAATGTAATGACAAATCTAATCTGCTGGTTAAAACATTTGTATTGAAGAAATATGGGGAAAAGGATGTGAGATATTGTCAAAGCAGTGGTGATTCAGTTCCTTCAATTCATTTTTCTTGGAAATAAGAGTCATAAGAGCTCAGCGTCTGCTTGGAAGTGCTAACTTAATCTTGAAGCGTTCAACAAGCTTCTCCTTAGATGACGATGTTGTAGCTCATCTTGAAATCTGCAGTGCAGGTAGGTTGGAAGTTATGTGTGTGTTGTGTTTTCAGTGTCAGCTTGTATTAGTTGGTCACTAACCATTTATTGCTGCTCATTAGTGAAGGTATTGTATAGTCGTGTTATTTTCCAGAACACAATGAGGAGCGTGACAGGTCAAGAAGCTTACGAAGAAAGTGGAAGATGAGCAGTTACTATCTCTGGACGAGTCGAAAAAAGGTGTCATATACACACACAGCTGACACTTAAGCTGTGTTTCATTCCCACAATGTTTACGTACGATTTATCTGGGTTACATATGAAATCCACATGTCGCTCATACACACATGAACTAACTTCACCGATCAGCCAAAACATTGAAACCACTGACAGGTGAAGTGAACAGCATTGATCATCTTGTTACAGTGCAATGTTCTATTACGGAAACCTTGGGGCTCTGACATTCCTGTGGTTGCCACCTGACATGCTCCCCCTGCCTAAACACCAGTGCAGACCATGTACATCTATGGGATGTACTGGTACCCCACCTCACAACCCATAGGACTCAAAAGATCTGAAGCTAACGCCCTGGTGCCAGACACCAAAGGACACCCTCCAGAGGTCATGTGTCCATGCCTTGACAGGTAAGAGCCAAGTCCGGTCCAAGGAGCAGCCGTCATGGATCGGGGGTACCTCTGGGGTACCAGAACGGCCCTCAAATGTTTGATCAGGTTGGGATCTGAGGTATTTGGAGGCCAGGTCGACATCTTGAACTATCTGTCCCATTCCAAAGCAGTTTTTGTGGCGTGTTGGGGGGCACTGCCATCGACAACTGTTGTTGCCATGAGGGGGTATATTTTGTCTGCGATGATGTTCGGGTGGGTGGAGCGTGTCAAGTAGCATCTACATGAATGCCAGGACCAAAGGTTTCACAACAGAACATTGCACTCTAACAAGATGATCAATGTCATTGGCTGCAAATTTGTGTTTCCCAGGATAGCGAAGGAACGACCCAACCTACATTCCTTTGATTGGCTACTACTTGTTGCCTTTGTTGGTTGGGTTGTTTAGATTTAGGCTAAATGAGTAGGATTGATTAGGATAAGAATGTCAGGGTAAGGCAATAAGAGGTGGAGAAAGGCAGAGTAGGATGGGTCATGCCTACACTATCCTAGGAAACGCAAATTCCTGAGGAGTCACTAGCCCCTTTTACACTGCCAGATTTTCCGTAAATGTTGGGCCATTTTGCTGGCAAGCTGCGAGCGTTTAGACACACAGAGCCAGACTGGCGAGTTGATCCGAGGTGCCCAATTTTCCGCCTCGTAGGGTAGACATATTGGCGGAACCCTTTTAGTTTAAACAGACCGAGGCGGCCTTCCGCAACGGGAGGGGCTGTTGATGACTTGTGGGAGGAGCTGTTGATGACGCCGCATGTGCGACCCACTGGTGGTGGATAAACAAGAAACAGCTGACAGCAGGAATTAGCACGCAGCTAGTAGCAAGAGGGAAACACAAACCTGACAGACACTGTAAAGATGAGCAACTGAGGAGACAAGGAATTGCGTGCCCTCCTTGCCCTCGCAAACGAAGAGGCCATTAACTGTCAGATGACGGGGACGGTGAAGAACGGGCCGGCTTACGTGAGAATCGCCGAAGGACCGACCAGCCATGGCTTCCCTCCCACGTCACTGTTTACTTCACACGCTGAGCTACACGTTTTGTTACTTGTTCACGCCCCCCATTGCCCTGAAAAAGGCACATTCTGTATAAACAAAAGTAGGTAGGCAGCATTTTGCTGCACTCCCCGATTTTGTTTTTATACTGCCAATGCTGAAAAAAGACTGATTGGGCTTTCCTGCAAATTTGCACAACTCCCATCTAAAAAGGGCTGGTGATGATCACAGAATGAGTGGGTATGACACTGAGCACCTTTCACAAACATGTAGGCATGTGATCTATTGTTATTAATTCTTTGTCACACGAGGTATCTGGTCCTTCGTCTGCTGACTAAGCTGTGAAACAAAAACTAAAAACCTCTATTCACAGGAAACTGCCAGAGTCCCCCCCAAAAAAAGAAACTGCAAAGAGTCAGATTTCAACTTTGGACCGCGCTGCTGTAGAGCTGTCTCAGCTGAACCACATCTGACACCCTCCTTCAGGGATCTGCACTCTCACTGCAGTCACCGTGGTAACACTTACTTTCCCTGTGTCGCCATGGGAACACAGCGCAGGATTATTCACTTTGTGGCCACACACAGAAATGCATGCATAGGGAGAATTACAGAGAAGTCGGCGTGCGCAAGGGGCGTGCGTGCACAATCACACAGATGTTTCACACAGATGTATGCGATCACGCACATACACACTGTTCGCCCACACACAGCCAGCGGTGACAGGTTATACAACAGGTAGGGAGAGTGAGGAGTGTGTGTGTGTGTGTATGTGTGTGTGTATGTGATAGACAAAGAGAAAGACAGAGAGAGCGAAGCAGCTAAGATTTGGGGTAAAGGTTAGTTAGCTGCTTGAAGAGATACGTGTAGGATATAGATGAGTGTGTATGGGTGTGCATGGGTGTGCATGTGTGTGCGTGGGCAGATAATGCTGATGACAGTGAGACGTGATGGGGTTAGCAGATTACCCTGACAGACTGAATGACTATAAGTGGATTACGTAACACCTTTGTTACCTACATTTGTTATTCACGTCCTCAGCAATCTGTGAATCCACAATAGCATTTGCTTGTGTCTCTGTGTGTGCATGTGTTTGATGGCAACGCATGAATAAGGCAGCATGTGTCCTCCAACGAGCAGTACTTTCTTATTAAACCAGAGGTGCAAGAATATCTGAGGTGAACTGTGTGGAGTTGGGTTTTGTGTGTTACCTGAATGAGACTGCGTAGTGACTCCACATATGACTGCTCTGTGTCCAAGAGGGTCATCATCACATGTTTCCTCATGTCCTGTAAAAACAGAAGAAGGTCAATCGTTACTGCATTTAGCACCCAAGCACACAAACACCGACATGCCTGTATCTCAAATATAATTCAATATAATAAAAAATGTTAATGAGTCTTGATATGGACCCACAGTTTGGAATAAAGTAAATTGGAATACCCTTTTTTGTATTACACATGTTTTCTGCCATTTTGTTCTTGCTTTAACCGACTTTAACCGTGCAAACGGTGTGGAAACCTTCCACGTTTATAAGACACAAGGACAGAAATGAAACACTTAACAACACTCCTACAGCTCATATGTCCAGCATGAATACACACAGACTCGACCTTTGTGCCATGCTAAAGGAGGGCGACCTTGTTATGCTCCGTTGGAATGCTGAACATTGTAAGTTGCAGGGTTAAATAGCTGCAGCCTTGATTCCCTGATTCTGTTGAAAGGGTTATTCACCGATTTTCAACCTGCTTTGCATCAAAACAATGTGGTAAAATTCTCTTCATCTAACCAGTAACTGGATATCTCTCCTCACACCCTGCTGAAACTCCGACATAATTTACATCATCTGGCGCAGTATCGCTGGCTCTCGGGCTGTTGCTGGAACTACAGGCTGTACTTCTGCATTTTAATATTGCCTCTACCACCCATGCTGCCACCGCAGACACAAAAGATCAAACTTAGCAGTGTGGATCAAATATGCATCGCGATTATGTAACAATACTGCATATTTCTCACCTAAAATATTTTAAGAAACATATTTTAGTGCCGTGTTTAGCTCTAATCGTGAGAGTTTGTGAACAGGAAGTTGGCGTCATACTGTGTCCTGCACAGTAAAAATGGAGGCCGAAAAAATGAGATCACAGTGTAAAACTAAGCATCTCAAATCAAATATAAACCAAGATTCTGCTACGGAGTTGCGCATTTTTCACCACAATTGTTTTTCAGAAACATGTTTTTGCTTACTGTTTCACTATAAGAGAACGAGATCGTTTCTTGCCAGCCAACTGCCATTGTTTCAAACGGACATGTTCGGATTACGTCACCCAACAGCGGGAGCGTTTATTGGTCTGGTGCGGCGCAGTGCGTTCTGGTAGGTGTAGGTTTCCTCCTTGTTTCCTCTGTTTCTGTAGCACCAGTTTCAAAAGTATGTGTGTCTTTCTGCTGGAGAGATGTCTAAGTTTAACTAAAAGGCCATCTTTCCAACGATGAAATACTCCTCTAATAATGTGTCTTACAACTGCTGTATTAGGCAGCATGAAAGCAAAATGGAAAATAACTTAATAACTTAAAAGAGAGTGGATAGATGCGTCAAAAAACCTTGAGGCAGACTCAGACAAACAAGTCAACCTGGATTCGGGCACGTACTGAACATGCACACACGCACACACAAATGCTCTCTTCTATTACAGCTTTTTTTCACTGCAGGAACTTTTCCTGGAACTCAGGAACTCTACGTGTATTTGGACAGGAAGTGACCCTGTTCAGACTGACCCCGAGGCAGTCTCTATTCCTGAGGTATGTCTTTCTTCAAATAAAGACTATAAGAGAGTGGAATGGAGTATGAGCGAGCAGGAGAAACATCACTGAAACATCACTGAAATTGGTTGTATTTTAATTGCTGATGCTACGATGAAAAATTACTTAAAAACACTCAGCACTTCTTTTGTATTTTGCAGACAGACCTTTTGCCTTTCTGGCATTTTTAATCTCCCACTTCTACCTCTGCATGTGTCCTTTCCAGAGCACAAAGAACATCATGACCACAGTGCTCTCGCTGTATGCAATTCAGTTTTAACACCTTCATCCTTCATCTTCATCTTCATGAACCTAGAGAAGCAAAGGAAACACAGAGTACTCCTGACTCTGTTCCCTCTGCCTCAAGTTCCTGGACTGTTTGATTGAAGTGTTAGATCCTAAATGTCAATGTGCTACATCCTAAAAATCATAAGGAGGGAGGCAAAGACACAGAGCTGCAAAGATGTCGCGGTTGTTGCATATTCATAGCCAATACACACACACAAACACACACAGGGACCGGATTAGAGGTCACTGAGGCCAGGAAGTCCACAGAGGCAAAACATGACTCAGTTGTTCACTATAACAATGACTCATGATTTACGGATGCAAGTGAATGAGCTGCTCCGACACACAGTGGACAAAAAAAAAACCAGACAGAGTGACAGCAACGAGACAACAAATTAATATATATAGTTTTTACTACTGCAACAAATAAAGACGTGTTTAGTTCATGTTATATTTTACTTTTCTGCACTGTCAGATGAAGCAAAGCCTTCTCCCAAAAATGTTATGGCGATAATTAAAAGGTTTACGCTCCAAAGGTGCAACTTCATCCCTCTTTTCTGTGATGAAGTCCGTCCTATGACTCGAAACAGACTGTATATATGACAGAGAGAAAGAGGCGGGAGAATAAAAGGGGAGTATAAGGATCATGGAACAAGTCAGACATATTATCTCAGGGGTCTCAGGGGAGATTCCCAAAATATTCTGGCACCAAACATGACTTATATATATCAAATGGAGCCACAGGCGCAACCCTATGGTGCATACACTCTATGACCACAATGTCTCTCTCTCTGTCTTTCAAACACACACACACACACACACACACACACACACACACACACACACACACACACACACAGAGGCCACAAAAACACACAGGAGGATTTTTTTCCTTCTCCTGTTTCTCTTTGCCAGCAGCACTGTGCCCTATAAATAACCATAACAATAACTTCCCAGAAAGGCCATGTTTAGTGTTTGGCATCTGAAGGGTTCCCAGGGGCACTGTGGGGTACCACCGGAGGGTGAAAGGTGGTGTGTGAATGGCAGAGTGTGTGTGTGTGTGTGTGTGTGTGTGTGTGTGTGTGTGTGAGAGAGAGAGAGACAGAGAGTGCAGGAAAGTGATTGTGAGTGGAAAATCTGTCTTCTGCAATGAGAGGGAAAAGCGTTATTGTTTTGTCTTTTTTTATAGTGAATGTTAGGTTGACATTTACTTGCCTCCAGTGACTCATCTCTTTTGGCAAATAATTTTTCTTAAGCTCAACACTGTTGCTTCACAGAGCAAGGGATTCAGTCCAAGCCTACTGAGATATAAACACAAACACAATGGAGTGGAAGGAATAAATACAGGGCTGAACATGGCTAAAGAGGGAAACATCCATCTATACTCCCCAATTACCCTCCGAATAGGGACACTCGTCTATTCAGAATACATCTCGGTCCAGTCCCCTCATACAGTGAGCAACAGATCTGCCAAAGTGTCCTGAGTCCCAGCTTCTCAAGTGTTGTTTAACTGGACTTTTATCGACAGGAAATCATGATTTAGTTGCTGATCTTTCTGGGTAAATGTCACACCTGCAACTCTAAAAAGACTGACTTGAAACCCAGCTTTCATCTTGCTGTTGAACTCCAAATGTATTAAATAGAAATTAAACTTAATTTATGATGATCACATTGATGAATGTGACTCTCACGCCCTCTTGCTGATGAATCATTATTTTGACGTCAGCCTGACAAAAGACGAATAAAATCAAAATCGACTGCTTTCTTTACAGACAAATAAGCACACAGACGGACGGATGGACACACACAGACACACACACACACACACACACACACACACACACACCCTGTAGGAGTCTGTTCAGTTTATAATGATGGGAACAGGAAGACAGAGGAATAATGCATGAACGTGTGCGACACAATGAAGTAAAACAAGAGGGGAAATGTCCCTGAAGACAGGAATGTTCCTCTGTTCTGTGCTGTGGTCGTCTTTATTAGATTACACACACACACACACACACACACACACCAGAACATGGTGAAATTATGCTAGGAATGCTAGTTTCATTTTGCTAGCAAGGGTTGCCATAGTAACCTCAGCTGAGAGTCAAGACACTCTCAGTCCAGTCTGAGCCGAGCGTCGGACCAGAGAGTTCAACTGGATCCAGTGTAATAAAACAACACTTACATACTGTGAAGGGCCGTCCACACCAATCATAACTAATAACTATAACCATAAATCTATCATTTCATCATTCTAGCTCATGACAATGGCGAACAACATCTTTGGGATCACTTTGAAAGTGATTTGATGAATGGAAAGACACAAAAGAAACACTGACAGCCAATCACAGTCTGTCTGAATCTACAGGGCATCACATTTTTTACAGAATGTTGCCATTTGCTAGTGTGGATGCTCAAATTGTTAAAATTATGCTATAATAGGGCTGCACAATATCTTGTTTTTTTTTTATCATTGTCAGGGTCTCAACTTGTGTGATAAACACGTTGCAAAGACTGATACTGCAGTCAGTGCCTTTTGTGTTCAGTTCAGTGTTCAACAAACAATGCTGGAAATAACTTCCTTTATTTTTTTAAGTCAACAAGCAATTTGTTGTATTTTAGCAGCAGAAGGGGGCAGAACTGAGTACACTTTATTATCCGTTTATTGCAAAGTAATATTACGATCTTCAGCAATGTCAGTGCTCATATTGTGCAGCTCTGTGTTATAGTTATCATCTTTGGTCTCAACAGCCCTTAAGTGTGATGCTGTGATGACACAGGATGAGTCACTGTTTGCTGTTTCATTGTTCTCCCCTGTCCAGCTCAGGAGTCTGTGCTTGGAGAGCAACTCCAGCCTGGTCGTGTTATTTTAATTCTTGAAGTCAACCAAGATAATTCATTGCTATTTGTTACAGCTTGGGTCTTACTTTGGTGTCTGCAAGACAGGGCAAGAAATCAGCTGTCAGATGATCAGAGAGACTGTAATCTAGTCAAAATATTGGTTGTTAACATGGCAAAATATTGCCTGATTATCTAAACCACTTTAATTGGAGGTAAAATTTTAAGTGCAAAAGTGAGTGCGCCCAATTCAATGCACAAAAAAGCTGTGTGTGCTAGCAACTGCTTTAAGAACTGTAGGGTAAAGATAAACCAGGAGGTCAGTCTGCAAACTGTGATGGATGTTTACAACGGACAGTTTGGGTAACAGTTTTATTGTTCACTGCAGTTTGTTTCTTTCAAATCAGCTTGGATAACCCAGCAGTTTGTTAAAAACATGTATGATTATCATTATCAGGTGTATTTTAGTGACATCACTATGATCTCAGATCTTATCAGTCACTTTAGTAAGTACAATTCTACTATAAATGAGAAAGATGATTGATAAAGCTTAAAAAGTAAGGGCTGGGAAGTCATAAACTGGAATTATCTGTAAGAGAAATCTTGAGAGAGGAGGTGGAAGTGAATGAAGCTGACACGGATGTGACTTAAGTGTAACGAGCACAAGCTCAGGTGTAACTAATGACATTAACGATGGCTACATTTCACCTCAGTGTCCCAATTAGCCATAAAACTGAAACAGCTTCATGAAATTCAGTCATTATTAACGTCAGAAATGACACCTGTGCTTTTCTGTGATTTATAGGAAAGCTTTTCAGCAGTGAAAAAAAGGCATCTTCATCCAGATCTGAAGACTGTCGGCCCTGACACCTGAACCTGTCTGAAAATTCATCAAGCACAGGGCCGATGAACACTGGCTATGTGAGTGTAGCTCTGCCAAGAAGAGTTCTTTAGGATTAAAAGAGCATCTGCTTCAGTTCCCCTGAGCTGCATCCAATCATCCTCCACATCAGTGAGGGTCAAGCATCAGAAGATGAAGGACCAAAGCAGAGGGACTGCACGTGGGACAGTTATCTCCACACTGTGCGAGAGACAGGAGATGTGGCCTTGCATTTGTATATTGCTTTCTAGTCCAGTGGTTCCCAGCCACAAGGTCCAGATTTCTCCTTGGTCGTTAGTTCAAAGTCCACACAGTTTAATATATTCAGCATCATACTTGCATGTGGTCATGACATTGAGCTACTTTGCTGTCTCCATTAGTTAGACTCACAAGTCAGTCTTTAGACGCTTTGCTTAACTAAAGACTGATGACTTTCTCCCTGATTTTGTGTTTAGATGGGTGGATACAATTTCAGAGTTTAAAAAAACTCCCTACGTTACAGAACCAATAGTAAATCCGCAGGGCAGTCCTTCTGTGGCTCGCTGAACTCTTGTGCTCGTAAACATAGTCCGACTAGAAACACATGTAGCGGTACAAAATGGCTCATGTCGCTGTAAGTCCTTCATTTCCACAATCGTGTGGACTGAGCACACGTTTGATAAAACAGAGTTAAATCTCTCGGCATCCATTTTCAAGCTCTCTGTGTGTTTGTTTCCCTGCAGACGAGAAAAGGGAGAGCGCACATTTCCGAGAGGGCATGTCCTTTTCAAAAATGCAAGATGTGTTGCTTTGTTGCCGGCCGTTTTCGCCGGTATGTTAAACACACTTTAGAACGGAGTGTCCCCAGACTATCAGAAGGTGGAGATCTCTGACTGTCTGGTGGCGAGACTACCATTAGTAGCTGTCTATCAGTCACTCACTCTACAGCAGGAAATGGCACTTCAAAATAAAAGCTCTGTGCCAGAAATTCACTGTGCTTCAAAATAAAGTGTTTTTTACAAACTTGACATATTCACTTGAGTCACTTGTGGTCTACTCAGAATGGACCCACGACCCACTTCTGGACCATGACCCACCAGTTGAGAACCACTGCTTTAGTCTTCCAACCACTCAAAGCACTTTAACACCACATGCCACATTAACACATACACACACATTCTTGAGAAACTACCAAACAAGGTGCCTCCGTAAATATTCATTCGCACTCTTGTGGGACTCTCGGCTCTCAATTTGGGGTTCAGCTATCTTGCCCACGGACACCTTGACATGCAAAATGGAGGAGCAAGGGATCAAATAGCTCATCTTCCGATTAGTGGATGACCCGCTCTACTTCCTGAGCCACAGCCGTGTAAATTAGGGAAAGAATGCCACAAAAAATGGATTGGTAAAATTCTGTTTTGCTTACGTATGATAAAGAAAATGCACTGGCCTGAGGTATTGGAGTAGTCATACTTAGCTGATAGCTAGTGGGGTCGCAGGTCAAATAGGTTGCCAGGTCAAGTGACCACTTTATAATTCAAAATGAAAATAAACTGACTCAAACCAAATTTTGTTTTGCATTTAAAATGTAAATTAAGTGCCAGTGCACAAAAAAAGCCCCAAAATAGTGCCTGGGGGAATCCCAAGGACCCCTCATACTTCGTACACCCCTACTTACACCTGACCTGAACGACTGATTAATTTATCACACATACTAAAATTATTAATGTTTGTTTGTCAGCTCTCTAAGGTCCCTGGCCTCCTGTCATTTTACAGAAATAGCCTCCAGACAAAGCATCCCAAAGTTAGAGAAACACCTAAACATACACTCCTACTGATTATCTGACTTTTTTTGGGAACTGCCTCCTGGAATGGTATCACTCTTAATTGCATAAATTTGGTTTCGGTTCATTTTGGATAACTAATAAAACATAATGCATGCTGTTGCTTAAATATCTTCACAATTAAAGCTTGAATAACTAATATCTTCTGTAGTATCGCCTAAATTAAATATCCTTCATAACTTTAAGGAGTCGCCTATCTGAAATCTTGACATCACAGCTCCGAATTCTTTTTGTAATCAGATAACTTTGATCTATAAAACAGCCCAGATCTCTGGAATGATGTGGCCTGAAGATCAAGAATGTGTTTGTGTAATTTAATCAGCCCAAAACAGCCCAAGCTAACATGTGTTTAGAGAGACAGGTCTGTACAACACAGCCTGTTTGCTTGAGACGGAATTCACACCGTGTCACAAGGAGCACAAGCACGCTATAATATGTTGAGTATCTCAAACGTGAGTTGATAGTCAGGGTTGTAGCCCGTGGCCAGGCGGTAAATATGATAGGATGGATGGCCCGCAGGATTCAGCCCGTCATTTATTAACACTGTGATGAAACCCTCGAGGGTGCGTGGGACAGAAACGTCTGAACAAGTGTGTAGAGTGTGTGTGTGAGTAGTACAGCATGTTCTCATGTGTCCCTCTGCGAGCTCTGGTGTCTCAATGATGGTGTGGACACAGGGGGTCCATAAAGTAAGTATTCCTCACAACTGGGGCCAAACATTACAACATGACAGTAAAGACAACATACAGCAGAGTCAGAGCGCAGGCAGCTTTGTCTCACGTCCTCCTGTTTCACTAGTTTAAAATGTGGTTTCATGTAGTAAAGGTCAAGATGTGCATCACTGTATTTCTGTCTTTGTTGTTCTGCACACTGTCATATTGTACCGCTATACTGCTGTTACCAAAACAGCTCTTTTTGTTTGTATAAAACTGCAAAAATATCTCTGTATTTTGCTCTTGGTAGTTTGACAAGGCCACACTTTGATGTCTAAATAACAGAAACTGAACGCCATATAGTGTTCAACTGTAGAATTTAATGTATGCATTATTGGATAAAAAATAAGGCCAGTTTTTCATCTTTTTTTGCAGACAATTTTGTGTCCGAAAGTGGTATCTTGCAAATAAAGGCCTGAAGCTCCCAATCATTCCTTCTAAGTGCCGCAGCTGCTTTCAATTTTCTGCCATTAAATATTTTGTAAGGTCACTTTCTATTCTCTGTGGTCTTAGCCGCCGACAAAAAGACTGGGACACAGCTGCAAAGACTACAGCTGTATTACTTTGAGCGCAGAAGCCTACAGCTCCTCACAAATGATGATATACTGCCAACAAGGTTGTGTTTCAGATCCTGTTTATTTTTGTCAGTCTATTAGTTGGAAGGATGTCTCAAAAACTTCTGATTTTGTTTCTGTGTTAACAGGTGCAACAAAGAGTGAGAAAGATGTCGGTCACACACAGACCTGCTCCACATGGACACTGGTGTTTTGTAAGTGGGGTTTTTCCTCTCTTTTGTGTCCCAAAAATTTCTGTCCACACACACTGTTCTCTGTCCAAATGAAAATGCAAAAACACAGCTGAAGCAACGAAAAAAGCATGCCAAACCCACAGGCAGTGATGTAACTGTAACTCTAAAGCCACACAAAGAAGAGGATGTTGGCCTCATTGGTAGGCTACCTGTAGCAGTGATCTCCACAGCACACTCTGATACCTTTGTTCCTCAACATAGTGGAAGAGTAGCTGTACATTTATGTGTAAACAGGTAAAATGTACAAAAAATACCTGTGTCCTTGTGGATAAGGCCACAGCCTGTAAACAGTCCTCAGAAGAGCTCACCATGGGTGTGATGGACCTTTTAAGGTAATCTGATGGAGTGTTTTCTCATGTCCTGCACTTACTTTATTGGGGAAAAAATTATGTTGGATACTGACGTTCTGGGATGCTGTGACAAGTTCTGCCTGTTACATGCGTTGTCTTCTTTCAAAATAAACTTCTGTTTTCACAGGAAATTTACCGTTTACATACAGTCTCTTTCAAAATAAAGGGACTACGTCGGTACAACACCGCAAATTAATGTTTTGGTTTCAGGAAAAAATAGCAGGGTTTGGTTTTATAATCTTACAGGATGCAAACACTGCTCACTGGGTAAAGGTCGGTGTTTGCTGGACCCATACACCCCCCCTCCCAGCCACCCTGCTCAGACTTTCGCTACCTTCACTTACGCTCTTGTCCTGCTTCATTTCCCCTTGATGCCACGAGCGCCTTTAAACTATAACAGCAACCGACCACATATCATGCCAGTGTTAAAAGACAGCTTTTTTCATCAGTGTCTGACGTCACAAGTCACTGCACAAGCGCCGGATTTGGACGACTTCGGAGTGAGACTGGGTTGAATCTGGAACCAAATGCAAATTTCTCATTTTTTCTATTAAAAAATATTATATTACCAGTATTAAGGACTGCATAGCTGTATACAGATGTCCAGGTATACAAACTTAACTGATATATACCGAATAATATGACATCTTGGGAAAAAAAACGTATTTGCTGTCTTGTTCAGAGTTAAATAAGAAGATTGATACAATTCTCACGTCTATATGGTAAATATGTAGCTGGAGACAGTAACTGGTTAGCTTAGCACAAAGACTGGAAACAGGGGAAAACAAGAACCCTGGGTCTGTCTTAAGGCAATAAAGTATATTATGTCATTTGTTTGGATCTGTACAAAAAACAAAGTGACTTTTTCCTGGCTGGAACCAGAAACCACCTGGAGTGTCTGCTAGTTGTCTGACAATGTTATTTCATAATGTCAAACTATTCCTTTAAATAAGCAAATAAAACCAGTAAGGTTTTGTTTTATTCCCCCAAAAGAGAAATACAGAAAATCGTGACTTTACAGCAGTTTTTTGTCAGTTTTTGCTACAAATGCTGTATTCATCATGCTAAGAATGAAACACTGAATCTGTGATGTTACTGTCATTTTCTGTCAATACCTTGTTTTGCATGTGGCTAATTCACTGAATATGAACCTCAACATCAGCACAACACATCTTCAATATGAAAAACTATTGGCCTTGGTTCCTGTTTCAGGTCTGAGCAAGTTATTTCATTAAAAGCATCAGCCACACAAACGGCTCTTTCCTCTCATCTCAGCGCTGTCGTCACACCTCTCCACCCCTGCCTCCTTCACCCCCCCCCCCTCCCCGACGACTGTATCCCCTGGCAACAGCCTGGCGAAAGAAGCAACAGGCAGCCTCTCAAAGAGAAAGCATCCCCATCACCTATCTCTTCCTCTATTCATCCAAACACCTCTGAGGAACTCTTGAGATTGACTTTCACATATCATTCATGTTTCAAGGTCCTGGAAGGAAGGGACTCTCATCCTTCACTTCCTCCTCTGCCTTTCAGCAGGGTTATGTAATTCTGGCATGCAGATGTATGTGACAGTGTGAGCGTGTGTTGATGTACTCCGTATTGTCATCTGAATGCCACAGACTGAGATGATCAATAGCTTTCTCTCTTTCGGACATGCACACACACAGTATTGATCCACCTCCCGACTCTTCCATCATTATTACTGTCATCACCTCCTCCGTTCCTTTCCTCTTATCATACTCTTTCCTCCCAGTCGCCTCACAATCACACCATGAGTTAATAAAATAATCAATGTTGAGATGTGTAATTAGTCCTCTGCTGCTGCTTCAATATTTCCTTTATCAATACCACTAATGGGCAGAGCAAGAGCAAAAGCACAAGTATTTTTTGGACGGTAGGGCTGGAAAATATATTGATATTATAAGAGGCAAAGTCTGTTGTGGACGTCCAAGAAACACGACTGTAAAAATTATTTGTGGCAGCTTTGGTCGCTCTAGTCACTCATCACGTGAATCACTGAACGTTCGATCGCGCTTGTCAATTTAAAGGAGCCGCAAAGTGGAGTACTGGCTTAAAAGCAGCGTAGTTGCTCCAAGGAAGACTTGGAGGCTACGTCGCAACATTAGCCTGTAATTCTCTCCTCAATTATAACATTACACACTTTAAAACTCACCAGACCAACCAGCTACCTCCATGACGCAGTCCCAAGCCTCATTCGTTTTATTTTGGTCTCTGTAACCGAACAGCGACACATTATAAAGGACTGAGTGGGCGCGAACTCAAGTAATAAACTTCTCAATATCCATTGTCAGAACAAGTGTGCTGTAGGAACCAAAGTTACATGGCTTGTTCTTTGGGACCCACTTCATCGAAGCACGTCACCATAAAGTTAAATGAGTTTTAACTCCCCTCCGGACCACTCCAGTCACTTTGCTGACGGCCAGGTCGCCCAAGTCGCCGGTCTCTCATTGAAAATGAATGACTTCCGCCATTTTGGAAGCTCTGGTTGCTTTTGATGTGAACGTACAGTTTTTGGATATAGTCATAAATGGTGACTTTTCCTGTCTGCTAGAAATTATGTTTATATGAAACTAATTTGAGCAGGTTTTGAGGGAAACCTAATGCTGAGCAAATTCAATTTTCCGTTAACATAATGAGGAAATGTTCCAAATTACTGACAGTATATTTCACTTCAGTCGCAGTCTTGCAATACGCTATCCACTCAAAGTGACTACAGCATTATTATTTTATTGCCATTAACATTTACCGAAACCACAATCGTTCCTTTGCCTTAACCAAAGTTAAAACAAGAGTCTGGATGTGAACCAGGAGTTCTGGAGGCTCATTTCTAAACATTGCATACGCACAAAACGAGGTCCGAAAGTGGCATACACCATTTCCCACGCAAAAATTGTAATCTATAGGAACAGATTTGATGGGACATCCCATGTTTACGAACATTCTGGAGACAGGAAATTGGCGACGCAGATGGTGACGTGGAAGCCTGATTGTAGAAATTGTCGAATATGTTTTGGCGCATGCTATTTTTGACTTTTGTCCATGCGTACATTTTTAGTATGGATCCTACGCATCGTTTTATAAATGAGACCCCTGGTGTCCATCTTCCCCAACCATCTCCTTCCAAAACCTTCACAGTACGTGAATGTTGTATTTCTTTACCTGAAAGAAACATTGACTCTGATCATAATCCAACCAATAATCAACCCTACAATATCACTGCGATATTGAAATTGATATATTTGGTCAAAAAAATAATGATGTTTGATTTTCTCTGTATCGCCCAGGCCTATTTGGACAATTGGTCGGGCAAGATGAGACAAACCAGGACACAAAAGACGCTGCAGAAATGTTTTTTATTATTTGAGATTTTATGGAAGAAAACATAAATTCATTGCAGCAATCAGTTGGGGTTCTACAATTATTTTAAAGACTTTGAGAAAACAAATAGACCTATTTTCAAAAGCATCATAATGTCAGCCCTCAGAAAGTCTGATGTCCTCGCTATGGTCAATGGTTAGTTTTACTTTCTTAATTTCTATAAGCATATGTGTTAGGGACATTATCTTTTAAATGAAAAACACTCATTTCAATCATGAAAAAATGCACTACTGCTCTTGCTTAAATCTACTTGACCCTCCCACGCACAAATATATGTCAATCCCTGGTGTGGATTAACAGCCTGGTTGTTCAGATTAGCACAGCGGCTGTGTTATGACTGCAGTATGTGTACGTTTGTGGATTCACACGAGTGCATGTAATGTGAAGTGTGCTTGCTGATTTTGCTGCCACTCAAGCATACACAACCCGAGGTATACGACAAACACAGACAAATAAAATGCTACTACGGATGCCTTAAAATGAAATAATTAACACTTAGAAACTACCACAAACACTGTATGTGAAGATCATCACAACACTGACAGTGCAGATGGAGCGACAGTGTGACTGCATAGAGTGCTGCGAGTGTTTGTGTCAGTAGGTGTTGGAGCTAATCGTGTGATTCACTCCGCTCTAATTCTATTAAATAGGGAGAGACATAGAGAGGAGGATCTGAAAAAAGAGACATTATTCAAGGAAGACAGACAATGTTAAAACAAGGAATGGGCTGTAAAAATGAAAGATGCCCTGAAAAACAGAACAAAAGAATTCAAAGAAAAGCAAGATCTACAGCAGAGGGAGAATGACACAGAGAGCAGGAGAGGAAAAGGAGGAGGTTGGATGGAGTGAAACCTAAATTGACTTGGACAGGCAGGTGATAACGTCCTAGAAACGCAGCAAAGGTGCAAGACAGGGACCACACACTGAAAAAGAAAACACCTAGTCTACCTCTCCGTTGGGGTTCCCAGCACAATGTCCATTCCCATTCAAATTACCGCCGGAGTTCCCATTCCCATTGTTGTTCCTGAACTGATCCACAGCATCTCTGTCCACCACCTCTTCTCCTCCTTCTCTCTCTCCTCCGCCTCCCTCATCTCCTGTATTCTCTCCATTCTCATTCATTTCCTCCAGAGCGATGCTGAACTGGGCAAGGGTTCGAACCATCTGCAGCATACGGAGCGGTCCCTGTGCCCGAACGCACACTCACTTTGGCACATAGACACACGCGAGAAACAACAGGAGAACACCTGCAGGGTTCGTAAATGGTTTGTTTACTCACACAAACTCGGTCTTCATGTCGGCAGAATAACGTCAGATAAAAGAAAAGACAACACCTGAGGGTCGAGGGGAATCACCACCTTGCCTCTTGTTCACCACATCAAATAAACACGCTCCTTCCAGTTGTTTTTTCTCTCCTCTTTTCTTCTGGCAACAGATTCTTCTCAATAATTCAGCCCTTCAGAAAGCAACCCCTCCGCATACAAATCTTGTGCTCTCCCATAAATTCAGCCTTGTATGTAAGAGTGTGCGTCTGTTCTATGGCAGGTAGGCTCAGCTGCGCAGCTTGTCTGTCACCGCGTGTGTGTCCTGCATCACACACACACACCGTATGTGAGAGGCAAAGGAGCGCACTTCAGCATGTATGCACGGGTGTCTGATCTGCTTCTACTGCATGGATGATGTAAGCAAGATCTGAGCGTATGTCGAGGTGTGGTGTGTGTGGACCACGGGAGGGATAAAAAGTGTGTGTGCGCGTGGGTGTGTGTGAGTGTGTCATGGCCCTCCCCCCGGGTGTGTAAAATGAGAGACAGCAGGCAGGGCAGACGCTCACAGTGCTCCGCTCGGCTCAGCCAGACTTAACCAATCCCTCCATAAATAATCGATTGAGGCATCTGAGGTATGAGAAGAGGAAGATGACAGAGTGATCCATGCATCCATCTCCCATTTTCTCTTTCAAATCATTCATTCATCATTACAACATCTTCTGTGTCACAACAGCATCTATCATGTCATGACACTGTCTTAAGTTCCCCTACTCCCATGCAGTTATTACATAGCAGCTCCATTAAAGGAAATCAGAGCTTATCTGTGATTCAGAGATTGTCTGCGCACGGTTCTCAACATGGAGGTGGCCTAGCTGGCCGCTAGCTGCTAACAGTGCTAACAGTGGTGTTATGATAGCTGTATTGGTAGTTTAATGAATGTCTTGGGGGTGTGGTATAGGCAGGTGGTAGGAGGCAGGGTCAGCACTGATGTCACACTTGGGGGTTGGTGGTAATGACTCATTAGCCGCTAATAGTGGCACCTGCAGGGAGAGGTGGGGAGGCCTTGAGCTGAGCAAGCACACCACAAGAGGATACCGGAGGCAAGACATTCTGAAAAGAGACTGAGAAAGTGTTTGACACGCCACCACAAATTATCCAAGTAAATACACATTCACTCTGAACAACCACGAAGAAGACGGAGCTGGAATGGCACCCGAGGGGCGTCCAGTGAAGTAGTTTGGTCCAACCCCACCCTCCACATAGGAAAGGTCACACTCACCCAGGGAAGTCCTGGCACACGTGCAATGTAACACGTAAGGAGAGGGCCTAATTTACAGGCTTGCTAGCCTTGCGGTTCCACGCACCAGGTTTAGCATAGCAGCCTAACAGCAGGAAAAATGCAAACAATGGCTACAGTGCTGACTTAGCCAACAGTGTTAACCTGGAGGGAAACCAGAGGGTGGGCGCTACACTTCTGAAACAAAGCCATGCCCGTTAGCCCAAAGAATATCTCACTGGAACCGAAAAACAATTTCTCCAACAGCCTGTTTTACCCAAATCAAACACCCATTGCTCTAAAGCCCTGTTTCTCCAAAAACAAACACTCCCTGCAGTTAGCTTTATTTCCCCTGTTGTTTGAGCCATCGATCCTGGGTGTTATTAACCCTTTACTGCATTTCCAAGCTGCATTTGAACCACCAGTCAGAGGTGTTTTTCTGACCCTTCAAGGCATTTCCGAGCTGCATTTGAGCCACCAGCACCAGGAGTTTTTCACCGAACCATCCCTGCTTTTCCAGCAACTTTTTTGCCACCAGACATGGGGGTTTGGAGCCAAAATACGATCCTTTCCTAACGATAACCAAGTATGGCTAAACCTAATCTCTCAAGACAGATTCTGCCATTTACATTGTAGAATCGGCAGCCCTGTGTGAAAGACGACTACAGAGGGAGGGAGGGTGGGGCTTTGAGCTTGAACGATGCTGCGCTTTAGCCAATCACAATGGAGGGGGCGTGGCCGAGACGTGCAGGTGTCCCCAGGAAATGTGTACCTACAGAAACAGCAAGCTCCGCGTCCATAGCGACCGCTCCACCCAAAACGCCGTCTCATCAACATGAAAAAAAATATTTTTTCCAGCGGATGTCTTAGTTACAACATGATTGAGCTAACTGGAGTAGTTTCATGTCGTATCCGACAACGGGAGGCTTTTAACAGGTGACGTCCTGATGTTAGCTTTGCTAACTGTCCCTGTCAGCTGCAGCCACTGCTGCTTTCTAGACATCGTGATTTCCCATAACTGAATAAATACCACACATAGCAACACAAAACTGCTTTGCTAGCTCACTCATGTTGTAACTAAGATATCCGCTGGAAAAAATATTTTATTCACGGACCGTTTATTGAGTTACTACCTTATTTTAATACAGTCTATGGTTATTACAGACACCGCTAACGGCTAACGTTAACAGCTAACAGTTAGCCCAGCTAATCTACGATAACCATGTTAATTACAAAACACACAGAAATAGTAACGTTTGTTCAATCATTGTGTTTATAGACTTAACAAACATCAGATTAGTCTACATGGTGATATAGTGACATGAAAAATGTGATATATAGCTAAACTCTGCTGGTTTTCTACCCGAAGTATTTGTAAACAACACGGCGATTCCCTGGGGGCACCGCCGGAAGTTAAGAGCGTGAGACCTCCAGAGGTAAAGGAAGAAATTTTTTTTTCAGATTTCCAGATTGGGCTAAACCTAACCATGCATTCACCACAGCGTCAGTGTGAAATGTAAAATATCTGTGGTTTACAGAAACTTAGAACATTTTTTGTGGCGATTAGGTTGTCTAACTGTAGGGAGTGTGTATCTTCAGAGAAATCGAAGAAACAGGCTTTCAGTCCAATGGGACAGTTTCAGAGGAACAGGGCTTCGGAATTTTGGGCCATGCAAACAATGGGCAGTGATGCTGTCCTGCCACCTTGGGTCAGGACAGCGTTATCAGCAGTACATGGAGTATGGGTGCAGAGCAGAGTCGCGGCTATTAACTAGCCTGTGGAACTAACTAACTTGCATGTGCTGCCAAACCAGCTACCGCAACAATAAACAGAGAAGCCTGGATCCTCACACACAGAGGCATTGTGACTCCATTCGACTCCACTATATCTTTATATAGCAGTTGTTTGCTGCTATATTCATGTCCTGAATGTCAGCTCTTTTAAGGAAATACAGATTTGAATGGCAAAGTGCTTTCTAGCTGCTCTATTTCTACGCAGGCACACTGAACGGCATCAGCCCACAGACAACCAGAGCAAGGGTGTCATTTTAAAGGACCAAACCTGTGTTTGGCAACTTTTAGCCATACCACAAATCATGTATACTGAAGTTAATTTTTACAAGCATGCTGCAATTATTTAGATGCACTTCCCAGCTTCCAGGCCGCTATTGCTTTCTGTTTTATGGCTAAGACCTCTACACCCAAAAATCATATATTATTTATCATGTATTTAAATACTGAAAAACTGCAGAAAGGTTTAGGTTGAAAATACCACTGATGAAAAAGATTATGCTGAATTTCCATCCTAGTCATTAAACTGCAGTACAGGTCCTGATATTTTTTTTTCCATCCACAAGCGCAGCTATTGTCGGCCATTATTTGAGCGCTGGCTTCATGTGAGAAGTGCCTTCATACATTTTTGATCAAAGTTAAAATTTCATCATATGGTTGTGACTGTGCAGTTGCACCATTCCCCACCATCCTTGCACACACTATTTAGGTCCATTTTCCAAAGAGTCTTTGTTAGCAACTGCATGACCGCATAAAGTTAATGATCTAACACATGCAGAACCACCAGTGCAGCCATTTAACGTAATGTAATAATGTACATGCACCAACATTAACACGCAGCAAACAAGCACACACCCTTTTTGTAATACACATGGGAACACTCAAAGAAACACACACAAAAGGAAACTCAAAATCAGTGCAGGAAATAAAAGATGCCACAACTGCAATTTTGACAAAAGGGTAAAAAGGACTGTGTGTGCATATCAACCGGATGGCACGCATCAACAGAGAGTTTTTGTAAGTCAAGTTTCATAAGTAGAAGACGGCACGCCATGTGGGTTTGAGCACAACTGCTTGCAAGCGAACTGAGAGAAGCAACAGTAGCTTTAAAAATACAGTGCACCATGCAATATTAATACAAACAACCTGCCTCAAGTGATTTGATGTCGACCAGCACAATGCAGAGTACTTCTACAATGCGCACGTTTAAAGTTTATAGGAAACGATAAACACTGAGAGCATCCAGTTAAAGTTAAGCGTGGCATGAGGTGGCTTTTGTCCAGCGATAAACCCAAACACACTTTAGGCTCTTTCTGTCCAGCAGAGATCAGATGGTGACAACAGAAAAAGGTCACAAAAGGACATTTAAAGGTCAAGCTCGTGGCAGGAAATTGGCCTTTAATCCTCGTCGCCATGGAAACAATAGACGAGTTCGAAGGTCTGGTGACAGAGATCAGAGATGGCAAACTCTCCAGCAGAGTTGGAGCACAGAATTTTTTATACATATACTCCCGTCTCTGAGCCATATGTCTATTATCTGCTGTTACATCTGTCTCTCTACCAACAAACCACCAAATAAGCACTGAAAAATAATAACTTTCCTCCTGTCTGATGCTTTAAAGTTCTGCAGAGAATAAACGGAAATGGTTCCTTCTTTCTTTATATCTGCGTCTCTATGTTTCTAGCTTTGTTTGCTCAACCTACACATTCCTGCTAACACCTCTAAAGGCTCATTTATACTCCCTTTGCTTACAAAAATAGATCCGTTCCTATTAAATATTGTGACCATCACTGCCTACGTACTTCCATGTGTCCTTTATGTTGGCAAAGATACATCCAAAAGAAGGCACCAGATGGCAGAGTCAGAAGTTACTGACAACAAACATGGCGACGGTGGAGGAGGTTGTGATAATATAACTTCTGATGGAGGCAGCGCAGTAGCCGACAGTTGTCTGTGAGGCCATTAAACACATTGCAACAAGTGGACGCAGTATTCCTTACACTATATGACCCATTCATTTTGTTCCGCCAGTTTTAAAGTCTTTATCATGTTTGTATTTTCAACAATAGCCAAGGCATGACCCGCCCTATGCTGCCTGACCCTGCCTCTGATTGGCTTACCCTTACATTCTTACCCTACACCTAACCAATCCCACCAACAAAGCCACTGGACACAGGCAGTCAAAGGAGAAAGATACATCCTATGGCTGTATCTATTTTTCTTTGTTCCTGTACTTATTGAATGTAAATGTAAAAAATGTTAAGAAATAAAAAGTATAAAAAAACATACATACATATAGTTTTTGGACGGCAATGGATGAATAAGCTTTGGGTTTGTCTACACGGACAGTATTTGTTAGTAGATTCAATTTATTTATTCATACATTTGTACTTTTCGTAGGACAATTAAGAAATACATTGAATGTCATCAGAGTTATCTCTGAAGCCACACAGAAGCACACAAGTCACAATCATCACCTCACCAGTTACATCAGCATCCATAGCATCTAGTTTCTATAGCAACTCCAGTGTGCTCGCATCCCCAGCATTTCCTGTTTAGCTGTGGACTAATGCAGTTGCTAGGTAGTGAAGGAAAAAAAGTGTGTGTGTGTGTGTGTGTGTGTGTTTCTGCATGTGTGCATGTACACACATGTGTGTACATGCACACATGCATGCAGAAAAAAGTGGGCAGCAGCCCAGGGATGGAGTGTTCTCCCTGAATGAGTTACCAGCTCAGAGCTGGCTGACCCAGATTTCCAAGTACACTGTACAGACACACACACACACACACACACACACACACACACACACACACACACACACACACGGGATAATGACATGGTCAGCTGTTTTATCATTTCCAGTGCAGATTGGCAGCAACAATTAATTATGATGAAACTGTGAGTGAATCGAACACAATGATCATGAGCCAGACTCAGTTTCACAACCTGACATTTCTGTCTACAGATCCACCATGACAGAGAAACATGTGGCCTGATTACAACCTTCAATACTCTAAAAAACATTACCCGTTTTTTTATGCATCACATTCAACAGCATTTATAAATAAAACATGTCAGAACACCACACATACACCATGGCAGATACGCTTATGCGGCTGATCACGAGTGGGCTGAATTTGCAGCCATGGTTCAACCCCGTATTTCCTCCCCACCCTGCAAAGAAATGTGCGTGTGGTTTAATTCTCGCTCGGCCGCCCCTGCCTGGCTGTGTTAGTGAATGTTACTAAGTGCCACTAAATGACAGCTTATATGCCATCTGTATCACAGCCTCTGATCCAATATCACCCCACACACAAAACTGAGCCAGTCTGGAGTGAGTCTAAACATGTAGGAGGACTGATGACACCTTTCAGCATATCCTCTGGTCCACAGGTGTGTGTGTGCATGTGTGTGTGAGTCAGAGAGAGAGACAGAGAGAGAGTAACCTTAGGAAACGCATGACTGCCCAAACAGATCAAAACAGATTTCTCATCACACACCTGTGCATGCATACAGCTTGTACTATCTCTTTATGTGTGTGTGTGTGTGTGTGTGTGTGTGCGCGCGCTTGTCCAGTTTTCCATCTGGTGCTTATCACAACAGCCCTCATCACATTACAGATCACACGGGCACTAAAAGACAAAATAAATGAAGGACAGAATGACAGATGTTTTATGCACTGACGTCACACGTCATTCAGGTGTCCCTGTGTTTGTGTATGTGTGTGTAGCAGGTGTGTGGAGCTCTGTTAGCACCCCATGTCAACGCTGGATAACAGGACACTGACAGATGATTCCAGGAAAAAGGCGATTCCCACCGCCACCTACAACATTGGAGTTCAGAGTTGATATTCACACCGTTTATCTGATTCCTTTCTTTGCCTCTGGGTCACACCTGTCTGTCTCTTTATATCTCTATCTGTGTGCATACATGTGTAAAAACCAAAATAAATATGGCCTGTGACCTCACAATATTTTACAGATGTTGGTCCCAAAGGTTTGAACGGATCTACGGGCAAAAAAGCTTTTGGATGCGCTGCCACATCCTCCTGGAATAATGCACAGATGGACCTGACATTATTAGAAGTGGGTATTTAAGTCAGCTTTAAAGGATGGAGAAAATAACACTCTTAGTGTGACTACGCCTACATTTTTCAATGAAATCGTACTTTAAAAGTGCACCTGTTTGTAGAACTGTAGTTTGTGTGTTTGTGTGTGTTGCATTTTAACTTGATGCTGTGCTCGCTCAGAAGTGGTGTGTGACAGCTGTTGTAGATGTGTTTATGCTGCCCACTCGGCCGGGTCGCTCTTGCAAAAAGAGATTTTTAATCTCAATGAGACTTTACCTCGTTAAATGAAAGCGGCCTATATTTCTTACAATAAAGGAGAAATATGGTCAAATACTGTCTGAATAAAATGAATGAAACACTATATGCAACAGCAGCTTTAAACTTTAAACTGAGAGAATCACACCATCAATCTGTGTCACATGGTAAACATGACTTAATGTACTGTTTACTGTACCTAATTTAAAGTAACAGACATGTACACACTCACATGCATAAACAGCATCCACAAGGGGGCAGTAATCATACTGAAAAATCATTACAAGAGTACAACTGTTTGTTTTTGTCTTCCTGTCACAGGGTCACAGTTTCAAACTTCTACACAAGGCATTAGTGCATTCATTCAGTTGCCATGTAACACCAAATAAGGGGCAAATGTTAGCTACAATAAGTTTTAAAATGTTTTTATTGGAAGGAAGCTGAGAAATTATTACATTAGACGCTTCCTTCTGCCCCCATTGTCTTCAGGTCAGAAGTCATTAAGAGTTTAATGAGCAAAGTAAACAACAAATGGTTTCCAACAGAGCTGTGACTGTTGTCGAAACTGTAGCATGTGTGTGTGAGAGTGGGAGAGAGCGCGCAGGTAACCAGATCTACTTGCTCTCCAAATACGCCCTTATAGGATGGTGTGGATTTGTGTGAGAGAGGGAGACAGGGATACATGTGCTGTGAAAAGAGTCTTTGTCCCCGAGAGGTGAGGCTGAGGCAAGGACACGATTGGCGTTTGGGCTAATACACACGTGCACACACAAAAATACACATTCATACACACACATATTGGAGGCACCCAAGAAGAATAATCTTCCGCTCTGACACATACACATGGATAAACACACGTGATGACACCGGAGATGATCTGATATATGGACAAATAACAAACAAAACTGATGAGGAGAAACAATGCAATTAAAAACCAAGGACATGAAATAACCAGTCACATGTTGTATGAAAGAAAACATTTTTTAAGGTATTTTTTTTCTTTTCTGACCATCTGTGATTAAATTCACACAGAAGTATATTTGAATTGAACAGTAAAACTATCAATAACATGCAGGGCTGCATTAAATGTTACTTGGGAGTGTATAAAATGTTTGTAACAGCACAACTTGAATCAAGAGTTCCTGCATGTACCAAGATGTCTAAGGCCTTTTCAGTGACTTTTAAGGCAGTGCTTGAAGGCCAGAAAGTTTAAGAATGTTTCACAGAGAGCACTACTTTATTACATCTTCCCATCTTTTCAAGAAATCAGTGCAAGTATGGATACTTTTTTCTCATAATGTGAAGTATAGATTAGGATGAAGAAAGACCTAGAAAGATACATCATACTGAGGATTTTTGGGCACGTTATTTTATTTTGAAATTTAGGGTCTTTAAATTTACTTTTAAAAGTATTTTAAAGCCTTTTATTAAAGTAGCCGACAAGGGGAAACATGCTACAACAGCCTAAGCACTTCCATTGGGAGTAACAAGCTGCAGCTTTAGAAACAATGCCGATTCTAATTGCATATATATATGTATATATATATATATATATATATATATATATATATATATATATATATATATATATATATACACATACATGTATATATACAGTACAAGCCAAAAGTTTGGACACACCTTCTCATTCAATGCGTTTTCTTTATTTTCATGACTATTTACATTGTAGATTCTCACTGAAGGCATCAAAACTATGAATGAACACATGTGGAGTTATGTACTTAACAAAAAAAGGTGAAATAACTGAAAACATGTTTTATATTCTAGTTTCTTCAAAATAGCCACCCTTTGCTCTGATTACTGCTTTGCACACTCTTGGCATTCTCTCCATGAGCTTCAAGAGGTAGTCACCTGAAATGGTTTCCACTTCACAGGTGTGCCTTATCAGGGTTAATTAGTGGAATTCCTTGCTTTATAAATGGGGTTGGGACCATCAGTTGTGTTGTGCAGTAGTCAGGTTAATACACAGCCGACAGCCCTATTGGACAACTGTTAAAATTCATATTATGGCAAGAACCAATCAGCTAACTAAAGAAAAACGAGTGGCCATCATTACTTTAAGAAATGAAGGTCAGTCAGTCCGGAAAATTGCAAAAACTTTAAATGTGTCCCCAAGTGGAGTCGCAAAAACCATCAAGCGCTACAACCAAACTGGCACACATGAGGACCGACCCAGGAAAGGAAGACCAAGAGTCACCTCTGCTTCTGAGGATAAGTTCATCCGAGTCACCAGCCTCAGAAATGGCAAGTTAACAGCAGCTCAGATCAGAGACCAGATGAATGCCACACAGAGTTCTAGCAGCAGACCCATCTCTAGAACAACTGTTAAGAGGAGACTGCGCGAATCAGGCCTTCATGGTCAAATAGCTGCTAGGAAACCACTGCTAAGGAGAGGCAACAAGCAGAAGAGATTTGTTTGGGCCAAGAAACACAAGGAATGGACATTAGACCAGTGGAAATCTGTGCTTTGGTCTGATGAGTCCAAATTTGAGATCTTTGGTTCCAACCGCCGTGTCTTTGTGAGACGCAGAAAAGGTGAACGGATGGATTCCACATGCCTGGTTCCCACTGTGAAGCATGGAGGAGGAGGTGTGATGGTGTGGGGGTGTTTTGCTGGTGACACTGTTGGGGATTTATTCAAAATTGAAGGCACACTGAACCAGCATGGCTACCACAGCATCCTGCAGCGACATGCCATCCCATCCGGTTTGTGTTTAGTTGGACGATCATTTATTTTTCAACAGGACAATGACCCCAAACACACCTCCAGGCTGTGTAAGGGCTATTTGACCAAGAAGGAGAGTGATGGAGTGCTGCGGCAGATGACCTGGCCTCCACAGTCACCGGACCTGAACCCAATCGAGATGGTTTGGGGTGAGCTGGACCGCAGAGTGAAGGCAAAGGGGCCAACAAGTGCTAAACACCTCTGGGAACTCCTTCAAGACTGTTGGAAAACCATTTCAGGTGACTACCTCTTGAAGCTCATGGAGAGAATGCCAAGAGTGTGCAAAGCAGTAATCAGAGCAAAGGGTGGCTATTTTGAAGAAACTAGAATATAAAACATGTTTTCAGTTATTTCACCTTTTTTTGTTAAGTACATAACTCCACATGTGTTCATTCATAGTTTTGATGCCTTCAGTGAGAATCTACAATGTAAATAGTCATGAAAATAAAGAAAACGCATTGAATGAGAAGGTGTGTCCAAACTTTTGGCCTGTACTGTATATAAATCAATAACAAATACAACAACGGAAATGTGTCGCTAAAGAAAAAACGTGGAGCAGATAAATAGCAGCAAATAAATAACAGCAAAAACACACACATGAAAAGTCAAAAACACACAAACCCCAAAAAACAAATGCAACAGGAAACGCTTCATACCCTGTCAATACAAGATAAGTTCTCCAGGCCACTAGGGGGAGCAATACGTGGAACAGCTTGATTTTTGACCTCAAAGAATCGAGACGAGAGAGTGCCTTTTATAATAGTGTAAAAGACTACGGTCAAACTTTAAAAATTATACGTATCTTATTGCATCAGCACTTTACTCAACTTTTCTCCCTGCTTCAAAACCAAAGACTCTTTTTCGTGCAGTCTCTCTCGGATCAAAAATATACAAAAATACATCCCTTCATTTCTAATATTATGACCGTCATTGCCCACATACTTCCATGCTTCCTTTATGTTGGCATAGATACATTCAAAAAATGGCACTAGAGGGCAGAGTCCAAAGTTTCTGACAACAAACATGGCGACGGTGGAGGAAGTTATGATTATTTACCTTGTAACGGAGGCAGTGTTATCGAGGGCGGTGGTCTGTGAGACCATTAAACACATCCCAACGTGTGGGATGTGTCCAATCTGCCATTTTAAAAATATCTTGTCCACCAATCGTATCTTGATTGAACTACGCTCCACTGCCTACGATCTCTGGTGATACTGCTCTGTTTGTCCTTTCAAAAAAGGTGCACGAGTACAGATGAAATGAAGGCAGAGTACTAACAGAAGGCTCTGCCCATATCCGTATGTGTGTCTAATAGTGAGTGTAATGATCCATTAGCGCTCCCTCTAGAGGTCTGGAGAATTTCTGTTGTGTTGATATTTTAGGGGGATCTGGCATCATTGCAGCCTGTTTGCCCTTGTTGGCCACCATATTTTATAAACCCACTATCCACAAACTTGGAGTATTTCAAAGACAAAAAGAAAGATCAAAAGGACAGATATAGTTTCCATGAAACTAGATAACAAAGTGCGTCAAACCTTGGTAAGTTTTTTTAAAAAACTGAGTTCAGTGCCCTTTTCATCTTCAAAGAAACTCCATCAGCATCCTCAACCAGACAGCATTACAGGGACACACCAGGAGGAGCCTCCAATCCACTCTTCATCCATGTCCTCAATTTCCAGTGATACCACAGCCCGACAAGCTGACATCCCATCCGGTTCCTGTCCAGCAACCTATCCCACAATGCACTGGGATCCAGAGATAGCCATCAGCCACAGAGACTAGTCTTAACCCCAACACCACTCCGGAAATACCTTCTCTGTGTCTCTGTCTCTCCCACCCAGTTTCGCCTTTCTTCTGCCCTCTGCCATCTCTTTTCCTCTCTCTGATCATTTCTAAAATATCTTCCCATCTCTCTCTCACTAAATCCTAAAATAAAACCTCTGTCCTGTCTATTTTTCTTCAGCAAACTGTGTTATTTTTAGGAAATGTACCAGTAATATAGGGAACTTAAAGAGACTGTCAGATTTCCCAGCAGGAAACTGTGTCTCATAAAAGATGCACACAGTGATAATGTCGGCTCTTCGGCAGCACATGGACGCGCTCACACACTCGACCCCGAGCGTGGTGATATGTATAGTTTGAGACTGAGAGTGGGGAAAAAGAGGAGGAGGAGGGAGGGAGAAAAGACAAGCAGGGATGAAGAAAATGTGACAGAAAAATCCAGAGTGTGAGGGCACTTAGCAGACAGTTAGCTAGCATCGTTCCCTGCAGATTGTACTGTTACAATACTGCAGCTTAGCAGAGACTAAACACTATACTGTGGATTAAGCCAATCTCTCCCCTGCCCACTTCATACTTTACTTTTCACTCTCTCTCTCCCCCTTTCTGGTCCCTCTTCCTCCCCCTTATCCCTCTTTCTCTCCATTTCCCCTCTTTATCCTTCTATCCTCGACATTCCTGACCCCTCACAGCCTAAAAACCCCTCCTCGCATATGTGTATTTTTGTGTGCGTATAGGTCGCATGGCTGGTAAAGCTACAATAAATGAAGCGTCTTATTACAGCTTTAGGCAATCAAAACATGTGCCGGGCTTTTTACAAGGGTTACATCGAGCTAAAGCTTTCCAGGAAAGTAGCGTCAGAGGATATACAGCAGATCTTTGAGCAGATTGATGAAAATGAAAATGCTAAAAGGCCACAAACGCTGCACTGTATCTGTGCACAACACCCAGGCAGCAAAATATGTCAGTCCAACAATGACTGGTCAGACAACACTCACACACAGGGGAGTGACATAACAATGCACCGAGACAAAGGCTGATGTCATGAGAGGGTGTGAAAGGGTGGAGGAGAGGAAAGAAAATACAGAGAACGAGGTCTCCAAGAAAGAGAGGGATATTGCGTCATACTGATCATACAGGCCTCGCTCAGACAGATTCACATCACTCTCATAATGTTAAAAATCCTGAAATCAATGTATTACAATGGAAGCATGAATGCAACTTTTTAAAAATGACTCTACACTGATTTGGACAGAGGAACAACATATCTGCACTAGCCCCTTACACTTCTGGAAACGCCCGACATTACAGTTGGGTGTGGTCTGTTGTATACTTGTGACCACACCCAACAACAATGTAGCCTTGTACTTCAGTGCACCGCTACATCACAGCTGCACACTCTTTCTAACTTTTCTAGTTGAAAATATAGTTTTAAGAAGATGCAGAAAACATCACAGTGCAGCAGGGATCTGGTTTGACTCATTAACACCAGACACAAAGCCAATCTGGGCTTGAAATGCTGTCGCTTTCCTGATGTTATTTAGAAAAATAGTGCTGTGTTTACACTGAAATAAGGCAGATGGTAGCTGGCAAACAGGAAAGAGCTTCTGGACGGCACGGGAGAAACAGATGGTGACCGGCGATGGTGATGCCATATCATTTACCAAGAATGGAATAAATTTATATTGCATAAAATATTTTCATGTTCACTATTTTATTAATTTTTCTAGTAGCATCCAGTAATTGTCTAAACCAGTGGTTCCCAACTGGTCCAGCCACGGGGTCCAGATTTCTCCTTAGTCACTAGTTCAAGGTCCACACAGTTTAATACATTCACTATCATACTTGTGTTTGGCCATGTCTCAAGCTAGTTTGCTGTCTCTGTTAAGAAGCTGTCCGTTTGCCACTCACTCTACAGCAGGAAACAGCACTTCAAATTAAAAGCTCTGTGCTGGAAATTCACTGTTCTTAAGAATAAAGTGTGTTTTCAACAAAGTTTATACGTTAGCAAGTCACATGCAGTCCATTCAGAATGGATCCCCAGCCCACTTTTGGACTGCGACTCACCAGTTGGGAACCACTGGTCTAAGCCGCCTGTGTTTTCACCTTGTGTGAGGAGCTACGCAACATCTGGTTGTTGATTTTGTCACGGAAGGATGGCAAAAACTTAAAATGTTTTAACTTTGAATGGCAATGCCGTCTATTGTTACCATTGCTGGTATTCTCTGCCACCCTTTGCTAATTTACCATTCTGCTCTTAACCACACCGTCTCCCTGATTCAATGCCAACGCAGCATAAATCTTAACAGAACCAATGAAAGCCTACCAAGTCCTTTGAAAGATAGAACTGCCCATGTTTTCACACTGATTGAAGACACGAGAAACTCCTCTGTATTCTCACCTATCTTTGTCATACACAGCTCCCTCTGTCTCACCTTCTCCTAGCGTTCACAATGTGTCTTCTCGTGGTCTGACCTCTGCTTCACACTCACACAGTTGCACACTTGCACACCTGGAAGCTTTGCTCGAGGTGGGTGAAAGTGAATATGGAGTGCAGTGACTGAAGGAGCTCACACAGATTTCCCGGGCTAGTTCAGGAACTCAATCCTTTCATAAACCTGTTCCTCTGCAGCACCAGCAAGAGGAAATGCTCAGTGATGAATGGCTTGTTTTTAGTGACTGAAAGTGTAAAAGGCCTTTACAGACCAAGATTGAAGTTGTCGCTTCTTTTCAGTTCACTGAAAGCCCGGTGGCAGCATTGCCTTACAGCCCCGGAGGCAGTGGCAGCCGAGAAGGGAGGCAGTCATCGCCCACGTGAGCCGGCACTTTCAGTTGCTGCTGCAGAAGTTAGACCACGACGGACTTTTTCTACTTAGCAGACCCATGTGTGACTCTGGAAAGGCCTGTGCATGATCAGCTGTGACAGTGACAGCCTGGTAGCAACTCTTTTCAGACTCTTTCAGTCTGGACAGGAAGGCAGGTGAGTTGGGGGAAAGAGCGAGATGGAGCGAGAGAAAAGCGGAGAGATCAGCTCTGTTATTGGCCAGTCAGTTGCTATGTAACACCGGTTGCCACAGAAACATCTGAAAGGAATAAAAAGCATGAATGAGAAAGAAAAACCAAGCAGCACAGAGCAGTTCATGATCAGCACTTAAACACACAGAAACATTTACCCTGCAGTGTCACACTACAGAGCTGCGTCACAAATCTCCTAGCAACAACATCTGGCACCATCATGGAGGTCCGACTGGATAACTGGCCGCGAAACACTATCACACATGACAGATAGGCCGAAAATAGACACCTGGAAAGTGTTGTTGTTGGGTTATTATGATGTACAGTACAGGCCAAAAGTTTGGACACACCTTCTCATTCAATGCGTTTTCTTTATTTTCATGACTATTTACATTGTAGATTCTCACTGAAGGCATCAAAACTATGAATGAACACATGTGGAGTTATGTACTTAACAAAAAAAGGTGAAATAACTGAAAACATGTTTTATATTCTAGTTTCTTCAAAATAGCCACCCTTTGCTCTGATTACTGCTTTGCACACTCTTGACATTCTCTCCATGAGCTTCAAGAGGTAGTCACCTGAAATGGTTTTAAAACAGTCTTGAAGGAGTTCCCAGAGGTGTTTAGCACTTGTTGGCCCCTTTGCCTTCACTCTGCGGTCCAGCTCACCCCAAACCATCTCGATTGGGTTCAGGTCCGGTGACTGTGGAGGCCAGGTCATCTGCCGCAGCACTCCATCACTCTCCTTCTTGGTCAAATAGCCCTTACACAGCCTGGAGGTGTGTTTGGGGTCATTGTCCTGTTGAAAAATAAATGATCGTTCAACTAAACGCAAACCGGATGGGATGGCATGTCGCTGCAGGATGCTGTGGTAGCCATGCTGGTTCAGTGTGCCTTCAATTTTGAATAAATCCCCAACAGTGTCACCAGCAAAACACCCCCACACCATCACACCTCCTCCTCCATGCTTCACAGTGGGAACCAGGCATGTGGAATCCATCCGTTCACCTTTTCTGCGTCTCACAAAGACACGGCGGTTGGAACCAAAGATCTCAAATTTGGACTCATCAGACCAAAGCACAGATTTCCACTGGTCTAATGTCCATTCCTTGTGTTTCTTGGCCCAAACAAATCTCTTCTGCTTGTTGCCTCTCCTTAGCAGTGGTTTCCTAGCAGCTATTTGACCATGAAGGCCTGATTCGCGCAGTCTCCTCTTAACAGTTGTTCTAGAGATGGGTCTGCTGCTACAACTCTGTGTGGCATTCATCTGGCCTCTGATCTGAGCTGCTGTTAACTTGCCATTTCTGAGGCTGGTGACTCGGATGAACTTATCCTCAGAAGCAGAGGTGACTCTTGGTCTTCCTTTCCTGGGTCGGTCCTCATGTGTGCCAGTTTCGTTGTAGCGCTTGATGGTTTTTGCGACTCCACTTGGGGACACATTTAAAGTTTTTGCAATTTTCCGGACTGACTGACCTTCATTTCTTAAAGTAATGATGGCCACTGGTTTTTCTTTAGTTAGCTGATTGGTTCCTGCCATAATATGAATTTTAACAGTTGTCCAATAGGGCTGTCGGCTGTGTATTAACCTGACTTCTGCACAACACAACTGATGGTCCCAACCCCACTGATAAAGCAAGACATTCCACTAATTAACCCTGATAAGGCACACCTGTGAAGTGGAAACCATTTCAGGTGACTACCTCTTGAAGCTCATGGAGAGAATGCCAAGAGTGTGCAAAGCAGTAATCAGAGCAAAGGGTGGCTATTTTGAAGAAACTAGAATATAAAACATGTTTTCAGTTATTTCACCTTTTTTTGTTAAGTACATAACTCCACATGTGTTCATTCATAGTTTTGATGCCTTCAGTGAGAATCTACAATGTAAATAGTCATGAAAATAAAGAAAACGCATTGAATGAGAAGGTGTGTCCAAACTTTTGGCCTGTACTGTATGTTCTTAGTCAGAGTCTCCTCTCCAAAGCAGATGTAGCTGATAAAGTGTCAGCTCAGTTTAGTATAAAAAAACCAACAACTAATAATCTATGCCATGCTAGCTGCTCTGTGAGGCTGTGCTTTGGGCTAAATGCTAACATCAGCATGCTAATATGTTCACAATGACAACGCTAACATGCTGATGTTAGGCAGGTTTAATGTTTAGCATGTAAATGGTTTAAATTTAGCGTGTTAGCATGCTAATATTTGCTAATTAGCAGTAAAGACAAAGCACACCTGAGGCTGACGGGAATGTCATTAATATGCATCAAGATTCTACCGTTGCCATGGTAATCAATGTCCAAATCAGTATTTCAATGCTTTTGTTTTTTTGTTTTGTTCTGTTTGTTTGTTTTGTAAGATATATGCATTACCCCAAAAATCCCAAATAGCCAATGAAATAAGAAATAGTAATCCAACATTTTTCAACACTGACATAGGCTACACTCTCTTTTTTCATCTGTTTATAGGCGTACATATGGGCAAATTTGTTTTTATGAGGTATTGCTGCAAGTTATTTGATGCATCATTGCACATTTTGAAGCCATTTTCGTTTCAATAAAAGAAAAATCTAAAGTCCAATTACCCCGTCTCTTATTAGACTCATATTTACATATAATAGCAGCAAAGTGCATAAATATTGACCACAAGTCTGAGGAAAGTATAAAGAGCTTGGGTTGTCCTCCCGCAGCAGAGTTTTAATTATTCGCAGGTCAATTTTTGTGAAGCTTCAAAGCCCCAAAAATAGCATTCAGGACAGCCCAAAACCAAAGATTGGACAAATTCAAAATCTGACCTGGTGATGGCACTACAAGAAAGGTTCACCAAAGTTATTACAATAAAAGAGAACATGAATATGTGTCGCACCTTTAATGGCAATCCATCTGTCAGGTGTCGGATTTTTAGATATCAGGGGATAAAATCAGGGTGTCTGCTGATTTAACCATGTTAAATCTAAGAATTACTTTCCAAGTAAACACACTGATGTCACTTCAAAATGAACAGCAGGGAAAAATGACAACAAGTGGGTGAGTTTATGTTTAATGTGTTTAATGTAAAAAGAAAACAAATCCTACTGCTGTCATAAATGCTACTTAATAATGCAATCCTTCAGTCTGTCCAATGATTGTCACCAGTCATTGGGTCTGTCAGGCAGGAGAAATTCTTACGGAAATGTGACCGAAAACATTGAAGACCCATCGAATCTGAATTTAGGACAGTTAAAGACTTTTTAAGGACCTGTCGACACCCTGAAAATTCTTAGGACATAACATCTGGAAGCCATGAATGTCTGTACGAAAACATGTTAAGATATTTTACCATTTATGCCTACGCTTTCCCTGCTGTGACTAAGCTACCAGGAAGAGCGCCAAGCTTTGAAGCCAGTTTAACATAGTGGCCATACTCAGAATTAGAACGTCTGGGTCTGACTCCATGGGAATTTTCCCCATGGACTTACATTGTAAAATGTATGTCCATGACATCTGTAAATAAGTGGCTAATTTTCATTTATTTATTTTCTTTGAGTGCCACAACCCCCCCATGAAATGATTCGTTTGGGATTTGATGAATTTGGTCTGATGCAATTTCCAAAGTCTAGAGGAGCTGCATGATTAAATCATTTTATCCCCATTCAAGTTAACAAAGCACTTAACTACAAGTTTGCCGCTTGGCCACTGAAAGTCTCCAGTGCATTTGCTCAATGGGCCCAGAAGATCTGGTGATTTCATACTGCGGAAATCAAGCTTTTTAGGCTTCATGCGCCATTGAGCAACTTTCATTGGAATAAACACAGTATCCAGTTCTCGTTATACATCCGTAACTGTGACATGTCTTCTAAAAACCTGTAGCTGGTCCAAAATAACATGCATTTCACTGACCAAATACTATGGTTAGTTAGCTAAAGAGCTGATTAGTTTAACAAAAAAGTTGACCAGATACGGCAAAGAAGTGTCACTGCCAAAAGCTTTTTTCATGGCAGCAATGTCACATGTTAAACAAGCACATCAGCTTGGATAAGGCTCTGTGCTGAAAGAGTGATGTCAAACACGAGAGTTCCTTCATGCTTGTCATCCATGTGAACAGAGGACGACCTGATTGAGGACCACCCTCCCATGAGTTGTGCTCCCAGTGGGACAGAACTAAGAAAGGGAAACATTTTGTTTATCTCCACTACAGAGACAGACACACACACACACACACACACACAAACACACACACTGATACCGGATACTCCCAGGAAAGTGGATTCGTTTATAACTGCTCACATGAAGCAGTCACATTCCACTACATCTGCACAGGCGCACAGCAAACACAGGATCCACAGGGGGTGCTCTCCGTCATCTTTACTGTACACATTAACCACTGCTTTGTCAAAATATTCACTAAAAGTGTCACACTGAACTTTCTGACTCCTCGTAAACACACCGCAGGTCCATAAAGCTCAACTTGATCCAAGGAAACTAACAATGATCGCAACTTTTGTCCCGACTGGCACACAGATTAAGGTTATACCAACAAAACCAACACAAAGAGTCAATAATGCAAACAAAAACAAGGCCTTCTGGAAGTAACTCACAGTATAAAAACGACAAGGATTCAACTGTTCAGCCTAAGTATTGTCGGTTTCCCGCAAGAACCTCATATTTTCAAATATTGATATCAGCTGCTAAATTGCACAAAGTGGTTTTACAACTGGTGGGCGAAGCCAAACCACTGAAAACACATTATGAAATGTCAAACACACATGGGGTCTCCTGCAGGACTCAGTGTCTCGAAAACACTTTGAAGCACAGTGTTCGAAAGAGAAGAAAACAATCAAAAACAAAGAAGCATGAACAAACAGCCGAGCAGAAAGTAACTGCCTTTGTCACAGTGTATCAGCGGCAGTGGAAGTGCTCTTGTGTTTGCTTGTACTCTAGATAAAACTGACTTATTTCCTAATGGCCTTACGCTCCTGTGAACCGTGTGTGTGGACTGGGCTAATATCTACGGTATATTTGAACAGGGTCTAGCGAGCGGTGGGACGTTTAGTTAATGTGTACTCGTGAGTGAAGCCGGGGAGGAAAGTAAATGTTTAAAATGCTACAGAGAGAGCTTTCCAAAAATTGGGTGTGTACCGTCTACTGAGAGAAAGAGAGACACAGTTTCGGACAAAGTACGAGAGCACAAGGAGCAGGGTAAAGAGAGCAAACTAAAACGGAAGATGATAGCGTGAATAAAGAAAGAGAGAGATGCCAGTGAACTTCAGGATAGCCAGAGAAAATGGAAAAAAGAAAAGGGAGAGAAGAAAAGAGACCCCCTGTTTCAACCCGGCCTGATTCCCTCTCGCTCTCTCCTTATATGGCAGTGTTGCGTGTGTGTGTGTGTGTGTGAGTGTGTGTGTGATACGGGCTCAGTCTCAGTGTTGCTCTCAGAGGGAGCGATTAGATCAGCGAGCGCACGCTGACTATACTCAGACTAAAGGTTCCTTTCCTCACCATTTGTACGTTGCTGCACAGTTTCACCACTTTCCAAAAAATCCCCAATCATCCACTCTTTGGCACTTAAAAATATCACACTCAAAACAAACTTCATTAACATTCATGTAAACTGCCAAGGACTGATTAATGTGGTAGATACTGAGGTCAACTTTTCTACAAAGAAAGCTTAGTTTTTACTCTCAGTCCCTTGAGCAACAAATGATGAACCATTTTTGGTCTTAAGAGCATTTAAGGAAAACTACATTTTCCTTGAGAGGCAGTGAAAAGGGTGAGGAGAGGATGAAGGGAGAGGAGAACAGAAGAAGAAGAAGAAGAAAAAAGACAAGAGGTTACGTCCCAATCAGCCTGTTTATGGCTACGGCTCCTCAGAGGGGACAAAAATAACCCCTGGGATCTCTGCCTCAGAGTGGAAGGAATCAGAAGAAGCCAGAATCCTCTCATTCTTTCTTTTCCTCTCCTTTTTCCCCTCATTTCATCCCTCCCTCCCTCCTCGTTGCACCAGTCTGCTTCCCAGAATGCTCTGGCATGAGCCCAAATGACAGGAATGCAGGAATCCAGGTAGCATGTCTGCATGAACACACAGAAGCACACACTGCGCATTCATCCGCACGTACTGTACATGGACTTTACTGTACATGTAAATATGCACTCATGAGTCCAGACAAAAACCATCAGTGAAATGTCTGACCTGTGTGACTTTTAGGTCCAAAAATATGTTCAGAACAACAGAGAGTTGACAGCTGGGCAGACACACTTACATGTTGAGTAAACTTACACTACAGAAGGGATTGATAGAATTGCCCAGCTAAAACTTGACCCTAATGCTCATTAATCATATTTGTATTGTACATAGTTGTATTCAATCAAATGCCAGCATCTTCGAAACTGAGAGAGCACGTTTTAACAGCCTGAGGAAGCATTCTGAACACCTTGAGATGACTAAACTACAACTTAGAGAGGAAACGCAAGGCCCCCAAGGATGTGCGCCGAGCTTCGAAGCCAGTTTTCATAGTGACCCAACAGTGGAATTACAACTTCCGAGTCCGTCATGTGATGCCATGTGGCCCAAAAGACTTTTTCCCATAGACTTACATTGTGAATGAGACATCTGTAAATCAGTGGGTATGTTTATTTTGGGGTCGCAACCCATACAAAATTATTTGTTTTACTATCAGAATTTGATACATTTGGTCTGATAACATTTGGAAAGTGTAGAGGAGCCCCACAATTAAATCATTTCATCCCCATTCAAGCTGGCGGAAGTCTGTTTTCTTGTTGGGCCCAATGATGCAGAAGCAGTGATGATCATCTGGGTAATTTCATACGTGGTAGTTGAGCATTTTTGCACCACAGTGTGCACCACTGAGCAACTTTCACCGGAATAAACAGGGCCCCAATTCCAATGCTGTATCCAGTTCTATTTATACATCCTTTGGAAAAGCGCCCCAACGTCATTGGCTAGCTGGCTGCAAGACATATCTAAACAAACTGTAGCCTCTATTACTTTCTAACATTTTACCAACTGTAATCAGGTCCTATGTTTGACAACAGCTTGTCAAACTGTCCTCGACTCATCCTAAAATAAGTCTTAAGCTGACTATCATCCAAGTGGAACTCCTGGACCAGCTGTTGGTACTTCCAGAGATTTCTCGTCTTTCTAAGGGTCTCATGTACCTACATGGATCTCTGTTTCCCTGTGTCCACTCCCCAAGTGCCCTCTGACTGTCCACTTTTATGCAGGAAGTGTGGTACACCTCAAAGTAAGGCCTTGATCAGACAGAGCTTTGTCTGATTGGGGTCTTACTTTGTGCAATTTTAGTTTGAAGACAAAGTAAGAAAAGGAGTAACAAGGACCTAGAGATAACTGGAATATCCAGACAGTGTGCTCTGTCTATTTTGCAGCAAAGTTCAGTTTTATTTATATCACAGCAATACCAAAGTATTAGCCACATGTTAAATCAACAAGTCCTCCAAATTAAATGCCAAAATACGTTGTTTTTTCCATGCCCTTTACATGTTTTCACCAACCCCTCCCTTCTCTCATCTTCCCTCCTGCCAACCTCCTCCCTCTTCCTCTTATCTCCTTTCCCTCCCCATCATGTCAGTCCTATCTCACATTAGGAGGCAGAGAGAGAGAGAGGGACAGAGGGGGAAAGAAAAGTTTGTTTTTCCGGAGAGGACAACATTCCCAGGCCTGTATCGTTCCTCTTCCTATTAATAGAGCACATGCACACATCCAACCCAAACACAAGCTCTTGGATCACTATAGTTACTGTGGAAAACACAAGCCAAGTCCCATATTTTTATGTTGTAGCCCTGAATGCAAACAAACAAAGTTACAATGATCTCAGATGAGAAAGAGACAGGGTGGGTGATATCAAGGCACCAGCCTGACATGAGTTTAGCATGATTTACACTGAGAATCATCCACGTTCTTCTCCTTTACTTACCTATTATCACTTAGTATCATTGTTAACTTGGGCCTCAAGCTCCTTCTCGGATTTATTTTGAACATTTGTCTCACACTGACAGTCAACCCACATTATCTCCTCACTCACCAGTGCACTGTGAAAGAGCCAGAGTGACATCCAAAGAGTCAGTCAGTCAGACAGAGCTCTACCCCTCCTCCGCAATAAACAAAGTTTCCGCTTTTTTTTCGACCCCGACTGCAGCTTGTCATGAGGAAGATAAGATGCTGTCATGTAACTAGCTGTTAACTCTCAGCTGGGTTAATGCTTGGAGTGTTTAGCTGCCACAGAGGTGAGACAGAGGTGAGGGATGAGAGGTCAGAAGGTCTGACAGTGACCCTGGAGGCTGCTCACCTCAGACTGCAATTAGGCAGGGTTTTCAGAGATCAGTGGCGGTTGTCAGATCTATGGTTTATTATGAGTCTCTGCATGATAGGAGCCGGAGCCGGCCGGATGCATTGGTAAACTCAAAGCGGCTGCTTAGGGCCCCTGTGGGCAGCAGAGCCTCCAACAGGAGTAGAGGCTGTAAACCAGAAGCAAAACAAGACACCTCCGCCATCTAACCCATGAGCAAGCGAGAAACGGCAACACATTTTTACTCCAACCTCATCTAATGTCGACGTTAGGTCATGGACTTTCCACGTCCAGATACGACATGCAAGGTATTCAGACTCCTTTTACTGTCATTTTTATGATGAAACATAAAAACGGAATACTGTTTCATGTCTAAAACCGGTAAAATTAAAAGTCCACAGTGCAATAAAGACACTCGATTGTACATACATCTTGTCTACCTGGTTATAGATCAGGGACCAGGCTAGAGGCTGCACAGTCATGTTAAATTTGCCAGTACCCTGGGTGTGTTGGTTGGTGACGTTCTGGGATGCCGTGTCAAGCTCTGCCTGTTACATGCATTGTCTTCTTTTAACACACACTTCCGTTTTCACAGGAAATTTAACGTTTACATACAGTCTCTTTCAAAATAAAGCACTACGTCAGTACACCAATTCCAACTGAGTTCGCATGTGGTTGGGTTTAGGTAAAAAGAACAGGCTTTGGCTCAAGAATCTTACGGGACGCTAACACCCCTCTAACAGGTGAAAAGTCCATGTCAGTTGGAGCCACCCGCCCTTTCGCCGCCTTAACTTTCGTTCTTGTCCTGCCACATTTCCCCCTGACGCCGCAGAGTGCCGTTAAACTATGATAGCGACCTGCCGTGTATCATGCAGACGTTACAGGTTGGCTTTCTCGTCAGTGTCTGATGTCGCAAGTCACTGCCCAAGTGCTGGATTTCAACGACTTCGGAGTGAGACCTGGTTGGGAATGAAGACGGGTCTTCAGGATTTTGTTTCAGTTGAGAAAGTCTTATTTGTTCTTTCATGTCTGCTAGTATTTAGGAAAAAAGAACAGGGTTTGGCTGAAGAATCTTACGGGACGCTAACACCGCTCTAACAGGTGAAAGTCCATGTTTGTTGGAGCCACCCTTCCTTTCACCGCCTTAAAGGGATAGTGCACCCAAAAATGAAAATTCAGCCATTATCTACTCACCTATATGCCGACGGAGGCCCTGGTGAAGTTTTAGAGTCCTCACATCCCTTGCGGAGATCGACGGGGGGAACAGGCAGCACATCTAATGGCAGACGGCGCCCCAGACTAACATAAAAATTGAATCCACAAAGTATCTCCATACTGCTCATCCGTAGTGATCCAAGCGTGCTGCAGCCGCGACATAAAAAGTTGTTTAGAAAAACGTCATTTGAACTCTGTTTTTAGACTCACTGTAGCCTGTAGCTCTGACTGCTTCTCTGTGCTCCGCGTTCACGTGTGCGCGCGCTCAGGGTGATCGGTGATCTCTGAAGAGCAGCAGTCTCGTCAGCACTGATGTCCAGATTCTCAAGTGCAGGCATTGCCAATTCCCAGTCTGAGCAGCAAAGACTTTCCTCATCCGTTGGCACTGCTTTGCATTTGAAACAACTACACCACCAGGTTTCCAGTCCTCGACTCCAGTATTCTGCGGCTGGCTGAGGCTCATGAGCTGCGGCGGCTGCTTCGCCCAGTAGCCTGAGTTCAGTCCGTATACTCGGGCTCAAAGAAATACAGCTCAACAAAGAAATGCTGTTCCTCCTCAGTTTCAAAGTCTTCAGACATGTTGGGCTGTCCTTTGCTAAAAGACCGTGGTGCAAATTATCTTTTAGCTCTGTGGTTACGTTGTCTCTCCCTGTGGTGCACGTGTCACGTGATGTAAACACGGGTGAGCAAAGCTCATGCTTTCACTGGTCTCGCGCAGGCGCGCACACGTGAACGCGGAGCACAGAGAAGCAGTCAGAGCTACAGGCTACAGTGAGGCTAAAAACAGAGTTCAAATGATGTTTTTCGAAACAACTTTTTATGTCGCGGCTGCAGCACACTTGGATCACTACGGATGAGCAGTATGGAGATACTATGTGGATTCAATTTTGTGTTACTGGACGTTAGTCTGGGGCACCGTCTGCCATTAGGTGTGCTATCCGCTCCACCCGCCGATCTCCGCAAGGGATGTGAGGACTCTAAAAATTCACCAGGGCCTCCCTCAGCATATGGGTGAGTAGATAATGGCTGAATTTTCATTTTTGGGTGCACTATCCCTTTAACTTCCGTCTTGTCCTAGTACGTTTCCCCCTGACGCCACCGCCCGGCTGGTCGCCGTTATAGTTTAATGGCGACCAGCTGCATATCATGCTGATGTCAAAGGACAGCTTTTTTTTTTGTCAGTGTCTGATGCTACAAACCACTGCCAAAGCGCCGGATTTTGACGACTTCAGAGTGAGACCTGGTTGATATGAGGAGGGGTCTTCAGGATTTTGTTTCAGTTTAGGAAGTTTTAACTGTTCTTTCATGTCCGCTAGTATTGGCCATGTTTAACACTGTTTGGAGACAAAGACAAATTAATGTAATGGCTCTAATGTGCAGGGACGCTAACAGTGGAAACAGCTAATCAATCATGTAAGTTACATGTTCTAAATCTAGACATTTCTTATGAAAAAAAAAATCAAATTTGCATCATTCGCAGTTCGTATTTCATCAAATTACTAGAAATTTGGGGTATAACAAAAAAACAAACCGCAGACATTGCTGTGGCTGCTGATGATACACTGTGCGTGGTTTGGTGAAATCTTCTTTTCATCAAGAGCTGTTTATATTTAGGCCTGCCATGCTTTGCCAGGCACACACAATCACATATGTACACATGCTCACTCACACAATCCAGGGAGTCTTTTATGGCTGAAGGGCTGTTCACTTTGTCAATAAGATCCAGATGTGGGCTCAGTGGGTGAGGGGATAAAAATAGAGGCAGAGAGGTGAGGGAGACAGAAAGAGAAGGACAGAGACAGGGTCAGAAAGAAAGCACAATGAAACAATGATCTGAGTGACAAAAGTTGGGGGACAAACTTTTGAGAGCAGACAGGCTGATGGGGTGAACAGGATGGCGGGGAAGAGATGTAAACTTGTTTCACTGTAAGGACATTTTTCTTTCCTTCTTCTTCTCCTTCTTCACTCAAACAGAAACACTAGCCCCTGTGATGTCACCACATTCCTATGGCAACATACACACACACACCCGTCCCACACACAAGGTTGCCATGGGCGAAGGAGAATACACATAGGGGCAGCCATCGTATTTCTCAAGCCAAAAAAAGTCCACAGCTCCATCACTGTCTATCTTAAATACAGTGTCGGCTGATGAAGCAGCAGAGCTCTTTATGTCTTTGTGCTCTGACAAACACATTAAGGGAGATGCAGAACTGTTGTGTGTGTGAGAGAGAAAGAGAGAGAGTGTGTGTGTGTGTGCATGTGTGCGATGGTCAAAAAACCCCAAACCCACTTCCTGCCCTGCCCTCTCAATGAAGACAATTATGGTTCCTGCAAGAAGGATAACACAGAAAAGAAAGAGCTCCTTAAAAGGCAGGATCCATGTTGTTTTCACCTCTGCACACATTCTTCAAATTAAAATCCAATACCGCATGTTGTTCATATATAAAGAATAGGTTTCTCTGTCTGCATGAAGGAGTGCAGAGCTGAAGCCATCTTTTATCTTCATGGCAGTTTTGCTTTATTAGAAAGCAGACAGTGACGTAGATCAGAGGCCGGATTTCAAAGGCTCACAAGACGGTTTCTCCTGAGACACAATCATGCTGCAACACCATTTTTCTTTAACTTTAACCTGAATGCTCAGCACGACTTTAACTTGCATTGTCAGATACAGTAGGTACCTGAACTGCAACAGAACTGATCACTGTCTGGAGAGGTGTTGAACTTTAACAGGTTATACAGTGAGCTGCACTTATTTGGAAACAAGGCAGGACAGCCGCCAGGGCTGTGTTCACGGTTGGAGAAACAACAAAGCAAATCAGAGCTTTGTTTAAGAGTGAGACGTCAACTTCCCACAAGGAGGCATAAAAATAGCAACAAAAAGATGAGGGCGAGACAAGGAGCAACCTCCGTACAAAAATGAAGCCAACACAGAGGTGCCAAAAACTGCAGTTCTTCGAACAGCCACTTGAGGCTGACTCCAGAAGCGAGCCAATCCAGAAGCCCCCGTGATAAAACGCCTGACTTTACAGCATTACAGTGTGGTATAAAATGGTTTTGGTCTTTAAAGCTAATTTCCCGGCTCACAATCGTTGTAAGGGGGTTAATTTTTACATAACTCACCTGTTTACGTTCTATTAAGGCTTGAAAATATGCATATCTTTTGGGAAGTCCTGTATCTAGATTTTTAATTGTATTTTTATTCCTTTTGTTCCCCCTTTATTTACTTTACGCACGTTTAATACACCAATGTTTTGTCCTGCTTATATGTTCATGTTTTCCTGCATCTGTGAACTTACTTCAATACTATTTTCTGTAAAATGATATGAGCACTGACACAACAACATGATATGTATAATTTCATCTTTGGCTCAGTGACAACACTTGGGGAAAAAAATGCATATTGAAGGGCAGGGCCACTTGAATGTGTGTGAGGCATTGCTACAATCCAAAAATCAGATCCACCCCTCACTCACTCCTCCACAGCTCAACCCTCTTGTCCAAATATGGTCACTTCTTGCTAATAAAATCGCCTCCGAATCGCTGTCCACAAACCAACTGGTGACTACCAGCACAGCTATACAGGTTGTTGGACAACAACTTAAAGAAACAGAAGCTCTTAAATCTGCATATCTATGGCTGACATGACAAACACTGTATTAAATGCTCCTATGAACCACAACAGCCACCAGCTACCCATAAGCCCTCCTCTGGGTAAGTTCGTAGAAACGTTTTCATCTATCTTAACAGAGCCATAATTCAAGCTTGAGTCAAGTGAACCAAAATGGCAATCAGCTTCATTATCAGGCTAAATTCTGAAGTGTATACGCAGCATCATATTCTGTAAAAATGTCATATTCAGAAAGATTTTATTTCATTTCATTCATGTGATAATAACCTGTGATAAAAGCATAACAGGTTTTGAAAGTTGGAAAGGAAAGTGCAAACAAATGATTCTGAAATGGCTACAAGGATGCACTACTCCCATCAAGGCCAGATTGTGCACTATTTTTAGGAGCTTTGCATTTCCTTATCATGAGTGTTTTGTCTGCTCAGCCTTCATTCACAACCTTGTGAGTTCTCGCTGAGAGTTGTAGGTGCACTGAGATGATGAACAACAAGATGATACAACAGTTGTGACAGAGATGATATGAACACAGCGCAATAAAATGACAATGAATGCTATGATGAGTGTGTGAAAAGTGTCAGATGCACTGATATCTGCTCCTATTTCACATGTGGTTGCTCAACGATTGGGTCTGGGCCCCCAAATTTCACCACAGGCATGTTTTTTTTAGGTCCCTAAATGGTAAAAATCCTGCTGTTTTTATTGCGCTGGAGATCGGTTACTAAGATTCAGTCCCCGTCTGTCAATTTTCGAGAAAATATGAGCTCCAGTGATGTTTAATGTGAATGGCATCTCTGTAGCACACTGTCTGAACCTTCAATAATTTCTCTCCTCCTTTCACAATAACATTTCAGAACCACACAATCGAAATGCCAACTGGTGAATAAAATGTTTGAAGGGGGGAAAAAGTCGAGGCCTGGTTGAAAATAAGAAGCCTATTGAGGAGTGAAGAAGGACTACATTGTTTTAGGAAAGACAGACCCGATTACCCACAACCCCCTGGCTGTCACCGGGTGATGGGAGCTTTGTGTGAGCCCTTCAAACATACCTCTGGACACACACACACACAAATACCTCCAATCTCCAGATAAATGGCAGTCATCATCATTAACCATCATCATTGCCATAGTTATTACTGCTGTTATATTTGGCGAGAGACAGCCGAGGGACACCACACACACTCACATACACATACACACACACAAAACTTTAACACTCTGACCAACATCACTTACATAAGCAGTGACTGTGGCTGGTATCACCAGAAATGATTATTGTTGGTTCTGGTTCAAGTATTTCAAATTAACAGCAGTATTCATGTCAAAATTAAGTACCGCCACACACTGGAGACGCATCTACGACTCCATCACTCATGGTGACTCTAAGCATTAACTTAAAGGATTGATTACTTTTGGATCAGCCAGGGTGATTACTTCTTATAGCAGTAACTCTGACGCCACGTCTACACTTGACCCTTTGTTACAAGTTACAAATGCCTATAGACCCAGACACACCACACACCAACATTAAAGAAGTAGTGGTGAGGAAGGCTGATTGTTCCTTCGTCTCAAGTCGCCTGTGTGTCGAAAAAAGTGCCAAAAAGTTGCACTTGAACACACCACAAAGACTACAGCCACCTCACACGTACATGAGAGGAAATAACTCTGCATACCAGCAGGCAAGGGTAGTCTGTCAAAGTCATTCAAAAAGGAAAAGCGGGTGATGAACGGGACGGACTCAAGACGCTAGTTAACCAGTTACCATATTAACAACACAACCAGATGTTTAAAGAACAAAGGATATTAACCATTTGCTACCGAACAATAACACAAACCATAACAAACCATTTCTGCTAAAGAAGTCAGTGGCAAAAAATAATCTTACCTAATATAACAAGTTTGTTTCAAATTGACTAGTCTTTTGTTTTGTTTACTTTCCTCACTTCCGTCTGCATTACTTGTGCGCTGAGCTGAACTGCCAATCAGAGTGATTTCGTTCACAGACGGGCTCTGATGCCAATTAAACATGCTGAACTGTCCCAAAAAAAAAAACAAGTCCCAACTAGTGCAGACAGTGTGGGACACACCACAAAAACTACAGGTTATGAGCAGTCCAACCAAAGTGATGTTCCCCTCTCAAAATGTGTGAGTTCACTAGAAAGGTAAAATTCTGCATGCATGAGTTTTACCTGGAACATAATTTGTGTAATTCTATTTACAGTTGTACACTTTTTATTCTTGTTCTAGGCAAGAGTTAGAGGAAAAGGTCGATACCACTCTTGTGTCTGTGTGTTAAATATAAGGCTACAGCAAGCAGGTGGTTAGCATAGCTTAGCATAAAGACTGGAAGCAAGGGGAACAGGACAGCCTGGTTCTGTCCAAAGGGCAACAAAATCCACCTGCCAGCACATTTAAAATTCACTATATAACATTTTATAGTTTGTTTGATTAATCTGGATAAAAAACAAAGTGTTAAAGCGTCAGCTTATTCCTTTAATTGCTATTGTGTCAATTATCTTGTGATGTCTTACAGGATGTGAAATCAAAATACAATCAAATGCAAAATACACTCTTTAATCAACTCATAACCTAATTACAGTTATAGAGGGTTTAAACCTCTACTTTCAAACACTCTATAAACTCAGTGACTCTATTTTGCTCTTAACCACATGCAAACAATACACACAATTGATATGTGTGACATTGTGACTCAAGTGAAATTTAATGGCTTCTTATCACACATATTCTCACAGTCACTGAAACCAACAGTTCACACACAAACACACACACACACTGATAAAACACTAAAGCATATTACTGTTTCACAAATGTTTATTTATTCTGACATTTCTCTAATCGTGTGTGAAACACAGTTGTTAAATGAAATCATCACAATGTGTTTAGCCTTCAAGATTAAAAACAGCCCAAAATGTTGAGAACCACTTAGTCTGAAATTAATGCTTATAGTTCTGTTTTTGTATGAGCTTGTTAAAGTCATTAGCCTCCAGCTCTGTTGGACAGGCCACAGCACTGATATGAGGAGTGACAAAGGGAAAGCAAAGGTAGCAGTCACATGGTGAGACAGACGAGACAGAGAGACAGGGACAGGAAGACACACAGAGGGAGAGGGGGGAGCTAGAAGTCGCTTCACCTTTTTAAAAATATTATCTGGCATCACACACAGTGCTCTCATGCCTCCGTCTCCTCCTGTCTCTCTCTCATTCACACTCTAATACACACACACACACATACACACGCACAGGTCCAAGTTTTCTTGGCTGAGGTAAGGTCAACATATTTTCAGGCTGACTCACAGTTTTGAGAAAACTCATCTAGGGACAAAATGTTTTACTTAAGTACAGAGGTTGGCAGCAGCCTCTCCATGCTCACCTGTGAGGGGGGGCAGGGAGGGGAAATGGGTCACGGTTTTGGACTTTGGGGAATTTGAAAACAAAGATAGGAGACCAAATTTAGCTGTTGATTACTCATTGAGTACATAACGTTCACAAAAGTAAAAATAGGGCTTTAATATTAAATGCTTTGCTTTAATCTAAAAAGAGAATATAATATATATTCCTTCAAATTATTCTCATAGTCTGACAAACATGTATGCTGCTGCTGTCAAATAGAAACAATGATTATCTCTGTCTCATGCACAGAGGAGCTATATAGATGAATAATTACAGTATAATGAATCCCATACACACTTACACTGACAATAAACAGTGTGTAAATCCAAACCTATTCAATGCTACAGTGGTGCAATGTGAAGATCTTGGCACTAACACAGTCCCTTGATTGGGTAACTTACAAACTGTGAGGTTGACTATAAGGAAAAGACAATAAAATGTTTGCCTGGAAGTGATACACACAACAGGGAGAGATCTGCTGTATTTTCAGTAAGCAACACGTGCCTTTGTCAGATGTAAAACAATCTTTTATCTGACAAAAAAACGTAGCTTCTTTCAGTGGTGCAAATATTTAAAAAGATGGTTCGAGTATGTGTTTTTCCTGGACGCTTCAACCAAGAGAAGCGTGAAAGAACGGTAAATTTCCAAAGACAGCTGCTACATGCGTACTTGTTTCAGGCATGTGGCTCAAGTGTGAAAGGCTACAGTTGACATTTAGGCTAAAAACATGGTGTAAATGGGGTCTTTTCGGGTCAAATTTAAATTTAACGGCTTACGAACACTTGGATCACACAATATGAGCAGTACAGAGACATTTTGTGGGAGGTTTTTGTTTCGTTTTTTACATATTAAAACTGGTATCCATTCACTTTAACTGTACTGGATTTGGCTGTAATGCTGAAACTGCGGGAGTGTTTTCTGAACTGGAGATCAACCAATAGATTGCAGGTGGGGTAGCAGTGAACAAAGCTGAACAAATATTCAGACTAGTCTGTGCCATGATCAAAGCATGTGTCACATCACTCTGATCTCATAGCATCAATTTTGCCTGCATGAACACACCAATTAAGATCTTCCTGGTAGTGTTCTGCTACCTGTAAAACACTACTTGTTTTTTTTTGTTCAGGCATGGCAGCGGCTGCTGCTAATACTGGCTGTGCAATTCTTTTCTACCAACATCACCTAATTACTGCTGCTGGAAATGTGCATGTAACACTTATTTTGGAGCACCAGGCACAAGAGGTTTAGATGATGAACTTTAACGAGACAGGTACAAGTTGAATCACTATACCTCAGTGTTGCTGAGTATTTATGTCAAGTATCATAACTGAGAACAAAATCAAATCAAAATTTTGTGAATTAAAGATACAAGAAAAAAAGAGCACTCTTTTCTCTCATGTCATTGGAAATCTGTACTGTACTGTACAGGGGCCAGATCCAGAAACAAATTAAAGTTGCTATGTGAGTAATCCACTTTTAACAAATTTATTGGACCAGTGATTTGTAGCACGTTTCATTTTCTCCTCGGCTGACCCTGAGAATAGTTTGAAAAACTGGAGACTCATGAGACTTAATTCCTTCAGGACAATCGCAACCATGAGGGGCATGTTAACCGACAATGATGTCATCCACTTTATAGGGGTGACATCATTATCAAGCTAAGCAAAGAGTTAAGCATTGCAAGACTAATCTAACCTCCAACTCAGCACACACACACTTACATCACTTTTTGGTTAATTCTAAAAGTTTTAATTGACAGTAAGACAACCCACTGTTGAATGAAATCTACACTACTTAACTGGATCCACCAAAGCTTCAAACAATCTGTCCGGATAGATAGATGTGACTCACACAAACCAACATGACACCAACTGCATCCCATAAACACACCCAGGACCACCTGCCTGTGAGGCTTCCTTGGCCTTCGCCGCTCCCGTCTCTCTTCTCCAAACATCTTCCTCCTCTCCCTGCGCCTTAATCCGAGATCCCAGCAGCCACTCTGGAACAACGCTCCGACACTTCCAGCTTCTCCCGTTCCCATTTTGAAGAGACTTTCTCAACTGGCAGCTAGAGCATGATCCAAAGCGACGGACTGATGCCATAAGACGGACGGCAGAGAGGGTGAGAGGAAGATGAGGACAGAAACAAAGAGGGAAGGAAAAAGCCGAGTGTTTCTAATGTCATGTTTCTCCGGAGGACAAAAGACAAGTGAGAGAACAGGACTCAACGGCCCAGTCAACCCACAGTTAGACCAAGGCCTAAACCCTGTATTACTCAATGTGTGTGTGTGTATGTGTGTGTGTCCGACCACGCTGCAAACTATGCTATGCTACACGTTGTATGGGTGACACAGTTGTACCATTGTATGACTGGGGGAGATGCCGGCAGCACTTTTATGACAGTCACAGAAAGATATGTGCATACACAAACCACTGTAGCATATGTATACATAATAAGGTAATACTGTCCACTCTGTCTGCTCTGTGAGTGTGTCCATGACAGTGTTATGGCATTTGACAAGCTATTCTTTGATTCCAGAAACCCAGCAGCTTTGGATATTCAATACAGTGTTTGTTTCTTCCATTATCAAAATATGATATGCAGGTTGCAATAAATGGACTCACTGATTTACAATATGCACAGCAGAGTACGTCACATATTAAGTAGTCAACTAGTTAAAGGGGGCTCTGAAAGTGAGTTGTCATTGGGCAGTGAAGTTCAAATACTGGACTGAGTGGTCCCTAAAGCTAAAAATGTGTTAGAACCTTGACACATTAAATGGACAGTTGGCCATCGGTCAATGTCAGGCTTTCGGTGAGCGTCTGTTGCCCTAGTTTTTGCGGTGTGTTTCGCATTGTTGGCACTAGTCAGCCCTTGTCGATTTTCTTTCCTGCCAATTCAGCATGTGGAATCAGTGTCAGAGACAGTGGAGCCTGTTGGCAAACGAAATCACTTTAATTGGCAGTTCAGCTCAGTGCACAAGAAGAAAAACAGAAGTGAGGTAAGTAAAAAAACGGCCAAAGTCAAGAGAGCTGGCCTGTTATTGTTGATATTTCTGTTCGCTAGCACACAGTAAATATACATTTGGTTGTTCAGCATCAGGGTGTGTTGTTAATGTGCTAACTGGCTAACTAGCGTCTTGAATTCGTTCTGTTGGTCTTCTGGTCTTCCTTTATGAATGACAAATACAGACTACCGCTGCCTGCTGGTATGGAGAGTTATGTCCTCTCATGCAGGCACAGAACGTACGTGGTAGTTAGCTGTTGGCTGTAGTCTTTGTTGTGTATTTAAGTGCAACCTTTTGGCTGAGACACAGGCAACATGAGGCGACATCAGCCTTCATCGCCACTAGTTCTTAAAACGCAGTGTGTCTGGGCCTTTACAGGGAAGGATTGGGCTCTAAAGCTGTGTCCACATTCTTGTTCTTCTGTACTTACACTTGCTATCTTGAGTGCTCAAAGTGTGATCACACTGACAAGTATAGCAAAATGCAGTGCACTATGAGTGCCCGGATGGTGTATTCATAGCGATCAAAGAGTGGAGTGTGGAATGCCGGACACGGCTTACTTTCACCCTCAATGGTCACCATCTTGGCTACGTAGCCAAGAGGGAAGGAGCCACCAAAGTTGTTAAAATTGTGGCCAAGAAGCTGCAGTTGTTGCTCTGGTGAACAAGCAAACAAGCCAGCAGATAATTTAGAGGGTGACAGGTCGAGGAACTCCTTTGTTTCTCAGTCTGTCAACCTATTAAATCAGATTGTGGGTTCTAAGTGCTGTAGCCTCAGTGTACTGAACACGGAATATAATAGAGAATGATAAATTTGTTGCACCGCGTCCACTCTTGGTAATGTCCGATGTGATATGTAGCGTTTGTCGTAGGGTTTTGTTGTGTGGTTTAATGTTTTATATTCTTGTATTTGTGTGTATTTGTGTAAAATATCCTGGGACACAAGTCAAATATCTTAAAATTCTGCTGACAATAAAGGTTGGACAAATGTTGGCGATGTTCTCCCTGGTTGCAATCATCATTTCCGGTGAGTGCACAACAGCCATGTTCGATTTAAGACAACGCTAACCTATAGAAATTCACGCACAATGCAAGTAAGTTCATAGTGTGCGCTGTGTACTACATGGAAGTATCCAAATTGTGGAGCAGCACCAGTTTGTGAGACAAGCTGATTTCGCTGTGTGCAAAATCACTTTCCCATTCACACATTCACAATGATAAACACTCAATTGTTTATCTAAAATGAGCAACAAAAAAAATAAATAAATTTCTAACTTCTCTCTTGACCTTGCATAAACATGTTGCATACGTATACAGTCTGGTGCCCACCAGATTTTATACTATAACTACAAGTTAAATTCTTACAGGTTAAACAAATGGACCTAATCTGTGTGTGCAGCTGTACCAGTTGTTATCACTCCACTTCTTCTGTGTTTCTGGAACGGATTTTTCCTGGTGTGTAAAGTATTCTGTGGCATTTTTACAGTAGCTTTTTTCCATTTTCTTTCCTTTTCTAAGAAATCAATTGGCAGCAGCTGTACTGTAAACTTCAGGTGAATTATAAACAAACTGCAAACTCAAACTGTCACACATCTTCCTGGCCACGTGGACTGCAGAAGTATGACCCGGGCTGGAATACAAGGAAGACTAACACGACTGAGAGCGACCCTGCTAAAGATACACCACCGTACTGTATATCTTTGGCACACATACAAACAATCTTTAACAGATGACCCCATTTTCAAAGTAGGGTAATAACTCTGTGAAGCCATTATTCATCATCCATTATTTGAATGCACACACACACACACACACACACTTCAGTTTGTAGAAATCTACTTGTGCACACGAAAAGCTGAAATAGCAGCTCTGCTAGAAAGTGCTGTTTCAGAGGAGGCTTTCCTTACATAAGCAGACTGCTCTGTAATTAGACTGGGTGGATCCACACAGACTGAGAGAGTTAGAAAGAGACAGTCAGGAGGAGGGGAGCCACTGGGGCAAGCAATGAGGATAACAAAGAGGGAAATAAGATAGAAGAACCTAAATAGCCACTCTTCACAGGTTTAAACTGTCATGAATTTCTACTGGCAAGCTACAAACAAACAAAAAAAGAACCAAGGACAGTCCTTCAGAAAAGGAAAGTGAAAGATTTTCAAAGCATACTGCAACTGTCACCAACCAAGGGCAAGGACGTCCAAAACAATTTTCCCACAGAGTTTTTTCCCACTGTGAGAAACCAGATGAAGCCTCATGTTGTGATTTGTTCGCAGCGACACTGTATGTCAGTGGAGATTATTCTTACACTTCTCTAGGCCGAGGATTTAAACCTGAATTACCAATATTAGTGTTGCTACTATCGTAATGTGATCTATAGTGTAGACTAGCAAGTGTAGACTTGTTCAATCCTGTTTTAAAGGAGTAAAGAGGTCTGGAATGGTTCCATATTTTGGGGAAAAAGCTGATTTGCTTTCTTGATGAGTTAGGGTTAGGGTGAGAAGATCAATATCACTCTACCTCTGTATGCTATGTAGCTCAAGCCCGCAGCTGGTTAGCTTAGCTCAGCACAAAGACTGGAAACAGGGGATACATGGTTAGCCTGGCTGACTGCAAAGGTAACAAAATCTGTGTACCATCACCTCTGAAGCTCAAGAATGAAGAAGTTATTCCTCATGCTTTTTAATTTGTACAACAATCTAAACAACATTCTGACCTTTTCAGGGGGATATGTGTCACACATAAGATCAGCAAATCGTCATCCAAAGTAGGCTCTCATCGCCATGCCCCCCAAAAACAATCCAGCGTCCTGCATAGATGGCAACAGCGTCACAGAGGAGGTTGAAACATGTTTCCATATTTCTACTTTAAAGACACCGGTTTAAATTAACACTGTGGGAAGAGTGGCTGTGGAGTTGGTTACACCTACATTAAAAAAAAAGATGATCTCAGATTTATTTCTCTGCCATGTCATAAAAATGATAGAAGATAGTAGCTCCAGCTTTGGCTCAAAGCTATAGACCGGACTGGCATTACTGCATCATCGCTAACTCTGTGTCCCCTTTTGAGAGAAACATACACACAGTCACATAAGGAGAGAAACAGGCCGAAAATACCCATCACGTAGCAGCTTAACCCAGGCTTACACACTGACGTTTAAGGCCCATAATGTATGTGAACGTTCACTGTCAGTAATGTCACTAAGTGATGCTGGTGACAATTACTACTGATGGATGACTAACATTAGCCTGAGTGGGAGGCTGCTGTGTCACAGTCATACAGTAAAGCTGCATGAGTGCTGTCTCCAGCTAAATCTCAGCTAAGATCAAACAGATGGCAATTAACAGGTTGGTTGTTTACACACACTTAGCCAAACAATACCTGGGGCCTCATTTAAAAAGCTTGCTTACGCACAAAATACGCCTTACGCCACTTCCCATGCAAAGGTTGTGATTTATAAAAATAAACTTGGCGGGAGAATGTGCGCACCTGTAAGCAAACTCTGAGTCATGCGTGCGCACATTTTGGAGACACTGGGAAGTGGCGACGCAGACGGCGAGGTGGAGAAGTGGAGTCAGATTTTTATTGATGTCTCACACAAATTTAATGTCACGCTATATCCACCTTAAATCCACGTTATCATTGAAATTAAATCCAGCAGCCTTATTTTGCGCTTGGAGTGAGTGATAATTGTTTCATAAAAACGCTGTAAAATCCAACTCAAATCCTGAATTGAAATTCTTTCTAAATACATATTTAATCTGCACTGCCTCCAACGTCTCATTGTCCACTCTGTGAGTGCAGGAGGGGGAGAGGATGGCGCAACTGCATGGAATATATTTATTTATTTAGCTAAATATTTCCAGTGCATTTATCATGTCTTGAAATACAGCCATTAAGCACAACCGTTACACTCATTTCATCAGCCCTACTTAGACATGTGCTGTTCATGACAAAACCGGCATGAAGAAACGTGTTCACCTATTACACTTTCATCTTTGAATTGGATTTCAAATTACACGTTGTATTTTGGGACAGGGATACCACTGGTTCATGCTGTAATTCAGGCCAGGTGTCTGATCAGACTAATTGCCATAAACATATAAATACTGCAGTGACCCTTTTGCGTAATTGCGCAAAATGGCACTGGCACATACTCCTTTTTGCCTCCACCTTTAATAAATGTGATTCTTTATGTCGCACATCAATGTCAAACATCTTCAAATTTAAAAGCAACACATTAACTACATGTTGGTAAAGAAGTAGAAATATTTGGTCTACCTTTAGATCAGACCACTTTTTTTTTTGTTCTGTCACTGTCCGTGACAGACACAGCTGACAGTGTCAGCAGCGTTGATGTGTTGCCACTTTGTTTTGCTTTCTTTTATTAGTGATCCCGCTGCTGTGGCCACCAAATAAAATCTTTCTTCAGTCCTCCACCTCCCGTTAAAGGGTCTCTAGCTCAGTCTCGGAGAAATTCCGTTTTTTGGTTCGTTTCTCACACCTGTCGCCGTGACTCAGAACGAGAGAACACTCGTATGCCGGCTATTTTATATGCAGATCGCATTCATGAGGTGATTTGCATGACCATTTATGGTTGAACTAGGGCGTGTAGAGGGCGGAATATGAGGCGGATCTGGGTGCGCACAACTCCAGGAGGTCTGTGATTTATAAAGAGAACATTGCGTGCAAGTGTGCCTGCGCATGGTTTTATAAATCAGATTATTTTTTGGCGCACGCCATTTTCAGCTTTTGGGCGGACGTCAACTTTTAGTATGAATCCTAAGCACTCTTTTATAAATGAGGCCCCTGGTGATTTAATCAAACATAGATGTCCAGATATAGCAACAGCTGTTCACTGTGCTGGGCCAGTCATCTGCTTGGATGGGGGAAGCCTGAAGGCACATGATGGCGATCAACCTTAATTTGTTAAGGTAGTGTGAACAGTCAGGTTCAGGCAAGGCCACAAAACATGATTAGACATGACTGTAAGACAAACGTTTATTTGAACAAGAATTCCATGCTTAGAGACATGTCAAAATTACACGTCACATGTCAAACTGCATTGACATCAACAAGATCGTTGGCTTTTTGATCCCCCAAAAGGCAGCACAGCCTTGACATTTTGCGAAGTAGGCCAACCCGTACGTGCCGGTGTGACGTATTTCTCGACTGTAAGCAGCTGCCAGGCAATCAGCACAGCGGAGACTGCAGGTGGTTACATAACCCCCCGCAAAATGTTGTTCTAATATTCAATTTGTGCATGGATTATAGACACAAGAAGTGACATGTTAATTAGTGAGCTTTAGAGGTGCTAGTAGTAGGCACAAAGTAGGTGCTTTGTACAGAGCCAGGCAGGCTGTTTCCAGTCTTTATGCTAAACTAAGCTAACCAGCTCCTGGCTTTAACTTCATATTTGCTGCATGGATATAAGAGGTATGAAAGTCATAAACTTCCACAAGAGACAAAGGTAATGGAAAGCTAGAAAGGTAAATGGACTCATGGATGTATGAAGAGAACTGGATACGATATGAAATTACCCAGATCTTCACGGAGCCCACAGAGCATGTGCACTAAAGACTTCCACCGGCAGAGTGGCCAATCTTCCGGTTTACCTCTCCGCAAACTTGAATGGAGATGAAATTATTTAACTGTGAGTGTCTTCAAGACTTTCAAAATGTTACGGGACCAAACGCATCAAATCCAGATAGTGAAACAAGTCATTTCGCAGGGGGTTGTGACGCTCACGCTTCCACGGTTTTGCCACGATGTAAAATTGGCTTCAAAGCACGGCGCTGTTACTGGGGGCATGGATGTGCTACAGAACACAATATAATGGACTCTCACTCAGCAAGGAGCTTGTTAACCACAAACAAAGTTATATATACACAATTGGCTTCAGTGCTCTATCAAAATTACTTTAGCATCTATGAAATTGCCCCCTCTGTCAAACCAAATAGGTCTATTATTAAATCATCCCCCCCCCCACACACACACACTCACTCTTACTCAGAGGAACACCAAACATTTTTGTTGTGCCTGTCCCAAAAGCAATATTGTGTGTGAGAGGCAGAGAGACAGGCAAAACATTTGTGTGTGTGTGTGTGTGTGTGTGTATGTATGTGTGTGTGTGTGTGTGTGTGTGTGTGTGTGTGTGTGTGTGTGAGTAGGGGACAGGATGGCTGGAGGTAGGAGATGTTCTCTCTGCAAAGTTCTGCTCTTGGAAACCATAAGAAACATAATGCTGTAACACCCGATCTACGCAACCAGTAAGATCTCCATGCTCTCAGTACACTGATAAATTCTTTTTGTTCTATGCTTTTAGGTACAGTTCGTTGCGTAACCTGGCATGAGTAAATTCAAAATGTCAGAGGCTGCCTGTGTGTCACTGAAGAGCCAAAGATATCTGCAGTGTGCTCTTCTGATCATCTGATTGATCCCACCTCTCCCTCTCATCTGCTGAGTCATGACGACCTTTCACCACATCCTCATCCTTTCATCCGTCCTTCACCTTTACCTCGCTCAGCATCCCTCACTTTCTGGATGTCGCTAAACCGGGGTTGACCTTTGCACGTTACGAAAGAACCCCCAACACCCCCACTATATCCTTTATGTGTGTGTGCAATGTGTCCTTTACCTTTACTTTAAAGTCTGTGTTCAAAGGAGCCAGATTAAGCTGCTTCCTCTCCATTGATCGCAAAATAAAAATGTTTGATGACTCATTTTAATAGCAGAGCAGGGGTCCATTAGCAACCCCGAAAGATATTTTATTCAATATGAGAGGGATGATATTAACTTCTATGGTGATAGATCACTTTAAAATTCATCGTCTCTGCTATAGTGATCCCCTTTTCCCCCTCTGGTGTGTTCCCAATAACGTGTCGGATTAGACAGATTAGACCAAACAAGCTCATTCTGATGTGGTTGTGTTTGTTTAACTGAGAATGCCCCAAACATCCCTACTCTAAAAAGCCTCTTTTAGCCTCTCAGTAATTTTTCAAACTTTCAAGCCAAGAGCGAGACACCTCACTGCCTCACTATCTTTACCTTTACTGTTCCTCTGCTGCACAACTACATCTGGGGAGGAGCGGGGAGTGAAAGAAAGAAAAGAAAGACCGGGCAGAGGCAAAGTATTTGATTCCATGTGGGTGGCCTGATAAAAACAAAGTCAGTCATAAATCTGAAGCTATAAACACTGTGCTTTTAGACCTAATCCATGCAGAGCGGAGCACGAACCAATCTGTCTGTCTTTCTTTTCTTTCTCTCGGGCTCTCTATTTCCTGCTCTCTTCCTCCCATTACCCTCTCAGCTCGCATCCTCTTTAAACCTGCGCTTGTTTCATCAATAAGATGAAAGGGAGTACATGACCTTTTAGAAATTGCTTTAGGTGAGTCACTTTGCAAGATAGAAGGAGAGGTATGAAGACAACTGCCCTTTGTTCGTTTCAAGGATATGAAGAAATACATAAAACACATACTAATATGGCTTGGTATCCGTTTGAGGAAAATGTGTCACTAAAGCCCATTTGATGAAAATGTTGGCATTGTGATTTTGTTTTCTGGAGGTAGAGGGGATTGTGGATGGCGTGTCATCAAAGCGAGATGACTGCCAAGCTGCAGACCACTGTTTGAGACCAACAAACAACACAACCGCTTTTAGAGAGTCATTGCTGTGTGTCTATTGGCTTTTTAGGCTCCAAACAAGAGTGTTTTGTAGTGACCAAAGGCTGTTCTTTTCATACAGAGACATCACTGCTTTTCGTGCTGTGATTGAGCTCCCCAAACCAGGTCTTTAAGGCCTCTCCATAACTAAGTGGTTGTTGAGTCTAAAGCCAACCACAGGTACACCACAGTATTGTATGAAATGTAAAGCTTCAGTGTTTCCACAACATATTAACATGCAAATGTAACATATCCATGGTTTGCAGAAACGTATATGCCATCATTTTTTCTGGCAATTGGTTTGATTTGTAAGATCGATTAGACTTACCAGACTTTTGGTCTTTTTAATTTGTTTTTTATTGTACATGTATCGTGATTTCAATAGGAATGTTGCTCATTTTAGACGGTTTATTTAGGCAGGTAGTTCTTGTACAGCTGCTTGTATTAACCCTTTGAATTCTGGAGCGACACCAGTTTTCTTTTTTTTTTGTAAAGATTTTTTTGGGCATTTTTTGCCTTTAATGGACAGGACAGTTACGTATGAAAGGGGGAGAGAGAGAGGGGATGACATGCAGCAAAGGGCCACAGACTGGACTCGAATCCGGGCTGCTGCGGCAACAGCCTTGTACATGGGGCACCTGCTCTACCACTAAGCCACCGACGCCCCACAACACCAGTTTTCTTGACAAGTATTCAAACCTTTGAACCCTAAGCTGAATGGTGCAATTTCTTTCAAAAATATGGGGAAAAAGGCAATGAGCAACTTGTTAAGAAATATTCCACAAATTGAAAAAAAAAAAAAAAAAAAATAGATTTAGAAAATTGTTTTTAAAAAGCTAGGGGGAAAGCTATATTCATAATTATCATTATTATATATTTAAAATTATTTTACAGAATTATTATATTTGTATGCACTTTTTCCAGGTCTTTTTTTTGCCAATTTCTTGCTAATTTTTTGGGGTCATTTCTTCTTTCATTGCTCATTGCCTTCTGCCCATGTTTTTGAAGGAAACCACAACAATTTTCTCAAGTTTCAAAGGGTTAAAGTGGAAATATTTTTTTGCTTTGGCTTATCACTTCGATGTAAATGTTGATTGCACACTGTAAAGGCTGCTGAATCACAACACCATCAGCATTTAGATTGGTTCCCTTTACAGTGAGCCTCGCTTTCACTATGCAGTTCTGTATGCCACCACGTTCGATCTCCCAAGAAAATGATGGCTCGATTTACAACACAGTGGAAGTGCATCAACCATTGTGCAACCAAAGCAGGAGGAGGCTAGCGCTTTTGTTTCCCCCGTAGCTATCAGCAGCTATCCCCAGTTACCAAAGAGCATCAATGTCTTTAAGTAAAATGCCCAGAAAAGTATTGTTTTAAGACCAGTACCAAAACTTAAATGTTACCATATTAAAAAATGGTCACTAATGCATGACACACAAACATCCTTGTGACTCCTCGGGAGTCTTCAGCTCTTTTGGGAAGCAGTTGTTATGCAACAAGAGGAGAAGGGAGGATGGGTCACATTCCTGCTGCCTGCTAAAGTGAAAACTACACAAACAGTAGTGGAAACACACACATACACACGTGCACTTATTTAAGAAGAATCATAACCCTTGAAGTGGAAGAATAAAACGTGTGTATCATGTTTGACATGTTTTCAACAAAACTACAGACACTGTTTGATTTCAGTCACGCTACAGCGCCATTTGTTTGAACCTCGTTTTACACTGACTGTATAAACTGTGGTTACCTCTTTAACTTATTTGTGAACAAAACAGTGCATGAAAAGATGAATAAAGCCTGTACTTTTTTCTTACAGTGTTTTTTGTTCAGGTATTATCAAAAACATCTCTCCATGTAATAATATTTTGACATAATTCATGGATAAGTCTCATATGTTGATGTCAAGCATGATGACAAGCATTGTCTTAGTGCAAGGGCCCAAACATTTGATTGGTCCTTTGGATGATATAGGATAAGCAAAAATGAGCCTGGAGCTTCAGCCTTTTCTTTTTTTCCGTTACTGAGTGTGAGAAAATTTGTGTAAAACTAAATTTAAACTAAAAATTATTCATTCATTCACAGTGAAAAGAAAATGTGATGTCACAAAGTGGTCAACATGCACCTGTCACAACTTTAGGAATATGTTGCAGGCATCAGATTCAGAATGAGTGCATATTTATGTAAAAAACAATAAAATGTATCATTTTAAACATTAAATATTTTGTCTTTGTACTGTTTTCAGTTGAATATAGGTCAAAAAGTATTTACACAGCATCCCAACTTTTCAGGAGTCAGGTTTGTAGTCAAATCTTCCTCTGCAACTGTGCAGAAACACCAGGTTTGAACAGAATAAACAGACTGAAAGAATGTCACAAATTCAGCTCTGACACTTCAAATTATTCAGTACAGCCCTATTAAATACTTTAGTAAATCACAACATATCTAGGTGGCTACTGAGAAACTAATTTTGTACATGTGACCTTCCCCTTTTCCTACCATTACCACTCATTCCCTCGCTCCCCCTCCCTCCACCACCGTTTCATTCTTCAGCTCTCTCTCTCAGTTCTATTTTGATCCTCTAACTTTTTTTTTAGCTGCCAAGTATTCCAGCTCTCTTCTTTTTTTGTCTCCGTCTGTCTTTCTCTCCCTACCTGACATTCGGCTCAGCAGCCTGCCTCGCACCAAGACAAACGTTATGACCTCACTTCACTGCAATGTTCCAGAGAGACAGCAGAGAGGAGAGTAAGATAACATGGAGGAGGGATACTGGAGAATTGATATTTAAAAAAGAGACAAATGGAGATGGGGTGAAAGTGTGAGTGGAAAATGCTACATACTGATATAGTATTTCAGACTTCAGACTATAGGCTTTGACTGAGCCAACATCTGGGCGGATAACAAAGGAGGAGAAGTGACAAGGGCACAAAGGAGCAGTGAAGAAAAGTAAATGTGACACATCAGATAACAGATTAAATTAATGAGAGATTTTGATGCTGTGGCGGAAACGAGCCACACTCCAGCCTCCAGAAAAGGAAGAAAAAACTTGTTCTCTCCTTCTTTCACCTTTTTATTTCCTCCTTTCTTTCTTCAAAGCTTGTCTGTGCTCCATTTTAGCTTGGCACAGTTGTTATTACATTCAGTCCAAATCACACACACACCACCACCATGCACCAGAGCAGTGCTCTAAACACAGCGTGTTGGCAACACTCTGGGCTCCAAGCGTTTGAACAGGCCATTGATATATTCCAGACAAACAACATACACACACACACACACACACACACACACGAAGAAAGAGGAAACCAGCTTATAATACACACACACACACACGACACAATGGAGCGCGCATATACACACACGCCAGCCGGTAATTCTGGACATCATCAAACACTTCAGTAACCACAACAACTTCCCATTTCCCTAAACCCATTTCCTGGCTGGTGAGGTCACTCGCCAGCTTCTGCTACCATCACTACGGCAACTGGGCAGGACAATAGGCCAAGGGAGTAAAACAATCCAAAACTAATGAAGACCAGGGCAATAGATGGAAGTGATATCAACAGGGGGGCAAAGTGGCTTTGTGAGAAATGGTCAAAGTCAAGGCGTGACGGGCGAGACAAAACAGTTTTTTTTAGCAAATAAAAACAACATGCGCCGCATTACTGAAACATACAGTGGCAAATCACAAGTAACCACAGGAAACGTTTGGCCTTCCTAACAGAGCAGAGGGCTGCAAATAGTCTCTGCAATTAAAGACAACACAGTAATGAAGTAACGAAAGCAAAACTCTGCGACCTTCTGTCCTGGCGCCTGACAAGATGTAATCCCAATGCTGCTTTTACTTTCTCCACATCTATTCAGTCACACACAGACCCACAGGATAGAAAATGTGCGTGTGTGTGTGTATTCAGAGGTGTGTTATGAGTAAGGGTAGCTGTGTATGGCAATAAATGACACATAAAAGAATATTGAGTACGCACAGGAACAGACACAGACAGACGGATTCCCACTGCTCTGTACTGTTACCAAAATAAGAGTGTATGCATGTATCCGTATTTAGATAATGAAAGATTATCATAATACTTACAAAACATGAATTTATCGTCTAGTTATTGTTTATTAAATTCATCAAAATGCTGATTTTTGGTCACAACCCAATCAGTTAACCTTCTGTGTTGCTATAATATAACAAAGCCAGAAGTCTCAGCATGTTTAGACACTGCTGAGTAAGTGCAGCATCGCAGACACATCCACGCTGTGTTTGGGTGAACTGTTTATTATATCCCCTCTCTATGACGCTGTGACTCTGGCGCAGAGACAATCGATACTGGATGAAACAAATAAATGGAGACAGACACACACACAGCAGGCCTCAGCCCACTCCTTAATGCCCTTTGTCTGAGATTTGTTTAATCGACCTAATAACATCCTCTGATGTTTGTTTAACACTGCTCAGCCTTTAATGGCTCCTGTATTGTCGTCCTGCTCCCAAATGCACTTTGAAATTTACCATATGGGTAAATATGCACGTCGTAAAAGCACAGGTGCAACATTATTGGCTGTTTTTAAGACGACTAGTATGACCCCAAAGGCCATCTATCGTCCATTATTACACTAAAAATCCAAATTCATCATAGTTGAGATGTCTGAAAAAGGCTATGAATCACTCACACCCACTTTTTCTCTTACTCAAACAGAATCCAAAGTTGAAACCATGAATCATCAGAACTCAAGGACACCATGCAACAAGACGGCATCAAGCATGCCAGCCTGGCACCTGCACACACTCACACACAGCACTGAAAATTGTAAAAGAGGTGAACTCACCACTCTGGGTTTGGTCCTCTGTGGGGCAGCCGTGGATGTGGTGTCCTCTGTGCTCTTCTTCAGTGGTCCCGCTTCTGTAATTCCACTTGTGCTGGTCTCGCTGGGCCCCTCTGAAGCCGCCACCAAACCTTCAGCTCCATCTCTGGCCGCTGGTAAAGGCCCTGGGCTCTCAGCAGTGCCCAGCTCCAGAATATATTTCTGGGTCACATCCTCCAGGGACGGGGCCTCGTCCCCTGGAGGCTTAAATGAAGCTGGAGGCTCTGCTGTGGGTCGGACAGCGAGGCAGTCCGCTTCCTTCAGTGGCTGGAGTTGTGGAGGTGGGGAGATGGGGATAAAGGTGGCGGGTTCGCTGGCATGGCGGACATGCTTGGGTCTGCTTTTGGGTTTGGATTGCAGTGTGGGAAGAGGAGGGGTGAGGTCACTTTGGTCGCTGTGATCCTCCTGCTCCTCTGAACCCAGCTCTGGGGGCTCAAATGGGTCCTCATGAGAGAAAAACTGAGCCAGCCTGTTTGGGCGCTTTCTGGTGGGCCGGCGAACCATTCTAGGGGACAGAACCTCAGCCAGCTTGAGGTTAAACTTATGCACCTCTATCTCTTCTTCACCTTGGTCTATTACATCATCATCATCCTCATCATCTCGGTTATCAGAGTGGGGGATGCATTCTGACTGGGAACGAGCTTTCTTGACTCTATTTATGTTTGGCTGTGCCGGCAATGCATGTTTATGCGTCACTTCAGGCTCCCACAGTTCCTCTCTCTGATCGCTCAGGATTGGCTCGCTGCTGGAAGGCAGGATCTGACCAGGTTGATCCAGCTCACTGATTGGCTGAGTGCTACTGGTCTGGCCTTTGCATTGAGGGTCATTCTGGGAAAGTAAAGGGGCGTCGCTACGGCGACTTGGGTCACTGAATGACTTCTTCTTAGGAGCTTTGCCATTGCCATGGTCATCCGTCATCAGTCTGTCCATTGCACCTGGCTCAGCTACGATGCTCCTAATCACCCCACTGTAGTCACGAACGCCATCATCACGGAGCCCACCGTCACTGGAAACTGACAAGTCACTGGCCACACTGCCTTTGTATTCTGACAAGGTGGCCACAGCAGAGGCCTCTGGAGCACCTCCTCCTCCTTTGACAGATAAGGATCCCAACAAGTTGCTGTCTACAGAGGAAAAACTGTTATTCCCTTCTTCTGCCGCAGAACAGCGCCGCTGAGGCATGGGGTCACTGAGCGAGCGGTACACTGTGGACTCCCCGTTTCCAACAGCTGCTATTGTTGACTCTGCGTTACTGCCATTGCTGGAATCAGAGCCTGTGTTGTTATTACCAGAAGGGGAGAACTTGCGCCTTCGACGGATAGAACTTGGTGTCGCAGGGGCTTCAAATCCTCCTCCTCCTGCAGCGCCTGCTGACCTCTGCGACACGGCACTGTTGGTGTTGATCTCCTCACTGGTAGTGTTGACATTGTTGATACCAGCAGTGCTGCTCAGGTTCGTGATGATACCGTCACTCTCAGCCACACAGGCAGGATGAGGCGAGGAGGGAGGTACGCTGACTTCATTCAGACGATTTGTACAATGCATGCTGTTCTCTGTCACCTCTTCTCTCTCCTGCTTGAACCCCTCCGCCTCATGGAGAGCCGATTGCTTCCACACGGTGACAGGCTGTCCGAGCACATCCCTGGCAATCCGTGACCCTAAATTAACCCCTGCTGACCCCAGGAAAGACCTCTCGGAGGGGTCACTGGGGCCCGTCTCTGGCTCTGTTACGATCCCTTCATCAGTTAAACTAGATTCATGGCCTGAAAGTTCATCCACAGAGCGGTCATACAACATGCTTTCCTCCGAGTCGCCCTTCAGTAAAGCTCTCTCTGTCTCTCTGCTCTGTCTCTTTGCCTTCTCCCTGTACTCTGTGCCCCTGCTGTTTAGCTTCTCCAACTGCATACTTTGTCCATCCCTCTCCCTCTCCCTGTTCTCTCTCTCCCTCTCATGTTTATCCCTGTCTTTTGTGATCTTACACTCAGCCTCTTGATCTGTCCCTGCCTGATCCTTAACACTCACTCCAGCTTTCTTCATCTCCTCATTTGTTTTCTTGGCCTGGAAACATGCATCTTCCAAATCATCATCAGTTCTCCTCACATCTACATTGTCATCATCTTCTCTACTACTCATCTGGCAGATGTCGTGAATGACCTGCCTGGCCTCCTGAACGTACCTCTCCTGCAACGGAGTTGGCATCCTTTCCTCATCCTCATCATCAAATCCATATTCCCTCATTCTTTGTCTCCTCCCAACCCTAAAATCACCCCCATCACTTTCTACTTCCCTGTCTGACACTGTCACCCTCCCTCCATCCCCCTCTCCATCAAAGTCAAGCTGCTGCTCAGAGGAGCTCCTCTTCGTGGCGCCGCCTGTCAAGTAACACCTCACATTTGTTGTGGGTTTGTCTGAATAAGTGAAGGATTTTGCACGACGCAGGGTGGCAGTCAGGTCTTTCAGTGACGGGCGATGACCAGAAGTTAGCAGGGTACCGCCATGAGACCGCGAGCCCATCCTGTACACCGGTGACCCCTCTGAGACCCCGGATTTGTCTCCACTTGTTTTCCGCACCTTGAGCCCTGAAAGGTCGGATTTCAGAAAGCTTAAGAGGGACATAGTTTCTGAGGTGATATCAGGGTTGGACATGGATATTTTATTTTTATCATTATCATCCACCCCATCCCCACCTGTTGTCTTCCGTACTGCTGAGCACTCCCCACCCCTAACTCCTGTGGATACACCGCCTTCTCTGGCAAGTACATTAGATAATGGGGGGACTGTGGGCACGATCTTGGGGCGCATGCGCACCGGGTTACGAGAGAAGTTATCCCCATGGCCAAAGCTTGGGGAGCGATACATGGTAAAATTCCCATGGTAAGTTTTACTCAGCATGGACGAGGATGCAGTTCTGCTAGTGTTGCCACATGCTCCACCTGTGGTATAAAACACATTTGCTCCACGGTTGGCACCGCCAGCCTGGTCCTCCTCCTTCAGCGTCTCAGTGCTGGAGTATCGGCTGCTGCAATGTGAACCACCGGGACTGGAAACAAATGGGGGGATATTGACCTTTGACACCCGTGATACACCAGGAAGTGTCGTGGATGTCACAGGTGAGGAGATGCGCTCCCATTGCTGCACCCTGGCTCTGTTGCTGTGACTGCTGGGTTCTCTCGCCGAGTGGCTCCGAGATACTGTTCCCACAAATTCTCCTCCTGTGTTTTGCTGGTGGTGCCTCTCTAAGTGCTCCATCGTCAAGGCCGTGTCACTGTCGCTGTCTTCTGATTCGCCATCATGATCATCATAATCATCACGGCCTGTTGCAAGGGCAGCGCCACTGACCTTCTTCTTCTTTCTCAGCGAGCGGCGGCGCACTGCCTCTCGACTGTGGGGGCCTAAAGAACCAGGGCTGTCCTCTTCACTGCCTGAAGACCTGCCAATACCCTTAGCACCCCACCAGCCATTTTTACAGCGGATTAAATAACTACCTCCCCGCTCTGTGGTGCCCCTTTCTCCTGCTCGGTAGGGGATGGAAGGAGCAGGACCAGAAGGACCACTCCAACTGCCTCCCCCAGCGGCTCTTCTTCTCCTGATGTGCTCCTCCTCTTCGTCTCCAGAGCTTGACCTCCAGCGAGAGCTGAGAGGAGAGGCAACTCCTGCTGGGGCTCTTAGCTCGGTGGAGGGAGCTACAGTAGAGGAGGAGGAGGTAATGGCTTTATCTGGAGCTGGAGCAGAGGAGGGGGAGGAGGAGGTGGGGGCTGGCGCTCTAGAGGAGCTATGTGAGGAATGTAAACTATCCCTGGGCAGCCCGACCCCCTGTCTATCCCTTCTCTCCCTCACTGTCGGCCGCTGAAGAGAGGAGGAGCAGGAGGAGGTGTCCAAGCTCTCCGATCGACTGCAAGACGAAGTAGCTGAGGGTTGAAGGTCAGGGCTGGGGTCAGATGTCAGCTCTGTCGTCCTGAGGGTCTTGTGGGCAGCCTCTGCCTCAGTGCTTGGACTATGAGATCTGTGTGGAGATGGGTTAATCCTTTGGTAGTGACTACCCCCAGTGCAACTGCGACTGCTACTGCTGCTGCTTTTAAAAGTGTTTCTGCCAGAAACTTTGCTGTTAGCAGAACTTTGTGCCTCTAAGTCTGCCTCCTCATCGTTTGAGAACTGTTGGTGGTCAGCTTTGGAATAAAAGTCCATACCGTGACTAAAACTCTCTTTATCAGTGCTGCTTTCTCTGCTTTGTGCTCCAGCTATACACAGGCTACTGGCTTCATTAGCTGAGAGTCTCTCATGTCTATCAGAGAGAGGAGCACTCTCACTTGAGCTGGGATCATGTAGATGTCCTCTGCCGGCTGCCTTTAAATACTCATAAGAGTCAGCTTTGTGTTGTTGCCTAGTTTTGTCTTGTTTCTCATCAAAAATCTGTCTAATTTTGGTGACACTGGGCCACTTGTCAGAGTGCAGGGGAATAAAGTCACTGTGGTGTGTGGAGAGATACTTTCTGTGAGATTTGCAGGGTGGGGGAACCCCTCTACTAGCAACATCATCCTCCTCATCTGTAGTCAAAGTCTTTCTGGGATCAGAGGGACATGCATTGATGTGTGAATAATCTCTCTTACCAGAGCTGCTGTCGGATGATAAACGTGTAAAAATCCGCTTCTCGCTTTTCCTCTCCAAATCCGAGCCTGACACAGAGTCAGTGTCAGACTGAAACGTTTGCACTTTATTGTCTCTTTGTGACTCTGCAGTAGCAGTATCACTATCATGGAAATATCCACCACCACTGCTGCTGTCCTCGTGAAAAGATTTACGAGCCGGAGACCTGTCTGTCCTGGAGCCCCTGGCCCGGGGAAGAGTGCTGCTCCCCCGCGTCACTGCTGCGCCGTCTCCCGGTGAGGCTCTGTGCGTCCCGGAGGAGCCGCTGCTGCTGCTGCTCCTGCTGCTGCTAAACTTCTCAGTGAGCTGTCGGATGGATGGAGAAATAGAGGAGAGAGGAGTGGAGGAGCCTCTCTTTCGATCTGCGGTCGGGAGGACGGCGGTGGTGGTGGTGGCACAGATTTTGGAAACTTTTCTTGACACACTGACATTACGCGTCGCCAAGTGCTGTTCTGCTTTGCTGGGCTCCGGGGGAAGGGCGACGCCAGCTGCCTCCAAATCCTCTGATTTGTGTTGTTGCTCCTCACTCCTGTTGGCGCTCCAGGACCCCAACTTTTTGAAAGAGACGCTGCGATACACACTTTTCTTCCTCTCTCTTTCTGCCATTGTTCATGTCTTTCTTTGTTAGATTTCACACACACATTTTTAACTCCACGGATATCACAGCCCCGAGCACCTTCTGGAGTTGTGGTCCATTTCCCCCCACGCAGCCTTACGGCACAAAAACCTCCAAACAATCACTGTTTTAAAACTAAATAGTTGGCAAAGCTTCACACAGCACGGTAATGAGTGGATAAACTCATCAGTCAGTAGGTAGATGAGAGCTACTCTGTTATCAAAACTTACATGTTGTCGATTCCCGAAACCGCATCCGTGCAAGCGCTGCAACTTTTTTTGTGGCCAAAACTTTTCCCAACCTGTTCACAAACACAACTTTTCCATTGTTAACCCCCCCTCATATTTCTAAACCTTAGCCCATCGCCAGGTTAGCACGCCTGCACGGGCCCGACGCATCATCCACTGTTAATTCCCCCAAAAAACTGTTTGTGGATTCCTTATTTTGTCATGATTTGGTTTTCCGTGACTTATGTTGTTTTTTGCATGTTAATGCCTGAGATAGGGCAGAGTGGGTGGGCGGGACTAGGGGTATAGGGGCTGTCATAGCCCCCTCGGGGATTGAGAGGAAAAGCGTTTTTCTCTTTTGATAGGAGAAGGCAGATACTGTGGACAAACTACATGTAATTATAGCCCTTTCCCCTGCGAAAAAGACAGTGGCATTGTCAAGAGTTTAAGACAGAAAACTACATTTTAAAACAATCTTTTACACCTGGAGCACTTTAGCAAACATGCACATGAACACATCACTGTATACACACTATAATTCCCAACATACAGTACAGTATTTATATTTTTAGAGGAAGAGAATGACACACTGATTTAATATTCCCCCAGTAGCTCAACGCCACACTGTGTTGTGAAGGTGTTGGTGAATTAGAGTGTCAGCATTCAAGGGAGGGGGGAGAAAACAAAGAAAAAAAGTTTTCACCCATACACAATAACCCCTCTGTGGTGCTTCCCATGTGGCTGTCTGGTTAACAGGTCCTTTTGTTCCAGGCAGGAATTCTGTGTTACATTCCCTCAGAGAGGAGAGTAGCTGCTGACTGCAACGCCCTCCACAGTCTGACCTGCAACATGTCAGGTCACTGGTGGCACATCATGGACTACTGCTAAACTCTACACACAAGTTTAACCACATAGAACCGCTTGTATTTCCTCTCCTTATACAGTATATCTTGAATTACTTTGGAAACTCAGTGTCAAGTTTATAGGACTCCATACCTGACGTGAACTGTGAAGTTGCTAGGTGAAATTGTGAAAAGTTGACTCATGTCAGGAAAGTTGGAGGTTGCAGTCCAGGAAAAACATACTAGATAAATACACTTGATAGCCACTTTATTAGGTACACCTTGCTAGTACCAGATTGGACCCCTTTTTGCCTTCAGGACTGCCTTAATTCTTGGTGGCATAGATTCAACAAGGTGCTGGAAACATTCCTCAGAGATTTTGGTCCATATTGACATGATAGCATCACACAGTTGCCGCAGATTTGTCGGCTGCACATCCATGATGAGAATCTCCCGTTCCACCACATCCCAAAGGTGCTCTATTGGAGATCTGTCGACTGTGGAGGCCATTGGAGTACAGTGAACTCATTGTCATGTTCAAGAAACCAGTTTGAGATGATTTGAGCTTTGTGACATGGTGTGTTATCCTGCTGGAAGTAGCCATCAGAAGATGAACTGCTGCTCACTGGATATTTTCACTTGTTTGGACCATCCTCTGTAAACCCTAGAGATGGTTGTGTGTGAAAATCCCAGTAGATCGTCTGGCACCAACAACCATGCCACTTAAATCACCTTTCTTCCCCATTATGATGCTCGGTTTGAAGCATTTACGCTGTTCCTGCCTGCATCTTACACCCTGCTATTATGTGCTGAACTGTCTCAGGAGCATCTTTGCACAGCCTGAACCTGAGGTCTTGTCTGGTGTGGTCAACCCCTGCTTCTATTGATCTTGTACTGAGGGCCTGTTCTTGTGCCGCCATGATTAGTGCTTCTGTGCTGTCTTTCAGTCCAACCTTTTCCAGCCACTGGTAGGATTTCTTGGTGTCACGGCCGTACCATATTCGTTAGAAAATTACCTTTTGTATAAATGAATTAAAGACATTCATGAAAGGCTGTATGACTTTTTTAATGGCTGTTTGTTCGTTACAGTATGACAACATCCAAAACATTTACACAAGCAACTCAAGGGGGCTGCATGGTAAGACAAGAAAAAACTAATTTATATACTGCATATAAAAACATACATGTTTCTTTTTCATCACACAATAATATCTATGTAACAAAAATAAAATTCTATTTCTGATATTACTCTTTTATTACAAAAAATAAGAATTCTTCTAAATAATACTGATTGACACAAATGTGTTGGTACAGTGCATAGACATGTCATCCCTCTAAACTAACCTCACACACACTACAGACAAAAATCATCTGACACTGCGAATATTCAACCTGACAGACATAAACATCAAGATATATTACTACACTACTGAATAAGCACACTGAACACACACATACATTCGGAAGTTCCTAACATTTTTAAGCATATTGTGGTCAAAATGTTCCTTGCATTTAAAATGCATGGGAATTACATGTTCACATTAAACCACTATTCACAACAGTGTATCAAAAACAATGCCAGAATTACCGATATGACAGCAGAGTACAATCTGGTCAAATTCATGCAACATCTGTTAACGCTTAAAGCAGTGATTCTCATTTTTGTTTTTTGGGTCATGTCCCTCTTCAGAAGTTGGAAAAAGTTCATATCCCATCCCCCACTCCACCATTTTTTATCAGTCACTAACAATAAATGGGAATTTTAATCAGATAAAGGTCAGCTTGATAGTATCAGCAAACCCTTTCTTTATTTCCTCCACATAAATTATATTTATTCAACTTTTTTCACTCCATATTTTCCCTCTGGCAGCTGACAGCCGCTGCTTTAAGTGAACGAGACCTCAGTTTTCTGCAAAAGTAATCAGAAAAGTAAGAGCTAGGAAAAACATTTACATTTGAATTAAGTTAAATTAACATTAAACAACAGAAAAATTAAGTCACAACCAACTACAGAGCAAACTGCATCCATTTCATGAACGTTACAGATTCCCTAGTCATGAACTCAGCAACTCAGTTATTTGGTGCAACTCCATAAGCAATAGTAGAAGCAAGTTTAATTGTATAGACTGTACAAATTTAGACTGTATGTATCCAGGTAGAGCAATCAAAGCAGTACTAAGTACCAAACAATTCACATGTACTCTGGAAACCTCTTTAAGAGTCTCTATTCCCTATTATTCATCCTTTATCATCTCTATAGCACCAAACTTCAATCAGCAGAGATGATTTCTTAGAAGAGAAATCCTGAATTCATGGAAGGAGTTCACACAACAACAGGAAGTGGGGAAAAAGCAGGGTTGTCCCTTAATTTAGAGCCTGTATTTAAGTCTAAAAATAGCATTTTCCCTCCCCCTCATGCATCTGATAATGACTCTTAAATGTATTAACATTGGCACATACTTTAAAACGGGGTTCCTTTGTCCACAAGAGAATTTAAGGAACACAAGGCAAAACTACAGACTGACATGAGCTGGATATTTAACTTTTGTTGGCACTGATTTATCTCTGATTGTAATAGCTAAGATCTTATCCTCACTGGATAATGTGCTCATAACCGCACCATTTATAGACAGAATAGAGCTGGCATTTCAGTGCAGAGGGGTTACAGCAGTGGAGCGCACACACCACCCAGTGGTGAAAACATGCAACAACAAGTCTTACAACAATAGAAGCCTTCATATCAAAGTGTAATACTCCATATAAAAATGCACATTTCCACACAGGTGCTTCATGCATGCAGTCGTACACATGTACAGTAACTGTAAGCATTTACATGGCTTTGTGCCATGGTGGATTTTATCCCCAAAAATACATGTATTGACCTTTCCTTCTCCCTTTAACCATTTCAGTACAATATCTCTAAATCATCTTTCACTTTTAGTTCTACATTAAACTGTGGAGGAAGACACTCCTTGTTATTTTATCATGTTGGAGCATTATCATTAGCATCATCTACATATATTATACTGTATTTCACAGAGTGACACAAAATAATTATTTACAAAAATAATAAAAGTTTCTCTTTACTACCCAGCACACAGCGGAGACTGAAAATAAACATTTCACAGATAGTAGGGACAATGCAGGATGTAAATACCCTGATACAAATAGTGCATGTACAGCACTACTCAGCCTCAATAATCATGAAATAAAGGCATGACAGTATCTGTAATTTCAATGAGAAGTGTCCTCAATGTCTGAGTTCCCCAGAGAAATACAGTGTGATGGCTGAGATGGTTAATGCCCGTTGAAGATTATATCATTTTTATTTCAGCTCTGGGAAATTTTCCTCCTGGTTTTCTCCGTCCGTTTACTTTTTATATTAAAGAGATTACAACCTTCATTTTGCATTTCAGTATGGCAAGTTGTTTTAACATATAATCAAATCACACTCCTCTGTGCAAGTACACTTTAGATATCCAATTTAACATTTCTCCTAATCAAAACTGTATTCTCTCTAGTCAGAATGGTAGATATAGATATCCACAATGCATTCTTACTCGTAAAAAATATTATTTTAAGATATGTAGAAATTTGTACAAGTCAAAACTAAATTTAAGATGTCTTTAAATCTTTGAAAAGTATAAAAAGATGTGTATTACAGATGTCCGTAATCACATTCACAATGTCATTCTTCCTATTTAAAATAGTCATTTCAGATATCCTCAACATTATTTTTCCTAGGAAAAATTACATCAATTTTGCTACTCATGGGCATCTGGATTTGAATTTCGGACATCCACAATTGAATTTTAGATGTTCAGAGTGAACATTCAGGGTATCTGCAACACAGTTCTTAATAGGAAAAAAAAAATCCAATTTCAGATATCTACAATCCAGTTGTTACTAATCATAATTTTAATTTCAAATATCCAGAAAAAAACGTTCCAGATATCCATAATGTCATTTTGAATATCCAAAACTAACTAGCAACAATGCAAGTGCAGCTATCTTCAAATGTATTGTGCATTCTTTCATCCATTCACTTTCCGTAACCGCTTATCCTGTTGGGGGTCGCAAGGGGGCTGGAGCCTATCCCAGCTGATACTGGGCGAGAGGCAGGGTACACCCTGGACAGGTCGCCAGACTATCACAGGGCTGACACATAGATTTATGCCCACATTTCCACCAACGGGCAATTTAGAGTCACCAGTTAACCTGCATGTCTTTGGACTGTAGGAGGAAGCAAGGGTACCTAGAGGTGCCCATGCTGACACAGGGAAGCTCCCCCAACCTGGGTTCGAACCAGGAACCTTTTAGCTGTGAGGCAACAATGCTAACCACTAAATTGGAGTTTTCCTAACAAGAATTCTGCTGCAGATATCCTGAATGTTTTCGGTGGATTTACAATGACGTGGATATCTGAAGATGAAAGCCTAATACACATCAATGTCAAAAGCGGCGTCGTTGTTCCTGGGAAGAATGACATTATGAATGTCTGAAATGCTCTCTATGTAGGAAGAATTGAATTATGGATATCTGCACCATGTATCCAGTCTGGCCATTAAATGTTAAAACAGCTTGCCATATTTCAGAAGGCTTCTTGATATGTCAGTGCCTCTAAATCATTTTCAAACCCTCTCAGGAAGGTAGCTCTTTGTTGTGGTGAGCAGTAGGTAAAGCACAAGGCTTTCATTTCATGCACGAGGAAACTTGTTTTTTAAAAAAAAACTCAGCTACCGATACATGAACCACTTTGCAGCCTCCTGGGATCCACCACTGGTGTAGCAACAAGGCTTAAAGAAATACTGTTGCAGTGTATGATGTACTGTCAGCTCACACACTGGTGCCCTTGTCCCTGAGGGTGGTGACTTTGAGCATAAACCTCCTGGTGCTCCGGCGGTAGCGAGGCTGGGTGAAGTAAAACAGTATGGGGTCCAGAAAGCTGTTCATGCTGGCAAACGGCCTGGTGCTTTTATAGATGATCGAAAACAAGTTTCTCATCTCGCAGGGTGCATTTGGAAGAGTACGTATCACCAGGTACATGGTCTTGGTGAGGTGAAACGGCAGGAAGCTTATGCAGAACACCGCCGCCACCACAATGATCATCCTCACCGCCTTGTCTCGCTTCTCCCCAGTGGCGATGGAGACGCCCTCGTAGGACACTGGGCGGCAGAGGATGTGGGCCATCCGACAGTAGCACACCATCACGCCCATGAAAGGCAACACGAAGCCGAGGCAGGTCAGAGCCATGCCATAAGGGTAGTAGTCTACTGATCTCTTTGGCGTACTCAAATCATAGCACACGGTGCGGTTTCGCTGGATTCCCGTCGCAGCGAAGTGAAAAGTCGGAGCGCACAGGATGGTGACCACCAGCCACACCCCTCCGCAGATACACCATGCCAGCCTGCGTCCACCTTGCTTGTGCCACATCGCCAGGGGATGGCAAATGCCCACGTAGCGCTGCACACTGATGCAGGTGAGGAAGAGGATGCTGCCATGGAGATTACTGAAACAGGAAATAGGAAAAATAAAATACTGTTATATGAAATCTTATTAACCTGCAACTTTTTGGACTGTGTTGTGAGTGTAAAGTTAAAAAATGATGTAACTAAGTGTCTCACCTGTAGAACTGAAACCTGACCAACTTACAAGTAAACTCCCCAAAGGGCCAGTAGTCATGACTGCCGTAGTTGTAGATAAGCAAGGGAAGTGACATCACATACAGGAGGTCGGCTATAGCCAAGTTGAGCATATAAATGTTGTTTTTGGACAGATTGGGCCGAGTCCTCCATATTTTCAGTATGACAGCAGCATTGAGAGGAAGTCCGAGAATGAACACAAAGGTGTACACAGCAGGGAGTAAGATACGTTTAAAGTCTTCCTTATAGGTGCAGCGGAGGATTCCTTTCCCACTGATGCCACTGACGTTGCTGATGTTGCTGACGCTGCCGATGAAGCTGTCTGCTGCGTACGGCTCTGTAGGCCACACGCTGGTAGAGATTAAGTCCAAAGGGAAGGTTTTTGAGATGAGTGTTTCCGTCGGGAAGGAGTTGACAGAATGTGGCATCTTCACATCCTGGAGGACAGACAGGACAGGGAGAGACATGGGGGGGTGTTACTGAGATAATGTCAATGAAATAAATGAAACAAAAACTAGGCCTGTTACAATAGGTCATATCCATATGGTATGATATCACCCTTGTGTTCGCATGCGTGTTTATCGACAGTTTTCCTTTCCATTATAAGAATGTGAATATCAATTTTCGATGCCTATGTGAATTCAAGTGTTAGTAAACAGAGACAGAGGGCCTGTTGTGGGCCTATCATTGAAACACCAGCGAAGAAGGGTACCCACCTGATGAACCCCCAGTCCCCTCCCCCAGCATGGCTCCAGCTCTAACCCACAATCACAAGTAGTTTTTCTCCCCTCTCTTCACTCATCAAAATGAGGGAGTCAAGGGAGGCGGAGAGTACGGCCTGGTTTGGCGGGGAGAGTTCAGTCCACACAGATGTCTCTCCTTGGCTCTGCCTACCCTATGCTCCTTCTTACCTTCCAATCTGACTTTGCTCATTCCTACTTTTCTATCCATCCAACCCTTTGGCTCCAGCTCGGACCCCCAGGCGGCACTATCACTCCCACTCATAGTGCATGCAAGTATGTGCATCAGTGATTGTAACCAACCAAAACTGAACAGACAGAGAGCAAAACTCTCCACCAGAGGGCACAATAGATCAGTGCATGTTTGATTTACACCATTAACATCTTCAGCATCACAGGGGTGCAGTCACACTGAGCCCTTTCAACACTGGACATTTCCCTTTAATCATTATTGTGCTGAGATTACAGTACATAAGCAGTGGCGGTGACATTTAATCAAAGTAGTGAATGTTCTCTGTACAGAACGAACCCTTCAGAGAGTTAAATTATTGCTGCATTAACATGTGGGCATTTGTCGTAGCTAGTGCATGTAATGCCAATGATTACTTCATGTGCTGTTCGATGGCAGGATAAATCTGAGGGGTCACAAAGTGATTGAAAGGACAACTGAATATGTGATTTACTGAACACTTTTAACTCCCCAGGCTTCTTAAAGGTGTTCAGATGAAACAAGAAAACACTTTTGGCTAAACTGGTCACAACTGGTAGAGACATGCAAGCAGTAATGAAGGGTTGCAACGTGACATTGCTTCTTTTAAATGGGTAACAAGCAAAAAACGTTCTTGTAATTGTATATATCAGGTCAGCAAATGTTTTTATAGTAAAACCAGAATCAATATTTAGTATCTCTAGTCTCTTGAATTAAGTTGCACAAAATAAAAATGACAAAGTTGTTGCACCAGTGCCTCACAACTGTTTTTAGTGCTTAAGTACTTTCCACCTGTGCGTGTTGTTACAAGGTGGTCACTGTGTATTTAGTTGCAGTACTTGCTGAGTTACTAGACAAACTACACCAAAATAAATAATGGCCCAGCCTGCCAGCCCATTAGATTATGATAATTTAATCCATCACTCTATAAAAAGTAGAAGATGGACAGTTGCAAGTTTGGAAATAAAAACCGCTGCAGACTGTCTGGTCTCCCACCCACAACTCACACTGTCTGGAACAGGCTGTTGTACACAGAGATTAATCAACAATCTTAATTACTGCGCCCACCACCGACATCAATCACACTCATTTCCTTCATGGCAGCATGTGGGCGAGTAAGTGATTGGCTTAAGCCACGTCCCCCATAGACTTGTCAGACTGTGACTCACGGCATTTCACAACCAAAGCCTATGTGTGCGTATGTGTAAGAGTGCGTACATGTGTGGCGTCTTGTTAAACTGCTTAAAAAAAGGCTTTGTGTGTTTTTAAAAATCAATGTGTCTGTGAGAGAGTGTGTGTTTGAAGTTAACTCCTCCGTGTGGGTGCATGAATGATTTGTTGTGAGCAACGGTGACGCATGATTTCATAAGGCAAAGTAATACAAGGAGAGGGAGAAGGAGCCATAAAACACTTCACTACAGTGAACCAATGAGCAGGCAGAAAGGAATAACAAAGGTTTTGCAAAGTGCACTGCAGTCGGCTTTATTTGCTGATGACTCATTTACAGTGATTGGCATTTTTTGATTTGCTGACTTGCCCGTCTCAAGAAGGGCCTTGAGACCAACTTCCTGGGCTATCTTAAAGCCCAGCGACGCCATGACAGTCAATCAAATCACTCAGCCGTCTGAAAATACTGCAGTTTGGAGAGTGATTTCTGATTAACTTCATAAATCACACTTGTCAGAAATGCAGGATATTTTATGATGTTTAGGGCACGTGTTTTGCCGAAAGGTGCCTCTTATGGTCAGGTTTGGGGGTATCTGTCATAGACTGACTGTTGACTATAGAGTCAATCGGAGAGCCTCCCAAGCAGCAGCAGCTACATTGGAAATGTGCGCTCATTGAGGAGGGCGTCAACCCGCAGTCAGCTGACCTTCTCCCCCAAATGATAGATGACCAGCCTGAGCTGCTGAGCCACCTTGGCCTTATCAAGTACATCCATGTGTTAGAACAACTAGAGACTGACTAACAGATGCTCCTCATACTGTCTGATGAAGATCTGAAGTGGGCATCTCTGCCTTTGGAGCCAGACACAGAATGTTATTGGCAATCTCAGACCTGAACAAGAGCATGAGGAGGCTCTCAGATACACCCGCCGTGAAGCCTGGCTACCTGGAGGGTGGTGCTAGTGGACGACTCCCTCGAATCATGGATCTAGACGATGCTGCTCAGGGTAATCGCTGGTTAGGGGAGACGCCAACAAGCTCTGAGCTCCATCTGGCAGACGTGAAACAAACTGTATGACACACGAATGAACATGGGACCACGCTGATCCTATGTGGTGTCTTTTGTCACTGTTAAGTGCCTTTCATATGCAAACTATAACTCTCATGCTTCGTCTATGTGTTTGAGTCCATGTAAACAACTACATTTATGCAACTGTAAAACGATATTTTCAAATTACTGTACAAATTACCTCCTAGTTGCTTGCTTATTTACTTAGTCCCTCCGCTACAATAACAAATAGGGCACATAGGAACTGTCAGGGCTGTGCCCCTCACACTCCATGGCAGCTGGAGCACATGTGGGGGCAGTCCTACGGATCCCTCTGGCATGGGCAGCAGGGGGATGAAAACCACCTCACCCCTCCTCTCAATCAGCACCACACACAAAACATCTGCAATCCCTTAAAAACTGGCACCGTACGCATGATCTGGGAGCAGTTTTTTTTCAAGGGATCAAGTCCACATTGGACCAGCTCCCTCCTTTTAGGGTCTGAGGGCGACCCAAAGATGGACAGATCAGTCTGGTCCTGAGCAGGTTAGCTCTGCACCACACATCACCATGGAGTTCCAGCCACATTCAAAAAGAGCCACGTTCATAGGATGGAAAACTCTGGCGTTAGACTCAACATTCCTCGCCAACTACTAATCTCACTTTATGGTGCAGCCCTTAGGTCAGCCTTTAGCGGGCTAACCATGCCAGCCTCCAGGGCTGAAGCATGAACTGTCACCTGATATCAAAGCTCCAATCTATACTGTAACTTTGCACATGTTCAGCCAAGGCCTGTTTGTGAGGTTGCCTCACTTTGTGGTTGTTGGTATTTATAATGTTGGCATGCATCTACAGCTAAGTGTGAGAGAGCGAGCAGCAACATGAAACTAAACGTGCTGTGTACTGTTCTAAGGAACTCAACAGGTCACTGGCGGGTCTCATTGGTTTACTATTACGCTGTGAGGTTTCCTGCTAAAGAAAACACACCTTGTGCATCTAACAAGCTCTAGCAAGCAAATCATTGACCTACAAAGTGAAGCAGGAAAAACAGCTGAGATCCGCCAACTGACACAAGCGCCGCTCTGATTCCCATATTGAATATCTGCACTTCATTAGGAGCCACTGTGGTGCGGATAATCATATATCACAGGAGGAAGAAATCGTTCATGAAAAATTAATGAACTGTTGAGTGTCAATTGCTTTTTAAAATAATGAGGGAGGCAAACAGAGATGTGAAGCCTCTTCCTGAGATATCACTTCCAAACATGTTATCAAAGTAATAAAAAACTTACTATAAACTGATATAAATGAGCCCAGTTAATAAGCCATAGTTGATCACTGTTTTTTTACGGTTAATGCCTAATGGCTCTAAATGGAAATAGTCACTGGATGAAAACAGATACACACCACAGATTGATCTCTCACTTTCAGTTATAGCCATGTATTATTTTTCCTGCGGCTTAAATGATGACTGAGTATCTGTCGGTGCTCCTGAAATACAGGGTGTGTAAGTATGTGTGCGTTTGATATGGTCATGTTTCCAATTTCCAAACACTCCAGAGGGCAAACAGTAATTACAGGCCTCTAATAGCAGAATAATAGACAAACACATTTAAGCACAGCAGGAAAGACTGACAGACAAACGCCACAAACGAATGGTTAAAAAAAAGAATAAGTTGGAAATCCTAACTTTTTATTTCACCGGATTTATATCACCAGAATGACTTGAGGCATAATTATATTGACTGATGCCTCTTTTGTAGGCGTGTAGATACAAAGGAACATATGAAATGACACCAGGGTTTACAAGTTCTAGTGTACAACTTTAAACTATTTTTAGACAAGATTCTCGAAACATAAAAACAAAAGTTGTGTGATTAATGAGGTCATTTCAAGCCACATGTTTACTCTATCGCGACACCAACAGCAAACGCTCATTAAAACATGGCTCATCGACCTTTCACAGGAATTCATTCAACACTGTCATTATGGGTGTGACAGCGTCACCTACTTTTGCTTTGTGACTCAGTGCAGGTCTTTCTGCCCACATAGTATTTTTGGCAGGTTTTCTAAAACTTGTCCATACATCCCCTCAAACTGTTTCTGTGGAAAAACACGTATTCTGCACCAAGACATCCGTTGAAGTTACACAAGCTTGAGGGGAAATCATGATGATGATACAACTATTTTCATTTTCAATTTAGAACAAATTTCAACAATGTAAATTGAGATTCTGAGGTCAAGTAAAGAAGAGAGGTTAGGCATGCGCTTCACTTTGTGATCTATGAATCATGGCAACAACTAGAATTAACCACTGACCATCAAAATCTAATCAGTTCATCCTTTAGACCATGTGGATGTGGTAACAGAATTCCCTCGAAGCATTCTTGAGATATTGGATTCTTGAGAACAGGACGGACAGACGCACAACCCGCAAACACAACCATCCGCCCACAGCTCTCACAGAGCCATAAAAATATCAAGGATCGGAAACGATGCTGTGGATCGTTTGTCATAACATTTGCTAACCGTTAAAATGATGATGCCTTGTTAGAGTTGACCTTATTAAGCATACACCCACTTTACTGACTGACTGCACCTCTGACAGTCATCCAGCGTTACTCTAAGTTCCTGGCAGCTGACACCAGCATTGGTTTATCTGTGAGCTGCCACTTGTTTTTACACGCCCTGATGAAGATTGTGTGAGGTAAAACGCGTGGGCGCTGAGCGCATTTTTTAAAGGTTTTCAATTTTTGCAGGGCAGTGTCTTGGGTATTTTTGGCTATGACTTATTGATCACAAAGCAAAAAAACCAAGCACCTGCTCTGGCATCAACTCAAACCGTTCCTCTGATAAAGCGGAGCTCGATTAGTTGTTAGCGACCATTTACACTTGTCGAGAGCTGCAAATTCTCAAATATATTGTACAGTTCCTCTGTAAATGAGCAGATGACAGATTACCTGCACTGCCTGGCAACAAACACAGCCGTTCATTCAGGATCGTGCTCAAGGCCTGGAGTACTCTCTCATGCTGCATTCACTGTTCATCTGATATTCTGTAGAAATCCTCTTACCCTTAAAAGAAGTGAGTGTCCCCAGTTGAAAAGCTTATTGGAGAATGCGGGCATCGATCCCGCTACCTCTCGCATGCTAAGCGAGCGCTCTACCATTTGAGCTAATTCCCCTGCCTGCTGTTGCCCTAAAAACAAAACACCACATGACATGTCATTTAGCAGGACACCCACAGTCCTGCCCATGAGGGTAGAGTTACCAGTCACTGACAGGGACGCTCCCTCACTCTGCACTCTATTTATCTCACTCACTCTCTTTCACACATGCTTTAACAGGAGAGACGCACTGCTGCATACTCTCTGCCCTCAGGCCTGCCAGAAGGCAGAGCAGAAGGTGACACAAGATTATTTATAAACCACGACTGCAAGAATGTGGCTGCAACTCAGGACACATGTAGGAGATTTACAACTCAACATAAACCCCACAGGGTCGTAAATCAAACACCCCGCATAAAGTTGGTTGTGATTATTCAGCAAGTGGATTTGGTACCATCAGGACTTTTGAACCCTGGTTAATGTAACATGAGTCAACTGAGAATATGTCAACAAAAACAAGCTCTGATTAATCCACTATACGTTGGTTCCCAGCTATAACAGTAGACAGACAAGTTGAGCAACTAGCTGGAGAACATAGTGGAGCAATTAGCAGCTTTAGAGACAGATATTTCCCTTTAGGTAGAGACTGAAGCAGAGTTATTAAAAAGTAGGGCTGTCTCTTGAAAGTCGGAGATTCAAATCATCAGTCGGAGACCCCTCAGTCAACTGAGATTGCTTCAAAACGAGCAGTCATTTTGCTGCAGAGTGAGTGCTTCTGACTTTCACTCTTCTCTTGTCTCTAGCACAGACATCTACAGATGAGATGCAGCAGCCCAGAGGAGGAGGAACTCTTCACCATGACTCTCCGAGATAACATTATCTTGTCTCTTCTGCTTGGAAGTGATGAATTTACAGCTAACAGTTACATAATACGACGCAGTCTGTGGCTTTTGTTTGACATCTAGTGTCAGCAAAAATGTTGCACATTTCCAATCCATCATGAGCGCCACTTGCTTGTTTACTATGTTGAATGAATGCCGCTGTCACACTGAACGTTTGAGCCCTGTTCAAACTTCAAAAACGTTATACTGAATATTCATATCGAATATTTCTGTTAAGTCAGTCCACCAACACAGACACAATGAGTACAGAAGCAGAACAAGGTTTCTCTTTCTCTCTCTCTCTCTCTCTCTCTCAAACTCAGACCAAACACAGATGAATCTGTAAAACTCAGCAGTGCTGATCAAATATGAACCAAGCTTCTGTGACAGTGTTGCCTATTTCTCACCAAAAAATGTTTTCAGAAACTTTCAGCTCACCATTTAACTGTAATTCAAGACTGTTCATTACCAGACTGTTGCCATATTGTTTCTCATGTCAAAACAGACAAGTTTGCATACATAACCCACCTGTGGGGACGTTTATTGGTCTGGTATGGGGCAGTACATTCTGGTAGTTGTAGGTTTTCTACCTCTTAAAAAATGCCACAGTACTTTTTCTCTGTTTCTCTGGTCATGTTGCACCAATGTCAATAGTTTTTGTGTCTTTTTATTTTATAAACAGCTCAGTTTTATGAAAAACTGTCTTTTCAGCAGTGAAATACTTCTTTAAGTTGGTCAAAGTGGTCAGAAAACAGTTAATGCAGGTATGTAATTAACTTCAAGTAGCCTGACATTCAAACCAGGGCTACAGGTATAGATTATTTTGTCGAATCAACAGCCCAAAACTATAAATAATCAATTAACAGAATTAAGAGAGGAAAATTCATCGAATTCTCACATTTGAGAAGCTGAAAACAGCAAAAGTTTCCGCTTGATTTGAGTGATTGAATAAATAGTTTTAGCACATTTTTTTATTAGACGCATGCAAAAAATACAAGATAGACAATGTGTTCAAACAAGCACCCCTACCACACACATACACACACTCAGATACACAATAATCTGGATTCATTAGCTGAGGCAGCCACTCTGTATCTGCCTGGCCGGCTTTAAAGATGTTACTCTCTAAGTAATTTAACCTAATGGAGCAGGTAATGGGTGGACAAGGGCATATTAAGACTTATACTGTATACTGTACACACAGATACCCTCTGCCTCTGTAATAAACACAGAGCAGGAGATGTAAATGAATAGAGGAGGAAGATGTTCAGTTGAGGAGAGAGAGCAGGGAACAATTTACCTCTAATGGCTTTCCCATCTCTGATCTCTACACTGTCCCTGGACACGCTTATCAATGATTCATGCCTCTGCTCCTCACTCTGTGCTGCACACACACACACACACACACACACACACACACACACACACACACACAGGCTACCACATGTGTACACAGACTCATGCGTTGGTGATGAATTGGAAATAGGCTCTCGAAATGAAAAGGAAGGAAACAATAATCAGTGTCACACACTACAGACTGCTGACACACACCAGCAGCAAATATACATGAAGCACATACACACGTGAAAGCAACATGCATGTGCACGCTTCAGCACACAAACATAAACCTCCTCTTTAATGAGATAAACAACACACATTATTTCATTTTCCCAAGAGAGACCAATGCAGTTGAGGTGGAGAGTCGCTGCAAATGTCACAGCCCTCAGTGTCTTCATTAAGACACAAAAAAACACTTGACTAATTATCTCAGCTAATATGGTTCTGGCCACAAAGGGTAAATCAATCCTGAGGACAGGCACTGTGGCAATTACAGAGGGGACATTTTAAACCAATCAGCTGCACCATAAATAGACACATGGGTGATGAGGACGGCTGGCTTCAATACAAACACACACGAGAGGAGAATTAAACACTTGCATGTTGCATGAGACCAAACTGCAATCAGTCAACAGACCTAATAAACAACTTCTAAACTCTCCTCAGAGAGCACAGGCTAACTCTCACATACCGAGCAGCACACATATTTGAACTAATCCTCCCTTTCTTGGTCTGCTCTGAAACTTTATGTGCTTCTTCCAATTGTTTGATTTCCACAGAAGACGTGCAAAAGCTTTAAGTACAAATATGGACATTGTTACATGGCTTCACAGACGACTGTGCATTAATCTAAAAGAAAATCTCCTTCTGGCAGAACCAAACCAAAAGCCAGCTACTTCTAATCTGCTGAAAAAGTACAGATGGACAAGAGCACCTTCAAATGTGATATAAATCACACACAAAGCTGCAGGTGACAATACACAGCGCACTGCTGCTAATAATTTGTCGTAACTTGCAGACGAAAACGTGTTGATGCTCGTTGCTGTGAGGATTTGGACCGAGGATTTCATCAGGCATGTAAAGACTAATAGACAGCAGTTACGGCTGCACCTTGTGTGACTCCTGAGAAGCGGTTGCCACACACAGGGGAAGTGAATACAGCTCTGATGAAATGAGAAAAATCCAGAGACAGGACAGTGGAGCATCGGGCACTGAAACCTTCTAGGTTCCTTCTTGATTCAGACTAACTATTTCAGACTGACTGTTTCACGTCATTCAGCCTGACGCTGTGTTCAGGTTAGCTAACAGTGATGGGGAGACTGGGGACATTTAGTTTTGTTCTGCTTTAACCACTCACTAGACAATAATGTATCCGTCCTGCTGAAATCATTTCGGTCCATGCAGAGATAATTTTGTCTGGTTATAGACTTCTGAATCAAAATCCACATTTCAGATTTGCTCAGCGTTCAAATTGGTATGGGGTTGCACCCAGAGACATCCGACCAATCACAGCTCAGTGGGCAGAATTAAAACTCAGTTAGGGTATCGAACTCTCAAGGGTATGATGGTACTACCGAGTACCAATTCATGTTAAATTAATTGGTGCCAAATACCGGTACCTGAGGGCACATCTGGTTAAGATTGTTTGGTTTAGATAAGAGGCAGAAGTGCTGCACAGCACCCTGAACTCTGGAAGCCACAGCGCTCCACGGCCGTCACTGTAGCTCTGCTGAATTGCCAGGTTCAACTTCAGACAAGAGGTGGAGGTGCCCTGAAGCCGGGAAGCCAGCCCTGGAGCTCCATGGCCACTCTGTTGGCTTCCCAGCTAGCCAAAACTATTGCTGCAGCACCAGTTTCGCCTTCTGGTCTATTTTCTTTTCTGTATTATTCTAGTAATAGCCTAGTATCACTTCTTGATGAGCAGACACATACACACACGCACACACACAAGCTGACAAACGGAGACAGAAGATTAGTTCTACGTGTGATCGGAAAAGAGCAGACAAGCAGAACTGTGTTTTAGTGTACTACGTAATGTCACTCCTGCAGCTTGTTCAAAACTGTATTTTTTGTTTTTACAGAGAAAGTAAAGCACCAAAAAATGTACTGTTGAGTACCAGTACCGAAATTCCAGATACACCTATCAAATGTGAACAGTACCTAATAGTGTAGTGGTAGTTGATGAGGTGGATCTTCTACTAGCTGAACTTTTTGGTTGATAGGTGGGCTTCCTGTAAACGGCCAGAAAACGAGGTGGGTATACCCTGCATAGCCTCCACTAAACCACTAACGGTACCCAACCCTAATTAAGACTGGGGATGTAATCTTCCTGCATAGCTACCTAGCATCCCAGCTACACTCATGAATTGATAAACTGGTGATAAGCACAGTTGGGATCAAGGCAGCTGTACAAGTTGTGAGGCAGCTTTTCTGTACCTTCTTAAGCCACAACTCAAAAAAGAAATGGGCTAACATGAACTCAGTGGCAGGATGACTGCATGAAAGGACATGGCTTATGTTTAATGCCTTTAGCTGACCGGAAATAAGAGGAGGGTAGACTCAAACGGGACACTAAAGTTACATGGTCAGCGTCTTAAGAGTTAGATTTCCAACAACCTGTACAGTTGTTACAGTGTCAATTGTCGGAACTTTTTGTGGCTTTTTTTTTTCACAGACTCAGCAAACTAGCTGTGCAAGACGACTTCCGTAATCTAAATCCTACCCAAAAATTTCCATTTGCCATCCATGAGTGCAACACCAGACCTTAAATCAGTGAACAAATTAAGAGATGCTTATAGGTCTGAAAAACAGCACTGGTAAGAGATACTGGCAGCAACGTGAAATATCTGTTTAGTTCATACACACAACACACACAGAGACAGACATGGACACAGAGACCACAGGAGCCACACAAACACTTCCTCTTCTCCTATCTCTGTCATTTACACCTCTCTATCATTAGACTAATTAAAGCGTACTGATCATGCACAAATATCCCAGGGACACAAATATTTTCATCTTCTGTTGCTGTCTCGGCACTTGTTTTTGCTCCTGAATGATTTTGTTATTGATTCCTTTTAACGTCGGTAGAAAAACATGTTTTTCAAAACACAAGCTGCTGCAAGTCCCTGTAAGAGCTTGATGCACACCTCTAAGCTTACCAAAAGCTTAACAGAGTGGCAAGTAGCAGTTAGCCCTGCACTCTGTGGTGGCTGTTGTCATGGGTTTGTGGTGCAGAGGGGATGTGAATGCAGCTCTGGTGAAAGCAGAGTCGGTAAAACATAAAGACGGGACAAAAAAAAAACATCTCTCCTGACTGATTCCCCAGTGTGTCTCTGACAGTCCTGAAGAGTTATACAGTATCGTATTCAACATTAGCTCTGGACTCTAAAGCTCCCAATTCAGACAAATGACTGGAGTGATTCCTCTAAATCCTACTCAGACCAGAGGAGTCAGATTTATACTGGGTCACTTGCATTAAATTACCAATTTTAAGGAGACATTTGGCTGGCCTCTTTGGGATGGCTGCCCCTGAGCTTTTCATTATTCACTGAGGAAGACAACACTGTGCACTTAACTTTGTCCTGTAAACAATTTTGGCCGTGTTTCTCTCTCTACCCCTCTATCAAGTCTCTGCCTCTTTCTCTGTGTCTCTAAACCAGTGTTACATTAGTCTGTTCCCAGCCGCACAGACAAAACAACTACAGAAGCCTGACCACTGCCTGGCAGAAAGGAATCTTCACTAAAAATACAGTCACCAGAACAAAGTCCAGTGGCCAGTGTGCTGGGTCTTTCTTACATGACAGCCTCTTCAAACAATTACTGGGTATAACATCTGTGATGTGACAACTTGTTTTCACTGGAGTTAGGGAAAATTCCCTCGCTGATACAGAAATCACGGAGAAAACAGTGTGACAAAAGTTGTGTAATATGAGCTCATGAAAAAGGTCACACATTACTGTTTTTCCATTGGAGTCATCAAGTGCAGAGGTGATGAAATAATTAAAGGGAAGCAATTATATGCACGTAGGACTGAAACACATATGAAAATGACAGGAAATTAACTGGAAACACATTTTTCAGCTGCACTACTTCCTTTCCTTCTTTTCAACTTAATAAATTTGAGGATTTGCTATTTTTCTTTGTCTTAATATGTGACATTAAACTGTTAATTTACAGGTTTCAAACAGCTGGTTTCGAACAAATCCTGACGTCTGAAGCAGTGATGGTCGTAAATTAACAAACAAATCTTTATGAGCAACTCCTTTAAGTTTACACTATGTACCAGGTCAGCCTGTCAAACATCTGAGTGCTCATGAATCCCACAAATTTTACCACTCTCCAACCCACAGTTACTGTAGGATACTGCTCACGCTGCCTGCTACAGTGAGTGAACGAAAAGTGATTAAATTGGACTCAAGTCAAGATCTTCGCCAGCCAAGGCCATGGTGCATTCACATGCTTTCTTCCGACTTTGATGTGCTCATGAGCTTTAAGTTGTAATGCGGAAACAATGTTGATGCTACAAAGAAGATATGTTGTATTTTAGTTGCTCAAAGTCTTTAAACAATATGTTGATAACAAAGAGCAAAGGAGACGGACCAGAAAAGCCCTCATTTTTCAAATTATTCCAACACAGCATGAATGCGGCACAAGGCTGTGGAGGCAACTGTGACGTCTGCAACTTGCCCCTCAAATAATTCTTTATTCTTTATTCAGGATCCCCATTAGTCGTTACCACAGCAACGACTGCTCTTCCTAGGGTTCACACAAAATGCAAAAACAAGACAATATATAAAAATCATGACATCATAGACAATTTATAACATCAACAAATTTAAATAAAACCCCAACAAGAGACAGCAGTAGTTATCTCACATTTACAATTTTGTCACATCAGTAAATCACAACAGCAAATCAACAGAGCCCATAATCTATAGGCTCATGATCTATATGTGACTGCACAAAACATGGTTGTACACCGAGGCATCACCAAAGTGAACGCCACAAATACACATAACCTTCACAAACATTACATCCTATGTTGGTAAAACTGATTTATTTTTTGATAATTGCTGTTTTTAGTTTCTTTTTAAAAGTAATCCTACTAGTAACCTGGGTTAAGTTTAGTGGTAGTTCATTCCAAATCGACATGGCTCTGTACATCACAGTTTTCTTTAATGCACTGGTCTTCAATAAGGGTAGTGTAAAGCTTCTCATGCAGGCATGTCTGGTTTAATGATGTCATCTATCAACAGCGTGTGTTATCTGTAAATATATGTGCACAGGTTGTCTTAAGGCACAGGTATTTCTTGTGTATAACTTGTATAGCACCTTTCTAGTCTTCTGACCACTCAAAGTGCTTTAACACGACATGTCACATTCACCCATTCACACACACATTCACACACTGGTGGCCGAGGCTACCTTACGAGGTGCCACCTGCTACTCAGTAACCATTCACACACTGATGGAACAGCCATTGGGAGCAATTTGGTGTTCAGTATAAAGCATTACAGAGAGTTTTTGTGGGGTGTGCAGCAGACCTGGCTGTCAAACGTGCATGTACTACAATGGCGTGTTACTGAGAGGCTGACACCATATTTTGCAAAAAATCAGGAGGTTTGATACATTTACTTGTAACAACTAGACGAAACCAATACTATGAAAAGAATCGGTATACCCATCACTAATCTGAAGACGTCACTTTTTCCTTGGAAAACTGGGACTGCTATTTTTAAGCACCGTCTCACATTTTTTAGACTCCACAACTATTAAAGTAATTGAGAAAATCTCATGTGTATGCTCGAGTGGGAGCATTTGGCCGGAAGCTTTATTTTTGTCACCCACACAGCTGGTTCTGATGACACCCCACGAGGATGCTTTTCCTGTCTCTGTATGTTCTCAGGAAAAGTATGAACTCAAAGGCAGAACAAGCAGGATGGTTGCAGTTTGTAAACACAACATTTAAAGTTGGCTCAACGGCTCCTCTGGGATGCACGCTTATAATCTGGCACCTGGTCGCTATGTTTTTAGAGAGACCCGCCCTCACACCCTGCATGCTGTTAATGGCTGGGCGCTACACACCACTGATGCCCATGAACATCCTGAGCACAGCAAAGTAAGACACACACCTCTAGTTATAAGTGATTATTGCATTAAATTGCATTAAGATATCAATGGTCACTGGGTATTCTCACACAGAAGGTTGCTCTCTGGACTCACTGCTGGTTGTCAAACATGATGGAAAGGTTCTATTTTTAAAAAGGACATTTATCAAGCTTGCAAGATTCATAGCAGCATCCATGAGCAGGAACAAACTGAGCACAGAACATGATGTCTGGCCTGTTGTTCTTAATTCTCCTAATCAGATTCTCTTGTAAAATACGTCTATGTAATCGCCCAATTTAATGTAACATGAAAAGTACAACAAATATTTATCGAGTCAATATTTGTGAACGAACAAACTTCTGCAAACAGGACATTATTTGAATTTTCTAGCTGTGATGTAAACAAGTAAAACATTCTCTCAAGCTGGAGAAACATACATCAAATTCTTGGGAACAGTACAAGTTTCCCAGGGTGATTTTACGGCCTCATTTTTGTGGTTTCAGACTTCAGACTCAACAGTTCGCCTTATCTCTTGGCTTCACTTTCTGTGTGATGATTCTGCAAAACCTTACATGACATGTTCTCCATGCGTCACATAGATGATGTCACAAATATTCACACCTGGTATGTGCATGGAGGAAAAACCAGATTGCTCTGGAGCAGGCCACTGTGCAGCTTGCATCAGGTTAGTGCCTTGCCTGAGGGCACTGTGGTTCTGTTTATTTCATTCCCAGATTCAGAGATAACAAGTTTAATGAGCTCTGTGTGGATTAAAAACAGGGGAGGAATGAAACAAACCTGATGTTATCACTGGCAGGCGAGCTCTTATCAAAAGTAAGGTACCACACACAAATCCCCCTCCAGCATAACAGAGACATTTGCCGATTTGGTGTGTTTATGACTTATTTTAGCACCAGCGACCACTTTCTGTTGTGTCTATCTGCTTTCAGAAGCATTTCCTGCCTGTAGTAACACTCTAACACATGAAGGACGGATTCACATGTCACAACAACACTATAAAACTGTACTAAGAATATCACAATGATACCACAGGGGCTAAAATGCCACAGAGCTGGTGTGATAAGACTGGTATTTAGCAACACGGCCACGCTATGCCCCAGTGGGAATATTATCATTTGAGTCAAATACCTTCGCTACAGAGGCTGTGTTTCATTCCTTTAATGAGAAAAAGAGGCAAAAATACAACTTACCCAGAATGACGGCAGAAAAAAATAAGTGGCAGCAACATCAACAAGTTGGCGACATGGTGTAAGACTCGTCCTGCTCCTTTCCTCTCGTGCGTAACGACAAACACCAGTTCAGCGTGGAGGGAAAAACAAGCTGTGGAGAAGAAGTGTGAATGAATCACTCGGAGCTCAGTTGAAGCTCAAACACCGAGTAAAACTCAGGTTTAAAGTCGCCGTTTCTCTCTGTCTCCGGTCCTACCTGCCGTGAAGCGTCTCCTGTTGATGCTGCACGCGCACTTCACACACTATTGCTACTGCGGCACTGCACAACGGCGCGCGCCAGACCTAGGCGCAATGACGCAAGCGCAATGAGTCTTGCCCCAACACAACCAGGGGAAGGGAAAGATACAAGTCCCGAAACGTGATTATTATTATCATTAGTATTAATCCTGTGCGCACAAGACAGAAATGAGTGAATTATCTCATGCGCACAAATAATAACTTGTGTACGAGCTTTTAAATATCACCTCTCAAGACTTTGTGGGCTCCTGGAAATGTCTGTGAGATTTGCAGTTATTTTTAACCTGCTTTGACACCTTGTTTTAAATACCATGTTCATACCTTAGTCATTGGAACTAGGCTATACTTGTTTTTATGATGCTGGCAGGTCAATTTTGGAAGTCACTGCTTTGTTACCCTGGCTAAAAACTGGAATAGTTTTGTCAGTGGCCATTTGATTAATACTGAGTTTAGCTGCCATGGGTTTGCTGCCAATTGACATTAAACATTTGCAACTTTAGGTAAACGTCACAGATTACAAGCTCTGCAGAGCTGGTGTTCGTGTGTCACTGTGTCTCATGCCACTGGGATTTGAGTCTTTTATTGCACTCTTATTTGATTTGTGAACATTGCTGTTTCCTGTGTCCGGTTTCCATAAGAGAGTGTATCTGATAAGATGAAGCCACAACACAGACACAAATTTGGGAAATTTGTTTGCTCAGGGACGTAATGTTAATCTTTTTAAGATTTTAACCTAAATTGTGACGCATTTTGAAACAAAAATCAGATCAGAGGACCTCAAATGTTTGATGAATGTGTGCCATTTTAGCCCCCTGAGACCTGAGACTTTTATTTGGTATGCTTTTTTTTAATTTCTCCTAGCTATTTGGGATCAGTAGGACCTGATAAGTATAAAAACTAAACATTGTCAGCAATAATAAAGTCCCAATGTCCTCTAACGAGACAATAATAAAGTCCCAGTGTCCTTCAGTGATTTCAGTGTTTGTTGCTGTTGCTAAAATTGGTAAAGTTTGTATGGCATATCAAACTACAAACATTCTCAATCATAAATAAACAAGTTTCAACCATTAAATCTGATCAGTTTTTGTACCTTGTCTACTTTCGTGTCGGCTGCAGACTGACTTGGCAGAGATGGCTGCCATCTTTTTCGTCATGAATTAGTGTATTGTGGTCTTACTGACACTCGATGGCACAAAAAAAACGTCCACAAACGAGGACAACAGGTCTAAGTTAAGCAGAATGAAGTATAAGGTCAAGTAAACCCAAACTGTAATGTCCGTATGAGGACACAGGGTCTCAGGAGGTTAGGGCCACACAGGAAAAATGCACGCATTATGACATTTGTTATGACATACCCCCATTCTAACACTACAAAAAAATAACAATCAACAGTGACAGCCAACATTACGCTCATAATATATTCTAGTTTTCCACTTTTTAATGCATTTTAAAGTAATGAAATGTTTGACACTGATTGTACCGACCCACAGCAGCTGAGCAACAGCTCCTGCTGGGGTAATGTTAAGGTAAAGGTAAAGTTCCACTGATTGTCACACACCTGAGTGTGTGAAATTTGTTCTCCGCATTTGACCCATCCCCTGAGGGAGCGGTGAGCAGCAGCGGTGCCGCACTCGGGAATCATGTGGTGATCTAACCCCCCAATTCCAACCCCTGATGCTGAGTGCCAAGCAGGGAGGCAATGGGTCCCATTTTTATAGTCTTTGGTATGACCCGGCCGGGGATGGAACCCACGACCTCCCAGTCTCAGGGCGGACACTCTACCACAAGGCCACTGAGCTTGAATGTCTTGTTACTAGCGTTGGCCTCCTGTAAACATCCCCAAGCACAAATTGCACCACCTTAATCAGGTTAATGAGTAGTATCTCAAAGAATAACTGGATGTGTGTGTGGTGTTTCAGGTCAGTGGTTCCCAACGGATGGGTCACGGTCCAAAAGTGGGTCGTGGGTCCATTCTGAATGGACCGCAAGTGACTCGCAAACATGTCAACTTTGCAAAAAACACACTTTATTTTGAAGTACAGTGAATTCCAGCACAGAAATTTATTTTGAAGTGCTGTTTCTGATGTAGAGTGAGCAACTAACAGACAGCTACTTGGCTGAGACAGAAAACTAGCTCAATGACATGGCCAATGACACTGAATGCATTGAACTGTGTGGACCATGAACAAATGACTGAGAAGAAATCTGGACCCAGTAGCTGGACCAGTTTGGAACCACTGTTTTAGATCATTTAAATACCCATGTAACCATGTTACTGTAAGACGTGCAGGGCAGCCAGCAAAAAATACATTAATATTGTGTTTTGGATCCCAATTTGACTACAAAACTGAGGTCTGGAGGAAACTGTTTTCCTTGTGTCTGTGTTTTCAAACTAGATTAAATATTGCTGCATACAAGTATCCTTGCTTTTGTTTTCAGCGTTGTGGTCACTGAATCATGACCGCATGCATTCCTTCATATCTACTTTCTCAGTTTGTCATGTGAAAATTAATTTCTGCAGGAGTCACTCACACTCACAAAGACTCTGCAGCTCATAGTCGAATCATTTCTTATTAACAGACTTGTCCAAAGATGTTACGAGAGGAGAACAGTCTGTTCTCATGTTGTTCTTGAGCTGCTCCCTTTTATATTTTAATTACTAACTTATTGAGCGTGAATGATTGATTTGAACAGACTTCACCTCCTGTAGTTGTCAAATCCAAAGTCTGGAGGATCAAAGCGTGAGCTATGACACTGCTGTGTGGAGCTTTCTCAACAGAGGGATTAAGTTATAGCAAACAACATGTTCATGTGGTTTTAATCTGGTATCTCATACAAGTTTAGAGTGTGTGCTCGTGTGGGAGATAAAAATAACAATCGTGTTTACAAGTTTGAACTGAAGTGAACTTGTTCACAGGAATTAGCCACTGCTGGGAAAGAGAGGAAAACAAAATGACTAATTATCTATTAGTTGTTGTACAGTATCAATAAATACTTGGCCAGAAAATTGGCAGCCATTAACCTCGACCACACACTGACATGACAGCACAAATCTCGTTGTTCTGCAGAATTTCTGCAGATAGAAATACCCTGAACTTTGATACAACTGATGTGGTGCTCACTGTTAGTGAACTGAATAAACATAGGTTCAAATATGGCTAAAGCATCATTTCAAGGTCGACTGCAGCAAACATACAGCATGTAAAAACAGTACAAGGCGACAAAGGGGACAAATCTATTAATCTATCTGCCTTCTCCTCGTCCTTCTGCCACTGATGGAGAGAATGAATTTATTAAAGAGGGACAAGTCACTTAGATGATTGCATTTCCAAACAGTTCCCCCAGCAGAGCTCTTTTTTTCTGAATGAGCTCGTTTGTCATGTTGAAACAGGAGACGTGCACAGACAGGGAAGTAGAGTTCATTTCCCTTCAGAAACAAGTTGCTTAAAGCTTAATCAGCAAATTTCGTAATGGTTGTGGAGTATCGTAAGAGCCTCTCTGATCCACATACGTTTTAGGCCGACACCCTTCTTTTGCATTTGTTCTGCAATGGCACGAAAAGCTCAAACTTTACAAACATGTCCTCACTAAGGGGCTGATCCTGGACCTGATCCTTTTATTGTGGTGCATTTCAAAAATGCAAGCTACTTAACATATTTACAAACTCTATCTGAATTCTGTTTAAAGGATAGGATGCGTCACACTGTCATGTTTGGATGACACCATAAACAAATACTTCACTGTAAATTTCATTTTTGCACTGCTCCCCAGTGGATTGGTCTCGAGCTGCAGTTTCACCGTCCAACAACCCAAAGCCGAACCAAACCATCTTTGTGTGTGGCATCCCACTGAAGACCTTTCCTGGAAAATATTCTTAAAGTGACCTTAAAGTTTGTGTATGCCACTTGAGCTTGGTCTTATTTCAAGTCGTCCTTTCAAACTTTCTAGAGTGCGACTGGCTGTTTTTGCACAGTCCTGTAAACGCCCTCAGAGATGAAGTATTTCAACAACCTGCATATGGTTATTCCAGGTCGCCTATAGCTGTCACTTCAACTTAAAATCCCTGAAACAACTGTGTCACGTCAAGACTAATTGTTTGTGATGATGTGTCTTATGACCCGAACTGTTTGCGAGAGTCACTTCTAACAGGATGTTTTGATTTGCCTGTTGTCTGCTTAAAGTTGTATGTACTCTGTTGGTGTTACTTTATTATTCCTGCACCAACAGCTCAAACATGTTTATACTGTACAGCACCAACTTAAACAAATTCTTATCAAAGGTGAACCAAAGTATGTGACATGTGAAACCTGGAGGGAAAAGACAAAAAGGACTTGAAGTACCAGAACCTTTCAGGTGTGAATTTGCAGGATGTAGTATTCTTTATTTATTTTCCTTAACCACTGGACAAGAGGTGGGTGCACCCTGGACAGGTCACCAGACTATCACCAAGCATCAAGCGTAATCCAGAAAAAGCTGTGATTTAATTCTAAACACTAGATGATGCACAGATGCAGACGAGGTAGTTAAATCTCATATTGTGGGGCAATGTGTTGCCGTACGATCTGTTCTGCAGGATCCCAGCGGATGAATTAAGACCTTAGTTACTCATTAATGAACCTCTGTGGGCACTGTGGTCATTATCATTAACACTCGTTGCCACAGTTGCATTCTGATATTTTACTAGAATGAAATGCTCCTCTTTGTACACCACTTATTTTAGCTTCTTTTACACGAGTATGCTGTTATCTGAAAATCATTTGATTTCTTACGAAAAAAATAATTACCACATAGTTCCTCTTATGACAAAACAGTTATGTGCAGAAGCAATAAACAACATCTTTAAACTCACATCTCACAAGGTTCACAGACAAAACAACTGTTTTACACTCAACACGTTTTCCAAACAAATACAACATGCTAACGTTATTAGCACAAGCCTATGACGTTTTACACTGTATAAATTAGCCTAGTGGCCGATGATCTTGTCCTCTTCTCATATGAAACCAGGGACAACAGCAAAATTTAACAATGGTAAAGGTCCATTACAACTCACAAGGTTCACAGACAAAACAACTGTCTTACATTAAACACGATATCCAAACAAATACAACATGCTAACGTTATTAGCACAAGCCTGTAGCATCTTACGTTGTATACATTAGCCTAGTGGCCGACAATGTTTTCCTCTTCTCATATGAAACCAGGGATAACAGCAAAATTTAACAAAGGTAATGGCACACAATTTGGATCAGTTACAGCTCACAAGGTTCACAGACAAAACAACTGTCTTATACTAAACACGTTTTCCAAACAAACACAACATGCTAACGTTATTAGCACAAGCCTGTAGCATCTTACTTTGTATACATTAGCCTAGTAACAAGCTGAGATTTCCTCCGCTCATATGAAGCCAGGATAAATCACACACGAGACTTAAAATGTTATTTTGTGGAGGCTTTATGGTCTTCACAATTTATTGTTTCTTATCTGTGAAATTAAAGTAAACAAAAGCTTTGATTCCACTGAGGGAAATGGTTTCAGCTTACTAAAATAGACAGGAGGTCTGTGTCACCACGACATGTAGTTACATTTCTGGGGAGGTGCACGACATCGAGTCAGCGCAGAAGTATAAATTCCGCATTACGCTCAGGGGCGCTGCTGCTACAGCCTCACTTGGTCTGGTATGACTGGTAGCTAAGGTTAGCAAACTATGCTACAATATATGACACGTTATTTACACATTCAGTCTCTCTTTTCCATTCAATTGCATTAAAAAGTAGAAATGTAAAGTGAGTGCTATAAAGGCATATCAATGTTGATTGTTAAACTTTTTGTAAAGTGTTAGTATAACATTTTAAAAAAAGTCATTAAAAATGTCAAAGTATATTTCATAAAAAGGTCAGCGTGTGCATTTATCCTGTGCGCTCCTCTATCATCTGCTGGCTCCCTAAAATGGCGCCCCCATCTTGTGAAATAGATGATTACGGCCCTGCTGTTTGAGCGCTTCATCTCTCTTGTGGCAACAGTAGCTAATGTTCACAATAAGTTATACAGTCTTGCTTTAAGTGTATTTCTTATATGAAAAGTGCCCTGTAAATACAGTTTTGATTAATGGATTGATCATATTATGAGAGCTCTGATAATATAGCCTGTGTGTGTGACTGAAAGAAGGAGAATAAGAAATAAGCAAGATAAGATTAGTTAACTGGGAAATGCCAGTGCATAAGCACTTAGCATGTGAGGTCAGTTATCTGACTGCAAATACTTCTTGAGACACCAACAAAAGTTTAATATATTTAAAGTCTTATTAGTGTTTCTTTGATTACTATCAAAACAGGCTGAATCTTCTAACCTCCGTCGTACCAGCAATCATTTATTGTCAACAATAAAGATATGAGGCCCTGTGTGTGCTTGGTGGGGCACTGTGCATAAAAGAGGTGTGTTAATGTTTGTTCATTAGTGCGTTTATGAGTGGTGGTATTGCACAACCCGGTCGGATGTCTGGTGATGGATGTAGGAAGAAGTGAAAGAGTGAGTGTCCTTTGCTGTCAGTCTTTTTCAACCACAAAGGAAATAATGCTTTGTGGTTCTTCTATTTGAACGCAGACAGCACTTTTAAAAAAGTAGCACAAAGCTCGTCCGTGTCCTTACATCAACCTGTTCCTGAAATGAGACAAAGAGAAGCAGAAACGGCAGAGTTTAGGTGCCATTATAGGGAATATACACTCTAATATTTACAGTTCACTATTAACAGTTCACTCATCTGGGCCCAGAGCTTTCAGCTAAGCTGTCACCTCACCGTCTATCTGAGACTTTCTCCACTGAGGACACTGAAGCAATGGAACAGTGAAACAATCGCTGCCCCCCTAAATAACTGCAGCCTGACATGACTGTTTTCGCTGAGTTCTGGATTCAAAATCACACCAAAAATGAAAGTGAATAGGGGCGTTGGTGGCTTAGTGGATAGAGCAGGCGCCCCATGTACAAGGCTGTTGCCGCAGTGGCCCGGGTTCAATTCCAGCCTGTGGCCCTTTGCTGCGTGTCACTCCTCCCCCCCCCCCCCCCCTCCACGTTTGTCTGTCCTATCGATTAAAGGCTAAAATGCTGCCCCCCCAAAAAAATAAAAGTGAATAATTGAAATCACAGGCTGACCCAACCTGCAAGAATTTTATCACAGTAACTCATAATGTGACTCAGCAGTATGCTCTCCATGTGCCCAACAATGTCTGGACATGCTCCTGATGAGTCAGCGGATGGTGTCCTGGGGGATCTCCTCCCAGACCTGTATCAATGCATCAGTGAGCTCCTGGACAGGGTGTGGCGGTACTTTGCAGCGTCAGATGCACCGATACACAATGTCCCATAGGTGCTCGGTTGGATTTATGTCAGGGGAACAAGAGGGCCAGTCAATGGCATCAATGCCTTTATCATCCAGGAACTGCCTGCACACTCTGGCCACATGAGGACAAGCATTGTCCTGCAACAGGAGGAACCCAGGGCCCACTGCACCAGCATTAGGTCTGACACCAGGATTTCATCATGGTACCTAACAGCAGTCAGGGTACTGTTGGCTATGACATGGAGTTCTGTGCAACCATCCAAGGATATGCCTACCCAGACCATCACTGACCCCCCCCCCCCCCCCCCCAAACACGTCATGCTGGATGATGTTACAGGCAGCATAACGCTCACCACAGCGTCTTCAGACTTGTTCTGCCTGTCACATGTGCTCAGTGTGAACCTGCTCTCATCTGTGAAGAGAACGGGGCGCCAAAGATGAACCTGCCAATTCTGGTGTTCTCTGGTGAATGCCAATCGAGCTGCACGGTGCTGAGCTGTGAGCACAGGTCCCACTAGAGGACGTCGGGCCCTCATGCTACCCTCATGGAGTCTGTTTCTGACAGTTTGGTCAGAAACATGCACACCAGTAGCCTGCTGGAGGTAATTTTGTAGGGCTCTGGCAGTGCTCCTCCTGTTCCTCCTTGCACAAAAGAGCAGATACCGGTCCAGCTGCTGGGTTGATGCCGTTTTTATGGCCCTGTCCAGCGCTCCTTTGATGGCAACTGGTCTTCTGGTATCTCCTCCATGCTCTTGAGACTGTGCTGGGAGACACAGCAAATCTTCTTATGACTGAACATATAGTTGTGCCATCCTGGAGGAGCTGGACTACCTGGACTGGGCTGCAGGTACCGCCTCATGCTACCAGTAGTGACAAGGACACTAGCAGAACAACAACAAAACTGGAGAAGAATCAGTCAGGAAGGATAACGAGAGAGCAACTGTCTGTGGACACCACATGTAAAACCATTCTCTTTTGGGGGGTTGTGATTTTCAGTGGCTCCATCTGGTCTCCCCTTTGAAAAAATTCTGGGGGCACCACTGCACTGAAGTCATGTCTTTGATACTTTTCTTCTTGGACACATTTTTTTTTGGCAACCTGCGGAGAGATTATGATCTACAGTTAGACTTACACATGGTGGGCAAGTTAAGACTGATCTCTGTATTTTTACAGAATTGAAACTCAGGGTAAGTTCAGCTGTGCTCATCCATTCACAATTCTCTTCCTCCCACTCCCACTGCTTCCTCTAATCAGTTGACTAGGGGTGTTTACTCTTCTAGTTATCCAAACTTTGCCACAGTCTCTATCAGCCAATCAGGATGCCACTGCAAAATTTTAAACCTGCTCTCTCCTCTGCTGCTGTCAGCTGTCATTTTAGGCAAAATTGTCGCACCCTCCAGGCTCACCTCCAGCCATCGTATCCAGAGTCCAGGACGAGCTCAACAAAGATTCATTCCTCTACTCATCCAGATCATTTTCACATCTCCATTTTCTTCTCATCTCATCTTCACCACCTCTACTACCACCAGTGTCTAGACCCCCGAGTGGGTGTGCACATGTTCATAAATATTCTTTTCACTATAAAAATGAGTCTCTCCTGATTGAACTATGTTTCGGCTGACAAAATCAGTAGATAAGTAAAATGGACTCATGAGGTCAGTAAATGTAAAATCCTGGGTACAGCCTCTGGTTCATTGTTTTTCCCCACCAACATCTTCTGCAGTTTAATTTGTTTTGTTAGTAGTTAAAGTTTAGTACATTTTTGCATCTCTCCCTTTATTTGCAGTGGCCTATAAGGGGGTCATGACCCCACTGTCTGCTTAGATATACCCTGTGGAGTTTTCTGGTAAACAAACAAAGTTGTGTTTCCATTCAATGTATCTCGTAAAACATGAATCATAAATCTGTGAAACCAATATTTTAAATTATGCATTGTTACATACACTTGCTGTCTTCTTCCTCACTGCCTTCACAAGTACATTGTTCTAAAAACAACTCCACGGGCAACCTGATCAGAGCTAAGCTAATTTTCCAAATTGAAGTTAGTACAACTGAAGAAAATCCCTGGCAACATTGAACAATAACCTTATAAGCTACTTAGTAGGTTGGCTACACTACCAAGTGAGCTTGCCCTAGAATATTACTGAGTTAGTTTGCTAACTAGGAAGGTTATGCTAACGAGTAACCTTGCCAATAGGCCATAAAAAGTAATAGTTTTTGATAGGCTGTAAAAAGGAGGAAAATGTGTTAATTGCAGGTATTTGCAACTGAAAAATTATATTATCCACACTCTTTGTTAGTGAACAATATTCTAGCCTATTGGCAAGCTTACATGTTAGCATAGCCCTCCTAGTTAGCAAGCTAACTTGCTTACTAGCCTATTGGCAAGCTTACATGTTAGCATAGCCCTCCTAGATAGCAAGCTAACTCGCTAATATTCTAGCCTATTGGCAAGCTTACTCATTAGCATAGCCTTCTTAGTTAGCAAGCTCACTTGCTAATATTCTAGTCTACAGGCAAGCTTAGTCGTTAGCATAGCCTCCCTAGTCAACAAGCTAACTCACTAACTAGCCTTACATGTTAGCATAGCCCTGCTAGTTAGCAAGCTAACTCACTTATATTCTAGCCTATTGGCAAGCTTACTCATTAGCATAGCCTTCTTAGTTAGCAAGCTCACTTGCTAATATTCTAGTCCATTGCCAAGCTTCCTTTAAGTATAGCCTCCTTAGCAAGAAAATTCAAATTTACAAATAATAATTAAGCTGTACATCTTTATGGGAATATCTGTGAATCCAATTTAAGTGTAAAATTTTATTTTGATACAATAAATCTTTCTTGATTTGTGACTTGAGATGTGTTGCAGAGATATGTTCTGTGTTAATGGATGAAGCTCTGATTTATCTGCTACTCCACTGTTCGTAATGCAAAATGGCCAGGTTCATCATCTTTGGAAAATGTGACACATATTTCACATAAGCAGATAAGGTAAATCTCTTTGTTTTCTCTCAGTATAATGCGATGAATCCGAGAGGGTACGTTTAATGACATTTGTTCATTTTTTTAAAACCAGATTTACCCCACACAGGAAAAAAATGCAATTCTGTATAAAAACATCACGCAACACAATCTTCCTTTTATAGGAAAATTTTAATAGTTATTCAATGTTCTACATTTTACAGTAAATATACAATTACAAACTTGGCTTAGTTATAGTACTAGATCACTAACTGATCTTAAAAAAAACCCTCAACAACAAAAAAAGAAAAACATAAAAAAAAATAAAAATAAAAACCAAAAACAAAAAATAAAAAACAGATTTACACTTCATATCACAAGCCTGACGCTGGTCCTTCACTCTGGACCAAATAGCTAACATACAGTTCACTTCTCTCAACGCTGAACAGACGTTGGGCTTCAGTTTCAAACACAACCTTACGGTAACAGATATACCATAGCATGTGCAAACTGGGTACCAAACTAAAACTTCCAAAGATGGGTTGTTCCTAATACTCGATCCAGGGTGGGATACGAGTATGCTTTTTTTTTGGAAGACAAGGAATTTCCACTTTTTGCATCACATTTAGTGTCAAATTAAACTAAGATATCTGACAAATTGAAATTAAAAAGCTGCAGCAGAACATCAAAGACATTTAAGAGCCTACTATTCACTGTGATAGTAGTGTTTTAATTTATACTCATGGAAAAAAAAACTAAGACTTAGCAACTGCAAGGCAAAAAAAGAAGAGGGGAGAGGGAAGATGGAAGGAGAGGAGAGGCGTTGTGAATGGTTCTGGTCACGTTTTCACTGTCAAAGTGAAGAGGCGCAAGGTTATAATATACTCGAGAAAAACCACCTTGCGACGTTTGGCAGACAGAACGGTGGAGGAAAATTTGTCCTACTGTCCATTTTCAATTAAGTGCAAATTTAAATAAATGAGAGGTGAGGAATGGAGTGAAATGAGAAAGCAGTTTCACCACTCTGTAAAACAAACCTGCTGTGTGGGAGTGCCTCCACATTGAAACATGAACACTAGTCCACAGCGTGAGAAAAGAAAAACTCTCTCCTATTAAACTTAAAATGATCCACTCCTGTGAGAACAATGAAACCTTATTTGGCATCTAAAATGGCATTTCTGTAAACGTCTGGAAAAAAAGAACATTAAATTTGGATAAAGAAAATCTCAGTGCTTAAAACTGTGACATCCAATTGTGATTTCTTTTTTTATCATTTTACACTGTGGTGATGCCACTGCCAGACTTTGTCACTGGTGACATCTAGTGTTTAAAAAGGTTCAGTGGAGCTTTCACAAATACCAAAACAAAAATTACAATAGATTATCGCAATAAGTGACACCAATTTCATGACTATCATAGTTCAATATGATTGCTACTGATACGAGGGTGGTGAAGGTTGCAAAGGTCAGACTGAAAGCACATCAAGACCGAAAAGCATGTGAGAGCAGAGGGTTCAAAGAAGTGGACATAAGAGGGAGCAGAACATGTGATCGTGTGATGTCATTTTGCATCCCCGAATGTGATAAAAACTGAATGTTTGAATGGGCTTTGAGGGATGCAAAATGGCTTCTGAAGTGAAAATAATATAGGATACAGTCAGGGAAGATAAAAGTGAGACAGGCAATAATGCATCAACAACAGTTTGTGAGAACAGGACAGCAATAGGAAAACACAGATCCACAAAAAGCTAGACAGAACAAGGACTCAGAATTCACCAGTTACTTAGGAGAAGAAACTAATAGTTACTTAACAACTGTTGGTCAAATATGGCACAGAACAGAGGGGCGTGGAGGCTGAGGGTTTTCATTCGTTACTCAATGTATCTTTGCACCGGCAGAACAGAAACAGACAGGAAAGATGGCCTCCCAAATCATGACGGTAACCTCTTCCTGTCAGTGCTATCCATTTCGGTTCTGTCTTAAATCCTTCCTCCAGGTCTGTGAATTTAGGCAACACTTAAAATGTGGGATTTGGTGACGAGAATTTCTTTACCGACAGACCCTTGTCTTAACTTCTCCCCTCCTCAGCGACAAATATGTAGAGAACAGAGATGCAGAAGAGGTTTAAAAAAAAAATAAAAAAAATAAAAATATTAAAAGCACAAACAGTAGCTGCCACACTGATGCAACCATGCTTAGCTAGAAATACATTACTGTACCACTTGCTGTATAAATATACTGCATTTTTTTTAACTTAGAGATCCAATGCTATAGTGAAATACACCTGAATATTATGCATACCCATTATGCTCAATTGACCAGAGGGAAAGAAGAAAACAAAAAAATTGAGAAATACTGACAGAAGTAGTGGTTGGTTAAATAAATCCTAATGACAAGTAACGTTACTGCTGTCGCAAGAAAACCCATATCCTGTTTTCTTTTCACTGGCTTGGATTAAAATGTACAAGATCCTTAGACGGTGGCGACACTTTGTGACCCGAGAACATCCGCGCGATGCGTTTTAAAATACAAGGGTCCTTTCAAAAATAAGGCTCAAAGACCGACGGTTTTCATCCGACAGCGGCGTTATGTAATATTTTCTTGAGAATTAACCTACTAGTGTACAAACATCTGGACTAAGAAGACCTCAAACACTCAACCTTATTGTTTTTATTTTTAATTACAATATAAATTGCTTCTTCCTCCCTCCAGCACTACAAAGCCTAGGTACCTGTTACTAAGCATTAAATTATAGTCATCAAGTTTTTTTGTTGTTTTTTTTTGTCTTATGTTGTGCAATATTTCCTCACAAAGTTATTCAATACCCAAATTTTTGATATGTTCTACTTCTCTTCTTAGCAGTAATAATTATTGAACGGCATACAGAGCCTGTAATCCATATTTAGAGATTACAACAATAAGCATCTTTTTTTAAAAATCAATTCAAAACGCTGATAAAATAATTACTGTATGTTAACAGTTGGAGGCTTCCCTCTTATTTTATTGCAATATCAAACCACTTCATCTACATACCCGCGCAGTAAATGCTTTTTTTTTTCTTTTCTTTTTTACAAATCTGTAGCCTACTCTACAGATTATGAAATTGTGATTTGAGTCTTTCTTGTGTGTGTAAATCCTGAAAAAATGTCGCAGGCTTCACCTAAATATTAAACCCCACCACCACTACTACTTGGTATGTTTGTAGTGTTTGATTACGATGGGTCATCATACTGCCTTTGCACATAAATGCCTTTACACGTAGAAGCTTAAAAAGGCAACAGAAAATGGCTGTATATGGTCCATGTCTCATTGGCTCAGATATTATCCTCATCTGATGACTATACTCTTAAAATCAAGGTTAATGCTGGATTTTTTAAATGGAATTGTGTTAAAATGAAGTCTGTAAAAGCAGATATGTGTATAGTTACCAAAAAAAACTGAAGAAATGGATTAATCTTTTTCAGAAACAACTATTAAAAGTGTAACAAGCCAACTGGACTGAACCGGTTTAAAACTAACTGACTGAACGCCTTTTTCCACCAACATGGAGCTGGTTCTGTTCCAGTTCCTGCCAAATAATTCTGAACCTTACGGGCTATTTCAACCAAAAATCAACCAATTTTGAACCCCCAAAGTTGGTTCACAGCTGAAACCAAAGAAAGAAATTGCAGGTTTTCCCCAACTTGAAGTACTAACCGTGACGAAATCAGTCAGCATGTCATATTCTACAAGTTGGAAAGAGAAGCACAGATGAGTCCTCTACACCTTCTTATTATTAACAGTTGGTCCATGCTTGTTTTTCTGAATAATAAAATCTGTAATTAAAAACTCCCAGTAATCTATGCAATCTGCCATCTTGCTACTTATCTTTACTTCCGTTTTGCTTTGTGCAACGCCCTTCGTTGATGACGCAGATAGCACCAAGGTCCAAGAATCTCGAACAGAACCACTCCAAGAACCAGTGTTAGCTTGGTGGAAAAGGCCTATGAGTGGCACTGCATCATCGCTGCTTCGCACTCTTGCTAAAATTGTCTTAATATTCTCACACTGCTGTAGCCATGAATACTAAAACTAGCACTTTTTCTTGACAATTCTCCTGCGATTCACAAGATAATACCCACAAAGTTAAAACTTTGACCCAAATTCAGAGAACAACCTATCAGCGCTATGACATGGACCAGGTGTAAACACATTACAGTCATCTGATTGGACACAATTTCTTCCTAAATGTAGTGCACAACCTCCCATGTCACTGGTTTGGTCTTTTTTCAGCACTCACAGAAGTGGAATGATCCGGCGGATCGAATCCTATCCATCCATCTATCTATCAGCGCAGATTTATTTGACTGGTCCATCATTAATACTCAAGAGTCTGGGTTTCTATTTGTTTGGTTACAAAGTCCTCATCTGGAAGAAGAAGAAGAAGGGAGGAGGAGATGATATATTCATAACAAGGAATAAATTTCGACACATGTAGTGTGAAAGTAGAGTATCAGTGCAGGTGAGATGTCACGAATTCAAAGGTCTTGCACCTTGAAATGAAACGACCCGACTGTGAATACGTGATCTCCTCCTCCTTTCTTGTTGTCTGCTCTCTCCGTCTTATCCTGCTCTCCTCTTTCTACGCCAACACAATCCCTTTAAACTCCTTTTCTGCTATCTGCCATGCACACCCCGAGAAATCCATGTAGTGTGTGTTTGTGTGTTTGAACTGGGAGTATTTTACAGTAAGTGCCACTAAGTGATCATGTTTTCCAACACATACAGGAGCCCCTATATGTGTGTGTGTGTGTGTGTGTGTGTGTGAGAGATAGAGTGTGCACGACTGCCCATGCTGATAATTATAAATATCCTTACATTTTTTAAAATGCATTGACCTACGCTAAGTTTAAGATTCCGATAGTGTCACAACATACTAGCCTGCATAGTATGTAGCATAAAGTAGGCGACGTTTTCATAGTGTGTGTTATGCGAATGCGGACACAGTGGGACACGCAGCAGGATAGGTAATGGTCAGTAAGTGCTCTGCTCATCGCAACAAAGCACCCACACGGAGACATAACAACAGGAATGATGGACTGACTACTGCCGGACAGATAGCTACGTGGCTGGAAGACGACTGAGATTCAACTGAAAATGAAACAAAGCGGATAAAAAAAAGGGATAAAGAGGAAGGAAGAACAAAGGTAAGAAAGAAAAAGTCTACAGAGAAAAAGGAATTCAGTTGAGTACGGTTTAAAGAAAGAATATCCAAAAAAAAAAAAAAAAAAAAAAAAAACCTGCAAAAATTAAAACGCTAATTATGTTAAAACCCTGTGCTGATATCTAATTGTAAGAAATTTGGCAGCATAAGTCAGTAAGTCTTTGTAGTGACTGACGGAGATGATGATGATGAGGAATAAGTGCCCGATATTTTCCAGCCAACTGAGCAGCAGCAGGAAGGACCACACATACACCAGCACAACACAGAAACAGGAGCAACTGACACCCGTGATTGGTCAAGAGTCCTTCTGGAGTTCCAATGACAGACACTTCAAGAGAAAAATGAGGAAATCAAATAATAAAAATCAAAGAGCCATACAAAATAAGGTAATGACTGGTTGGCAAATGAACAGAGAGAGAAAAAAAAAAAAAAAAAAAAAAAAATAAAAGCAGCTTTTGTAAAAACGTTAGAGAATGTCGCATACTAACAATAACAATAATAGTAAAGTGGCTGTTGCACTTTAGTTTTGTTCTTGCAGACAGGTGCCGGGTTCCCATGGTTACCAGTGGGAGCCCGTGTAAGATTTGAGCAGTTGCATACGATGGTGAACTCCAGATCTGGTGGGAAAGAAGAGCAGAAGTACACACTGGTGACGGATTTAAGGCTCCGAGGAAAAGAGGGGAAAAGAAATGTGAGGCAAGAGAGTTTGTTCAAGTCAGAGAGAGACAAAAAAAGGGAGTGAAAAGGAAGAGAGGAGGAGGAGGGAAGAGGGTGGAGGAAACAGATGGGGTGGTGAGAAACATCTAAAAGAGGAGAAAGCTAACAGCAGGTGGGCAGACACTCACATGATGGGTGGGCTCTACCAGTGAGGCGGTACGTAGCTGTACCCAGGTGTCCCTTGGGGCCTGTAGGTTGGCACAGTAACTGGGTGTCCTCCAATCTGGGGGTGCTGGGGCGTTGTCAGCAGGGTCCCTAAAGGAAATTAACAACACCCTTAATGAGCTTTACCCGTTTTTGAATCCATCTGCTGAACAGCTTTAAAGGCTCGGTTTTTTTTGCTATAGCTGCCATCATTGCACATGACTTTCATGTTATATCAACACGTCAATGTGTCGACAGCTTTTTGTTATATTTTACAGCTCTAAATAAAAAAACAAACAAACAAACAAACAAACATGTATCTACCTCCCTTGACACAGACGTTACATTAGGCTTTCTCCTTGTCTGTCATTTTGACAGACAGGTCGTACAACTGCACCATCACCTATTATTACCCCTTATTTTAATTTTAGCTGCTGCTGGCTGATGAACATTATCAGTAGCCTATTACCGGCTGCTTGTCCTTCATCTTTCTCTGCATCAATCCCTCTTTTTTTTATCTATTTTTTTTTTAACACAGATACATTTATCAACAGTGAATGTTTGATACTTCGGTCATGGATGTGTTGGTGGTGATGACAATGACCATGAACATGATTTCTTTAATTACTTATTTAAATGGGTATCATCTTATTTCATGTAAAGCTGCTCGCTTTATTATTGATTCGCGCAACCCATCCTTAGCCCGCTCTTGCTCTCTTTACTATGAGACTGCTGCGTCAGTGTGAGTGAGGCCTTAGACTGTTTAATGCGTCTGTTTTGGATGTTAGCTTCTGTTGCTGTGTGAGCTAGTGCTAGGCGAGCAGATGTAAAACTGACCGGCCCTGCTTTTTTCACCTTGTTATCGATGCCATCACAATTATTGTTCTTCTTAAAGAAACTTTGGACACTCAGCTGCTGTGATATTTTGTATTGGTATGCAATTATATATATAGCCTTCAAATACAACAGCTAAAGCGAAGAGATGACATTAACCCATTTGGCTAAAGCCAGCTAGAGGACCAGGTCATATGACTGAGATATAAGAAAAGACTAATCGCTAATTAATATGCCACTAACTGGACAGGAGTGTGAATTACTTTAGTCAATGTGACCTCTGCCTTGTATATAAAATTAACCCTGAGGGAAGCCGACTAAGTAACTAAATAAATGTAAGAATCAATTCAAACTATAGCTGCAACTAAGCATTACTTTTGTTGATCAATCTAACAATTATTTTCTCAATTAATTTGCTTTTCAAGAAGTTAAATAATAATTTGATTTTGGGCTACATAATTTAAACAAATGGCACAAACTCACAAGTCACCAAAGCCCATGATAACAGCTTAAAATGTCTTGTTTTGTTCTATCAGCAGACCGACACTAAAAACATATTCACCTTACTGTCACATTAGATGAAGAAAACCTACAAACTGTCACATGTGAAATTAATTAAATTAAAAAGAATTACCACTGATCAATGATCAAAACCACTGCCGGATGATTTTCTGTTCAGTAATAAATTTACTGTCCAATTTATACACTGCTGTTTTAGGATATACAGACCTGACCCCTGCAGAGCATGAAAGGGAACTCTCAATGAAGCATTTTTACACACATTCAGTGAGCAACATTAGAAAAACATGTCTGTGCAAGTGTGAGAGACCACCTCTGGCATGAATAAATGATTTCTAATCACACATTACATTACAGCAGAGAATAGTCAAGATGTGAATGTCTTTAGCCAGAGAGTCATGTCAGTGGTTCTGGTCTTACCTGCACTCATGGCCATGGTTGTCCCAGCTACCATCCCCATGGCAGCCATGCCGTTGTTGCGAGGGGCAGGTACAGGGACAGGGGCAGGGTAGAGGGCTGTGGAGGGGATGCTGTTAGGCTGCACCACGGTGGTGTGATGGATCACATGTGGCTGAGCCGCATACACTGGCTGGGTATAGTACGCCCCCTGTCAGGGCGGACAGAGGACAGGGTGGTGAGGCTGAGGGTGTGTGTTTGTGTATGATATATAAAGCTTATTTATAGCATTTAAATGTTAATTATATTTGAAGGAAGTCTAAGGAGAAGGTACGAGTCATTTTCTACTGCAGGGATAAGAAACATCCATTTATTCATTAAAAAGACCAAATTACACAAGAAAAAAATGATGACTTTGTTGACTTGTCATGCAGAACTGTATCTCAAGCAAGGCCACTGCTTTTTAATCTGCTGTCAATGTAATTTGCTCAAACACCAGGGTTTTCTGTGGTTTGGTTTTTCTCTAAATTGACTTTTAGGTCCCCATTTTATTTGTGAGTTCCGCTTCTGTCACATTTGTAAAACTGTTTCACCTAATTCTACTAATAAGCTGTAAACTGTAATCACCTAATCACATACAATGGGCGCAACTTCATTAAAGTGACTCAGTTAAATGACTCTGTCAACCAAACAGGTGCGACCTGACAAATCTGATAAACATTTTTCAGTCGCAGAGTTCAGACTCTGCCTCCAAGGTAATGTATGACTGTAACTGTAATTCAGCGTCCTTACCTGTGCGTATATGTTCTGCTGAGGGTAGGCACTGCGGATGGGGTACATGGCTGTCGGGTATGGAGTGGGAGTCGGGGTGTAGGGAGGGGGCGCCCCATTTGACTGAGTGGGGGGCACTTTGTACGGGGTGCCTGCTGAAGTATATCCTGAAAACAGGCAGAAGACAAAAAGAGAAACAGAAAGAGAAAAATTTAGAACACATTACACTAGAGTAACCCACTTTATAAATCATTTTCTTATCACTGAGAGATGGCTGATAATTCTCAGTGAGTTTGTCACTACAATCGAGCCCTCTCACATACAAGTAGTGATGCGAGCTATTGTTAATAAAAAAATATGATGAAAGCAGCTTTAGGTTATTACAATTCACCATGTTACCACCATTTGAAAAAGCAACTCTGAACTGAACATCAGTTTAATGTCATAAATACACACCCATGAAAACATATAATCTAAATGCTCCAATTCAGGGTTTAACGCAAATGATTTTTCCAGACGATTTCACAGTTACAGACAAGCTTCCAATATTGAAATATAATCATGAGAGTTTGGGTCTTCAACCTCAGTCCTAGCTGTCTTAAGTCGGTCTTCTTCTTGTGTTGTAATTCTGATAAAATCAAATCACATTTACTATGACAAAACTTTTAGTCTTTGCTCATGCAAATGTTCAAGTTCAATGACATGAACACTGTCAGCAACCAACAAGTGCAGTCTCTTCAACGCTGGTGTTTTTAAAGTCTGCTAGTGTGTGGTAGGCATTTGCTGTCTTTAAGTACAAGGAAGATGTGTTTTATGACAACATCAGGATTGGATGCAGACCAGTAGAAACCAAAAAGCTAAACTCATTTACATTAGCTGTGTGTCTCTATACATCCCTCTTTTATCAATTTATTTAAACTTTCAACCGTAGCTGATTAATCTGCCACCATTTTGATCATTTATTAATGGTTTAAGTAATTTTTCAAGCAAAAATACCCAACATTTGAGAGTTCCAGCTTCTCAATTGGGACTGTAGGCTGCTTTTACTTGTCTTTCATTATAGCAAAATAGAATATGTTGGGTGTTTGGATTGTTGCTGATCAGTTAAGACTCATAAGACATATGATGCTGTCACCTTGACCTCTACAACATTTACTTTCTGGAATTAAAATGCATTTTTCACTGTCTTCTGATGTACTATGGACCAAACAATACAAATCATTAGTTGCAGCCTGATTAAAACATTTTGTCCTTTGCATTTCCTACAAAATCCACCAGATGGGGGACTAGTGCCGTCTTTTAATGGCGCTTAAGTCTAAAAGCAACACAGCCAAGTGTTTGTGTGCCTCAAAAAGCCTCATTTAGCCGGGCTCACCATGATCTTTGAAGACAGAATTTTGGCAGTGTTTACTGTTAAAGAGATAGATCTATAGTTGATGTATATGGAGTACATTCACCTTTTAAGGGACCACATACACTCAAGCAACCTACCAGTCTTAGTGGTGCATACATGATTTAACCACCATTTAACTGACATTACATCAAAAGGTTGAAAAGCACGAGGTCTACTGTAGGACAGTGAAGACATCTGGTTCAGACCGCTGCATTAATGTCTGCTGTTCACGGGGGCTCTGCTCTGTGGGGTGCAGTAACTCTGAGCCGCCACTCGGAGGAGCCTGAAGGTCAAACATGCTACTAGCTAGTTGCTGCTGCAGAGCTTATGAAAGCGCTTCTCTCACACAAGGACAAGGGAACAAAGAGATGCTGGAGCTGCTATGTGTGTCTAAAAGTGTGTGTGCATACCCTCACACACATGCATGCAGGGCATTAGAGGACAATGGTGTGTGACAATTACACAAAAGCCCTGCTGATAGAAAACAGTTTGTCTATTCAATGGTCTTAGGAAATAATGACATTGACCAAGACACATTTCTAATCAGAGCAGAGCTGGTTTGTCTGGAGGTTGATGGTTGTCTGGGACACAAAACCCACAGACTTTGATTTCATCATACATCCATGCACGGCAGAATGCACAGGAAAACATTTGCAGTTAAACATCGCCACTGCTGATTTAAACAACAGCCTCGGTAATTAGGTTCTTTTGTTGGAATGAGACTGGGCGAGCTTTGCCAAAGCATACCTGATATTTTGTTAGACTTCCAAAAGATAAAGCCCAACTGGGGGGGAGGGGACGACAGGGGGGCTTCAAACGCAGCACAGATGAAATCTACAAACCCATCCTGCCTCTGTAAGGTACTTAAAATTCAGGAGGACAGGAAACAATTCAAGTAGCAAGGTATTTGTACCCCTGCTCAGAGAATTGTATCTGAATGTTTTCAAAATGTGTTTTCCTATAGCTGATAATCTACTTCAAGCTTTCTATCGATTATATATTACACCAGTTCTTCAAAGGACTTTGTTCTTTTCATTCATTACCAATTTACCATCCCATCCCTTTATATGGAAACACCCAAATATCTTTAAAGTCATGAGTTTTATTGCTTTTCTACAAGATCATACTGAAAAAACATCTTATTGACTTAGCAACTGCCAATATTATAGTGGTTTCCTTTTTTGTCTCGCTGACTGCATGTTTCTATTATTATGACTTGTGTATCTGATGTTTCTGTGACGATATATAAACTAGGGCTCCTCCCTGAAAGTCTAACATTCAAATAATCAGTCAAGAGACCCCTCAGTCAACTGCCATTGTTCAAGTCCAGCAGTGGGATTTTTTTCTGACAGCCAATGTGTAGTGTACTTCTGGGGACGTTTCAGTCCTAATCTTTAGCTGCAGAGTGAGCGTTCCTCACATTCATGCTGCTTTCTGGTGCCGGCAAGATGTGGCAAATTTACAGCTCACAGAAACTTAACATGATGAAATCTCTGGCTTTTGTTTGACATCTAGCGTCGGCAAGAATGTTGGTGCATATTTCTGATCTGTTGTTATCATAATTAGCATACATTAGTTGGAGGGCTAACTTGGCTGAAGATAAGATAAGATATACTTTACTGATCCCCCAGAGGGGAAATTCAAATAACACAGCAGCACAAGACAAAAACAAAAAGACATTAAATAGAATAAGATAAAAGAGAGAGAGAGAGAAAAAAAATAACAATAGAAAAATAAAGGATAAAATAAAATAAAATTGCTACATCAAGATGAATAAAGTAACTAAAAATGGCAGATTACATGTACGTCACTGTCACCCTGAAAATCCCTCCAATTCCTGTTCAAATGATCAAACAGTAACGCAAAAAATGGGACAAACAATCAGATAACCAAATCTGATTCAACTGACATAATTCTGAGTTGGGTGTTAGCCTAGTATAAACCTGTATGTATACATTAAAACGAACTTAATAACTTAAGATCTTAAAATCCGATGCCTGCCTCATGCAAATTCACATAAAGCGAATAAGTGTACAGTCAAAAAAGTACTTCCTATAAATGGATTTTTGGAGACACTACAGACAGGTGACAATTTGTCTGTGGCCTAAGTTTTTACATACTGGCATAGCTTTTTCCCTAGTTATTCAACTCAACTCCTGACTACCAGGATGTTATTTGTTGAAGTCACGACTAAATACGTGTTAGACCTATTTCATTTTGTACACAAGCTTGATCTCCAGTGAGATCATACTGAAAGGTTCAAGACCCCGCCACACTAAACTATCTATATCTATACAGATACACCATATCTGGGAAGCACCGAGACAACTGTTATTCCCATCTGCTACGGGGACCAGACACCAAGCCCCAGCAGAGCACGTATCTGCTGCTATAAGGCCACTGGCAGCTGTTACTGGCTAGCTTCCCACTCCTTCACCATCAATGCCCTTTAGGCTGAGATCACCACTTAATCCATACTGCCTTCACATTACTGCAACCTCTGCAGCGCTCTCGACAACCTTGTTTGCTCAAGTGTACCGAGATGAAACACATTTTGACACATCAGTGATTGTGGGGTTACATCAATTTTTGATTCATTACAAAATGCTTATTACTGAAAACTCATTGGCAGCTAAGGGCATCACAATACAGTATCGCAATTACAAAAAAAGGAACACGCTGTGCTTGTGGAACAGAGACACAGCACCTGTATTTAAAAGCTGGCTCTGTGAACTTACTAGTGTGCTTGATATGGAAAGGATCTGCAATAATCTATCAGGAATATTGTTATTAAGATATGGCAACCTTTTATGACTCACCTTTCCCCAACTGAGAAAAAAACTTGGTGACACCAGACTAGCTCATAAAGAGGAAAGACATGGCCCTGAGGTGTGTGAGATGATAGTGGCATTGACAATAAAACTTGTGATCACAACTGTTATAAGTATAATTTGCAATGAGATCAGGAGATGATCACATGGAGATGATGATACACATAATAGCACTTACCTACTGGCATAATGGCAACTGTGTGTTTTTATCTCTATCATAAGTTCTTATTTTTTAAATAGCGGTGTGTGTTTGTGTAATAGCTGTGTTGATTTCCAACTGTATAAGGCCGGGATAGGGTGGCACTGTATCTGTCTGCTTATTGCCTTTAGAAGTCTCCATAAATTAAGTATTAGGACAAAATAATAATCACAATAACTCAGACAATTACTGAAGATGTGGGGAAACCATATTTGCTTAAGGTTGCGTATGCATGTTCGACATAGATTAATTGAAGCTCTGTAGAGCAGCAGCAGTAATACATCATCTGACTTGAAATTAAAATTCCATCAGTGTGTAATTTATTCAACACATTAAGTGTTTTCCCAGCCTCAACCTAAACGCCAACTAACTTCTGTTTCTTACAAAAAGTTTTACAGAAGCACACACATCCCGCCAATAAATACTAGGTGCTGGACAGAGGAACGTGAAAGATGGAGAAACTAACTTTCATTTCTACCCGACACATAACTCAACTGGCTTTCCAGAGTGTGAACTGAATGATTGCCATGATTACTCATCAGCAACATAAACATATTTCTAAAAGCAAGATAAATTGGTGGCACAAATATTGGTTTGTGAAGGCTGTTCAGTTTATACAAAATACACATCTGTTTTTAATTATTATTTCAGCAGACTTGGCACCATTCACAGCTACCAAAGAAGGAATAATCATCTTCTGAGGCGGTAAATCTGAAACTTAATCCTACTAATTTTGTTGACTATTTCAGAGTTTATTAAAAACTGTTACGAAATGCTTTATTGCAGACTGTTTTATTTTGATAGAGCATCTGTAATAGTACTGTGGAGTCAGATATGCACAGTTGATGGTTGCGTTATTGTCGTTTACCTCATGAAATATGATGTTTAAGCTTTTTGGCTCTGCCTGCACATTTGTTCACACTATGATTTTGTCTTTACCCCTCAACTTTCAATTTTGCTCTATGGTTTTTACATGCTTGTATTTTGTATTGTGCAAATAAAGAAACAAATTGGCAACAGTATCATATCTACACATTACAGGGCAGGCAGATTAAAACACATTCTCCAAGTTTAATAATAAAAAATGTGACAATGATGTGAAATTATCTGAATGTATCGCTGTCTGTGTGACATCCTTTACACAAAGCTTCAGTGGATCATCTACACTCACTGTCATCTTTGTGGTGTGTGTATCCGAAACATCCCACTAATTAACACCCAAAAAATTGAGGTAAACTGCCAGCAATTTCTCCTGAGATATTCACAAATATTAACAAAGTCAGTAAAATGTGTGTGTGTCTGTGTGTGTGCGTGTGTTAGGGCTCACCTGGTGGATACCCAGGACTGCCTGTTTGATAGAGGTTGGGTGTATAGGTGGGAGCCGTGGCAGGATACCCTCCTGGATACCCTGCAAGTCATCACAGACGAGAGAAAATATCAGAAACCATAGCTTAACAAACAGAGAGGGCCACAGATGCACACAACAAAGAGTCTCTCTCACACACACACAGACACCGACACACAGGTAGGGCAGTATTTGGTTTGGAGCGGGATGCGCACAGATGGCGCTCATTAAAAAAAATGTCTGCACCAATCACACAGTCGGCTGAATGCGTCTTACATACAGACGAGACACACCTGCCAATATGGTGTGGGAGGAGATAAATTCAGAAACGCATTAGCAATGCATGCAGACACGTGCAAAGGGGGGGCACGCACACACCACACACACACACACTCTTGTGCGTCATCAATTACACGTCGAGCAAACAAAGCAGATTTTGACCTGAGAAAAAGCTTTCACTGATAAAAAGGTGCGAGTTCGACAGAGCGAGACAAAGAGGGAGGGAGAGGAGGAGGAGAGTTAAGAGACGGTATGTACGTGAGCGAAGTGCTGCTCGCTGCTGCTCGCTGCTTGCTATTATTGGCAGTCAATCTCACAGACTATCTGTTCTGTAGCCCTGAGCCTCTGCTATATCTAGCTTTGGCTGCTGTCTGCTGTTGTAGGTTGAGCCACAGATGTAACAGGTTTATTAAATATCTGCATCAATCTATGCTGCAGCAGCACAGAGGGCTGTGATGGTTAACTAACCGGTGCTCAGCTCAGTTTAATACATGCTTACTATAGATTACGCAGAAACATTTGACCTCTAAATAAAAACTAAAAAAGATGACGCCTTCTGACAACAGAGGAAAGCGTTACAGGTATAGCAACTCACAAAATCCCAGGTTATATTCGATGTATAATTGTAGATATTTTCAACAACACCTTAAAAAAATGCATTATATTTTCATTTTTAATTTAGTACTTAGATCCATAAAAGCATGATTAGCACTGAAAATACTGGCTGAATGAGCGATTAGTCAACAAAGAAAACAACAACAAAAATAATTGCTAAGAGTGATTTATCAAACAAAGTTTCCAAACGCATCTCAATTACAGCTTCTCCAATTTGAAATTTTGCTGCTTTTTTCCTGTTTTATATAATAATAATTTGAATATCTTCAGCGTTTAAGACTGTTGGTTGGGCAAAACTTGCAATTTGAACACACCTTGGACTCAGAACTTCAACATGTATTTTTTTAACACTGTATAAATGCAAACAATTTATCAATTGCTTTATTCTAAGGATTCAATATAGCTGTTTATTTGATCATGACACTCATTAGTTGCAGCCTAAAGCATAATATTTTAGACCTGTGAATGAGACAGCTGAGTCTTTAACGTGGAGTCTGACTCATTTAGAGTGGTTTCTCAATCGGGAAAATAATGCAAACTTATTAGCTCAGCAGCTGCTGCAGCACGGTTCGAAAGATTTAACTAAATGTCTGGTGACTTGTTTAATTCATCATATGCACTGATTCAAAGCCTTGGATTAAATGATACAATAACACACCAGATGTGGTTACATCCCTATAAAGCACACAGAACTATTGTGATTAACAAGGTGTTTAAGTTGATACTTGATACTTAAGTTAAAGGGAGGCACGATTGTGACTGCTGCTCCTTACCAGCACAAATATTTGTATTTGCTCATTGACCAACAGAAATGTCAATACTTAATGGCATGAATTAAATCACGTCTTGCAGACATTGCATCCTTTAATTAGAGATGAATTCACAATTATCTCATAAGTTGACCTGAGTAACATTTAACATCTCAGAACCTGAGCAGAGTCTATTTCTCCAAGACCCAGTTTACAAAATTGAGACCAGCTTAAGGACTAACCTAAGGTAATAACAGCCTATCTCTGAAGGTGAGCTTGTAAATAAAACTGCGAATGAATTTGTTTGAATATAAATTAAAACTACAATCAATAATGTTTAACAAGAGCTGCCCTCTGTTATATTATTCCCAAAGTCTGCTGGTCACAGTGAGTGTGTAGTTAAGATAAACCAGGGCTCATTTACCTATATTAAAAAGGTCATGTACCATCAGTCAGATCTGAAGATAGGAAAATCACAAACCGTTTTATCATTTAAATGTGCCTGTGGTGAGTGTTTTCGCATCAGTGGACACACATGAGATGAACTGCTTACTAACTGAAGCTCATGTGGAAAAAAATTAAGTCTCTGCCAGGAAATAATCCCCGACAAACATGCTGCTCCTCAGACTTTGTCACATGTGTTTAGTTCACACGAAAAGGTAAACTAAACACGAGTGGAAGCACATAAGTGTAAGCTACGCTAGTGCTCTCATTTTACTGTATCAAATCTACTTTTTAAATCTGTGTGCAACCTTGTGGTGAATACAGAACAAAAACATTCATCATTGCCGCAGTCACCTTCGACCTGCAGTTTAAATTCTGCACTGTGTTATGGAAAATAAAAACCCTACGGCTGATTCAAAACGATGGAGAGAAGGGAACTGAAGTGACATCATGGAGCAGGCCAAATTATCCAAGCGTCACGCTTCTGCATCAGGTTAAAAAGATGCCACAAGAGACGAAGGAAATCGTCTTTTTGTGGCTTATTATAGTACGCTGTAACGAATCTAGCCAGCTGACTTGGATGTCAAAATATGGAGCTGCTCTGTGGAGTTTTCGCTCCTCTGATTTTGTCTCGAAAACATGTCTGGCCACACTGTTTAACTTGAAAACAGTGAACTGTTATTCTTTCACATTATGTATCACCGTATGACCCCATTCCTCCCGACTAGCTCTGGCTTTATCATAAAATGTTTTCTTCTATCTTCATAGTTTATCTCAACATGTTCTTCACCTGCTGCACTCAAACCCTGTGCTTGTATTAAATTAAAGGCCACATGATGTGAACAACTCCATCTTTAGGGTCATGGTCCAGGTCCACACTGCTGCTCTGCAAAGAGTGTCGACTCTGCTTCCTTGCTGCTGCTTCAATGAGAGATTATTAACATCCTGAACTTCAGTCAACACTTTGTGACTATCTTCTCCTTCTTCTCCTACCTCTCTTTACCCTTATCGAACGCCTTCTATCCTGCACCAACCCCCCCCCTTGTACTAAAAATGCCAGAAAGGTTAACGTCTCCTACAAAACAGTTTTACTAGTTTGTATTATATCACTTTTCTGTCATACACGACCTCTGTGGATGCTACATTACTGCATACATACTGTAACTGAGTCACAAACTTTGGGCATTAGGTGTTTATTGAAAACTTTTTATGACCTGTTTCTACAAACTGTAAATTCGTTGTTCAGATACCAATGAAGGACATTTTTTTTTTTTTTTGAAACACATCCTATACTCCAGTACATTGCTCAACTTCTCTGGCCCTACTCCACAACAATGTCTTAACTGTCCCCTGATCGAGGCTGGAGGTTAGAGGTCAGTTCACCCCAAAATCAAAAATACAAATTTTTCCTTCTACCTGTGCTGCTGTTTATCAATTTAGATTGTTTTAGCGTACATCTGTCAACCATATCTCCACAAAGAGAGGAACATGCATATACTGCTAGCTCACCTAGCACCACTGAGCTAGCTAATGTTACAGTTCAGCTAAGGAGGATGCCAGTAAAGTTTACATCTCATGCTGTGATTAGCCTCTTCTCCATGAGTAGATGCACACTTCCGTCTGCTCAGTGATATGGTTGACAGTTCATTTATGAAACTGCTCACAACATAGCCTGTGGATTCTCTTGATTAACCGTGCATGATTTCTAGTAAGAGACATTGCTGCTGAGTTTTTCAAATGTTGTTTTTAGTGCTTTGAGCACCTCAAGCCGAGTGCCATCTAGTTCCATTATATTGGAGAGAAGGCCGACATCTCTGCAGTCGATATCTCCAACACTCAGCAACTCAAACCAGAACAAGCTAGATTGATAAATAGCTCAAAGGGTAAGAGGAAAAATATGTATTTTTGATTTTGGGGCGAACTGTCCTTTTAAAAACTTTTGGGACATCAAGAGGCCATTAGCAGAACTTTTCAGGCACTTGTTCAGCAGCTATACTGAATGTGTATGCGTGTGTTAGTCTTACCTGTGAAGGCCATGTTCTTAGGGTTTCCATATGGGGTGCCAGGCTGAACAGGGCTGTAGACTGGATTCATAGCTGAAGATAACCTGTTCTTGCTGAAAGAGAGAGAAAAAGACAGTGTGGCAGAGAGGGCAGGGGGGGATAAGAGAAGACAGAAGACAAACGGAGGAGAGAGACGTAAGCCGTGTAAATTGGAAAGAAAATTGTTACGAATATCAAGCATACGCACACACTCATCACGCACATAAATCCCAAACTCAGATTCTTAAGGCGACATCCAGCTGAAGGATTTTGCCAGCATGCAACAACAACAGAAAAAATCAATCCCTGTGAATCCTCACCCTCAAGTAGGCTCAACCTAAGTATGTATTTAAAAACACAGACTTTTTGGAATAAATAAGGCACAAGTACTGACAAAAAAGCACAAGTAAGCATGGATCCACTGAAATACTGGTTTTGGTTTCCTGTTTGGCTTTTAATACAGCTAATCATCTGCCTTATTTTCACTACTGCACCAAGCAAGGCAGGGCGAGCTCTACCAGCCAGGTTTCCACTGTTGGATTGAACGGAGGACTGGCCACTAAACATGGCTGGGGTGAAGGTTACCAGTAGCAGCGCCGTTTATACTACATCTCCCATAAGGAATCTGTCTCCAGGGGTCTCACAGTGTAGACAAAAAGACCTCAAGCGCTCCAACTTACCTGCTCGTGAAGAATATGGGCATGGGAAATTATGTACATGTGTGTGTGTGAGTGTGTGTGAGTGTGTGTGTGAGTGTGAGTGTGTGTGCATGCGTGCCCCGTACCTCTTGTGCGTGTCTGGTTGATACATGAAACTGAATTTGTCTGTGGGATGCCCGCTCGCCATTCTTGCTGTATGCAAATGAGGAAGGAGTGGAAGTGGATATGCAAATCTGAAATTAAAACAGCGAGAGGTCATGATTACAACGAACACAGGAAAAGGAAAAAAATAAAAAAAATTAAAGAGTTAAAAAAGCAAGCACCAGTGCAACAGCAAATGGTTAGTGACCGCAGCAGGGGAGACAGTGATTTAGACGGTGCATTTGAGTGAGTGATTGTTGTGCCTTTAGCCTCTGATAAATGCATATCTGTACTAATACAAACCAGTGTATGGGGTAAAACTATTTATGTGAATACTGTGTGAAGTGGACTGTGCTGTCCGTGGACTGTGAAATAGACTCTACTTTTAAATCTCTACCGTGAGCTCTTGCTCTGGCAATACCGGCTGATGAAACAGCCTTGAGGTAATATTTTATTAATTCCTGTGTATATTAAGCCTGCATGATGCGTGTATGTCCAAGAGAAAGTGAGGCATGAGTATGAGTGTGTGTGTATGTGATGTGCTGTACACAACATCCAATACAAGCAGCAAAGCAAACATTAAGACAGCCAAATGAAAAAAGCACAACACACCCAGTGAGCGGGCAAGTGACGGAGAACAAAATATAGTACAAATAGGCCAAGTCTTGCACCGAGCCATGAGTAAGCATGATCCAGTACACACATGAGCCAGAACCACAAGAGCATTGCACAAACACAGAGCGGAACAGCTGAGGAATAAATAAAGAGAGGAAAGGTGTGTGTGTGTTTGTGTGTGTGTGAGCTGTGTGTTATTTGAGTTCATGTGTATCTTGTGTTGATTTGTACTTCCGTCTCTGAAAGAGATGGGACCCCGGGATGTGACGGCAGCGATCAGGCCGGTTCTTTCTGGTTTTCAGTGCGGCTCTGTCGTGTGCATGTATAAGACTGCGTGAAATATGTTGTGGCAAGCTCTCTGCACACGGCACATCATCCATTCACCGTGTACAGACGATCAAAACCCATTTGTCCAGTTCTGCTTCCTGCAGATTTGTGAATTGGATTGTACAAATTTAAGTCTGACCGATCCATCCTGGGCTTGTGCTTCATGGCCAGTTAACAAATCCTTCAGATGATTGCAGCTTCACTGTCACAATTCCTGGGCATACACTGTACCATGGTGATGCCAAACGGCACAAAGTGACACTTCAAATTAGGCAAGGAAGCATTTCAGCGCTCCATCCAGGAACACTGACGTCAAAACGCCCAGAGATACTCGACAACTGAATGCGAGCACAAACCCGTGGGTGCAGTTGCTTTGAGTTGCGCATGAATTCCTTAAAAACACACATATGCATGCCCAAAAAATGATCAAAAACACATGAGCCTGTGTGTGTGTGTTTGTGGGTGTGTAAAAACAAGAGTGGTGATGTGTCAGCGCTGGTTCATTACCCAAATTCATATCTCATAACAAAAGACTGTGCCAGGGGAATTGATTAACCTATTGCTGAACACATCACATAGTACATTTCTCATTAATCTACTGTATCTCCTATGATTTAAATCCTACCTCCAGGGCAACTCTTCCTCCCACCTTTCATTCCTTTCTGCCGTTCTTCTTCATTCAATTCATCACCACATTTCTCCACCTCCCTTAATCAGGGACTCCACATTAAAACATTTGATTATAACAAGATTAAAAACAAAATGCAAAGATTATCACAACGGCCACATTAACAAAACAAACAGCTTAACTGGATTACCTTAAAAATGCAAACCCTGATGTTTTCCTAAAATGTCTTCCAAGCTCTCTGTGAAAGTTTTAAAATTCAGCACCACTGATCTGCAATGATCTGCACAAGCAGCGCAATTCAACAACACCAAGAGTGGTGCTAGCAGCTCTGAGAGACTGTCCTTATAGACAGCAGCGCTCTGAACTAAATGCTAATATCAGCATGCTAAAATGCTCCACATGACAATATTAACATGCTGATATTTATCAGGATTAATGTTTATCATCTTAGTTAGTATGTCAACATGATAACATTTGCTATTTGGCACTAAACAAAGTGCAGCTGAGGCTGTTGGGAAAGTCATCAGTATGCAGGTACTGGTCATAAATCAATGTGTTGGACAAATTAAAATTCAGAATGATGATGCTAGATGAAAAATAAGTTATTATAGTTCGTTTTGAGGGGGGCATGAATGTCCGTGACAGATTTCATGGCAATCCATCCAAGGCTTGGGTGGTATCTATATAATATCGACGATAATTAAAGCTGAGCTGCTGTTGATAGAAGTTGTTGTTCGGTTTAGTCGAAATAAATCCTTAATTTAAAAAAAGGTAGATGTAGAAAATTCTGGCTATACAAGCCGGTTTTCGGTGCCGTCTCTTTCTACCATTGCTGGTCTGCTTTTCACTTGTAACAAGGGTTGCAATGGTATGAGATTTTCACAGTACGATAACCGTCTCAGAAAATATTGCAGTTTCATGGTCTCACACAGTATTATAGGATTCATATTTTTGTCAGTCAGAATGACCCTTAAAGGAATTAATTTTTTTCCAATATCGTAGATCAGCAAATGTATACAATGTAATAACCGTCAACCTTTATATCACAGCATACCTTACAATCGGTATATCTCTGCAACCCTACTTGTAACGCTAACGTTATCCCTGCCACTCGCAGTCATCATCTTTCTTAGCTCAGCTGCGTGTTCCACCAGTAGAGACTGACCTCTGGTGGTGCATATGTTGCACTACATCACCTTAATATAGCTTCTCCAAATCAGTTTATAGAAAGAGGAGCATCTGGATATTTAACGGTATTGAAAATACTACCTTAAGGACTTCTTAATACCTTGGTATACCATAACACTTTGATACCACCCAAGCCTAATCCATCCCATAGTTCTAAAGACAATTCACTCAATGTTAACCTATGAAATTCCATGGCAATACATCCAACAGTTATGACTATGACAAGGATATTTCAGTCTAAAGTTGACCGACAGATCATTTGCCATTTCTAAAGCCAATGCTGTGGGCATGGCTTTTTAAGAGATTTTTTTCCCCAAATTTAAAATCACCATCATTGTCATAATTTAGGCGAAGACGTCATACTACCATTAGCCAACATAGCCTTAAATGTCTGTGTTTTTTTGTTGCTTCTGACAAAAGAAAATGTACAGCCTGTCATTATCTCAAAAAACAATTATCAGCATCAAGCTGCATTGAATTAAAGTTAAAGCAAAACACAGAAAAACTTTAATTAAATAACCTTAATCTGGTAGTTGTTCATGTCAGCTAAGTTGTAATGTGCATGTAAATGTGTAACGCGAGGGAACAATGCCCATTAACACATGGACAGGTGGCTAAGCTAACCCTGAGGTCTAGTGCTGCAAACACAACAAATACCCAATTACAGCTTTGCCTGAATAGACTAGAGAAGGGAGTGTGTGTTCATACATTTCAGCCTGAGAAACAGAGTGTATATGTATGAGTGTGTGTGTGTGTTGGCTAAGGTAAAGAAAAGTAAATGGGCAAGAACAAGAGGGATGCCACAATGCGTCTAATGAAGGTGTCTGTGAGGAAAAGAGAACAGAGATGCATGTGATGAGTAGGAGTGTCTGACTCCCTTGTTTTCAGGGGGAGGGGATGATGAAGCACTTTGGGGCTCTCTATTCCTAAAAAAACAGCTCTTTCTAGCCAGGAGACCTTCTGTTCAACAGACCACTGCGATTGTAAAAGCCCATTTTACAGAGGACATTCACCATAAAAGAGATGGTACATTTATTTGTAGGACGTTGTAAAGGGGCAGCGACGAGTGTACACATCCCCTCCATGGTTTAGAAGTATTTCTAGCTCTAAAGGCACACTTCATAAAGAAAAGAACTAAAATCGACACCGTATTGTTGGGTGCCTGAAAATATCAATAACACATCCACACTTGCTTGAGAGACACCAGCAAACAGCAACTGCTGCTGGGCACTGGGAGCCAAGGGTTTGGGTTGTCTCCTCGCAGTGGATTGTGATTTTCTTGTGCTACACTTTTTCCTGCAAAAGGAACAATCTGCCATTTTGGAAAATACACTTATAAACGATCCACACTGGAGTCTGGCAATATCAGTTGCCATCTCTGTGTGTGGTTACAAATAATGATTAAATTCTGATTAATGCAATATTTTTTGCTATTTATCTGCAGCTTCAACCAAAAGTCATTTTCATTATTTAGTAATCTGCTGATTATTTCCTTGATTTATCCATTTGTCTATAAAAAATTAAAGGCACGCTGTGCAGGATTGTCATTTACTGTTTGTAAACACACTTGCCAGTGAAAGTGAAAGTAAAAGCTAACCTCATATTCCTTTGGCATTTCATATTTGTGTTTTTTGGCATGGTGTCCCTTTCCTGCTGCTTATGGTTTGGCACCTGGTTGCTGCCTTCTTATAGAGCCCTCAACCTCACCTGATACACACATATAAATGTCCCAATCACAGAAAATAAGAAGATAAGAAGAAAATAAGAAAATGCAGGGAGAGGGCTCAGCAGAAAAATACATTGCCCCACATGTCTAATGGGTAACATGATAATTGAGAGGTATTACTTCTGTTTGAGTCAATACATTGTTTTTAGGAAGATCCTGTTCAGTGTATCTTTAAAATATCTGATAATATTTCACCATCCTAACTTCCAGGTAGTTGTCTGACCCTACACAACCAAAAAGATGTTCCATTTATGATCATTAAAGACAAAGAAAAGCAGCAAATCATCACAAATGAGAAGCGGGAAATGGGGGTTGTTAGGCATTTCTGCGAGAAAAAATCCTTGTGCAGTTACTAGATAATCACATTATTTGTAGTTGATGGACAGAAAAGTAATCTGCAAGTGAAAATTGCCAATCACGAGTTACTGGAGCAAGAAAACAATGTCTTCAAATTACTTGTAAAACATTTAGCATTGGGAAATGTCAAGTTTTTTGTATTTGATTAATGGCGTAAAATGGTGGATATAAGATAACTGTGAGTTAGGAATTTTTAATCATTCAAACACAGAGAGCATAAACATATAATGTTTTGCTAGACTGTGTTTTCAAATTGCCTGCCTTGTCATGCAGAAATCAAACTTGTAAAGAGCTGATATTATATGGTACTGCAAGTGTATGAAAATGCATTAAATTTGTCCAACTAGGGCCAAGTAGTTTAAGTAGCATAATTGGAAGAAAGCTTTCACAGTGAAGGAGCTGGAGAGCTGCAGGTACATGTGCTGTGTTGCCAGAAGCCACTGAGCCTTCACTGTTACATTACAATTCACCATATACACACTTTGTGACTGTCTGTTGTCTGCTTTTTGTAAAAACTGATTTCTCTGCCATTCACTCCTCTCTCCTTGGAACAAACACATTGGACTTCAGAGACAGCAGGGCTAACTGCAGTGTAACACCCCTCCATCAGTCAAAGGGCTGCTGCTTACAGCAGACTCTGGCAATGATGATGAAACTGTACATGTGACATAAAACGTTTTCACTCATCTGCTGATAGTTTTTACACCTTTCAGTAGCCTATTACAAGCAAACCAGAGACCATGTTACCGCATGTTTGGCTCTGTAACAGCCTGCCATCCTCAACATCAAATTGCATCTCACTTCATTTTCTCCCCAGCTACCTGTCTATGACACTGCAATGATGAAAAAACATTTATCAGAAAATTGGATTTGGACTGAAAACTGACACTGCTACACAGCAGCCAATGGATGGTGTGTGCTCTAGCGGATGGATGTTGTTTGCAATTTTGATTTGAATCATTTAGTACACTTATCACTACAACATTGTCCAAATACTAAATTACACATTTTATTCAAGGACCAGGCAGTATTGTTTTACTTGTGGAATGAGAATTATTATACCTCAAGGCCACACAAACAAAACACAATGAAAGGAAGTAAAAAACATATCAAACTCACTGGACACACTGCAACAAACAATTCTTTTCATTACAGATTGTTTCAATAAAAACATTAAAAAAAATGTAATAAAAGCCTTTTATAATTTACCACAGCAAACAGTGACTTATTCAAATTCCTTGTTTTATCCCATCAAATAATCCAAATCCCCCAAAAATTACTAACATAAATGACAAAGATGGATCCAGCTAATATTTGGCATTTTTGCTTGATGAATCTCCAAAGCAAATACATTGACAAAATAGCTGCTTATTATTTCTTATTGACTGACTAATCATTTCAGCTATAACTGCAACCTTCAATAATGACATCAAAGCAAATCGGCAGCTAACGCTCTGTCTGGCACACAAACACACACACGCTGACATTATTAAGACGACCTTCCAGCTCCCTGCCTTAACCAGAGTTATTTTTCAGGACTTTGTTAACCTTAAACTCTATTAGTGGGACTTCATTTGGGCTGAACTCACCGGCTATAGCTTCAAGGCATAGGTAGAAAAACACAGCCCGCCAGCCTGCATGCTATCAGAGCTCGGGTGTATTTGTGTGTATCTTTAAATGTTTTGTGTGAGCTCAGTAATGTGACAGTCAGGTCTTGCCTTGTCTCAGATCTTCAAAGATTATGCCAACATATTTAATTTGTGCATGTTAATATAAAAACGTGCATGTTGTTAAACAATAATGCTGGTTGCACTCCATAAAGGGAGATTCCTGCAGCCTCGGGGGACCAGAAGAGGTAATAATGAGGGAGGAGGAGGATTGTGAAAGAATAAACCTCTCACTCACTCACACACACACACACACATACAAAGAGCTACCATTCCTAGAGAACATGTACAATACAACACAACCCCCACACCGACTCTATCCTCCCACATAATACCTCACCAGGCATCTACTCTTTAAAGCAACAAATCAAAACCGGTGGGCGTCATCACACTTCAGCACAGGAGAGAATAGAGCTGAACAGCTTTTTTTTTTTTTTAATCCTCAAGAAGGCAATGTTTCACTTGGGTCATATGAAAAGGAAACAGAGAGATAAAAACCACAAGACAATGAATTGCTGAGTGTAATGTGGTGCGTCAACAGTATTTTCATTCGTAAGGACTAATCGCTATTCAAAATACCTTCCCGTAATTAATCACACATTTAATATCCTTTAAGTGGGCTGCTCTTTTTCTATTTATTGACTTTAGTCTATAGCATAATTTTAGCATCAGTTCACTGTACTGTAAAGCCAAAACAATAAATGTATTTACAGAAAATTGTTCTGTAATAGTTAATCCTGAAAATGCAGAAAATACACCGTTTCTCGCTTCTCAAATGTGAATGTTGTTTTTAATTTTCTGTCTTCTTTAATTAAGTGGAAACATTTGCACATAACAAGCCATTAAAAATGTTACCCTGCGGTTCTGGGAAAATGTCATGGGCATTTTGCATTATTTTCTAACACTGTATTGACCAAGCAACCCAAAAAAAGAAGACTGACTGATCAAAGAGAGACTCTGACAATAAACAAAATAAAACGTGTCAGTATCTGTGAAGCATTTCAAATATGTACAGAAAATGTCGCTTATAATTTAGCCATCTGCTACCTAGAGCCGAAAGCTTATGGCTGCAGCTTCAAGTTCACGTTTAAATAGCTAACATTATCTAGTGTGTCCTCCACCTCACTCCCCGATGCAACACATCACCTCCCCAGGAGTAGAGCTGGCAGCTGCAGCAACCCAAATCCACTCCAGCCACAGCAAAATGGACTGCCCAGACTCTCTTCTGAATCAGAAAACTTTCTGTTGCTGCCTTTACACAGATTAGACCCAGTGCTGCTACTGGCCACCAGCCAGGGGCACTGAAGGGTTTCTGTTGATGGGATTCAAGCCGCTACAGTCACCTACCGAAGGTCCATCTCCCGAGGATAAACAATAAACAATAAAGCTGCATTAAAGCCCCTGAAAACTTGGTTTCCAATGTCAAGTATTTCTCTTTGACACTTGATATTCATATAAAACATTGTGCTCATGTATGTTTTCAGAGCCTTTAATACAGCATAAATCCTGACAGCATGATATCTAACAAAACAGGCCCAAGGGACAGTCCAACTAATAGTGCCTGTTGTCACAATCAGAACTGACATCTATAATCAAGTCCAAAACCAAATCCATCTCAGTACAGTGCTCAAAGGCAATGTGATGACATCAGAAATCCCCCCTGCCTTCCACACAATCAGACCTGCCCTGCAGAAACGAGCTCCAAACAGCCCTGGGCTATTTTAGATCTAGGACAGCACTATACACTTTGGGACAGCATCTCCCCTTTTCTCTGTGCCGGCTTCCTCCTCCTCTATTCTCCTTTCCAAAATCATGTCATCAGTAACACACCTCATGGGTCTGCATCCCTGGATTATGTGACAATATTGAGCCAGCCCACTGAAAACTGATACGTTACCATGGAATAAATACCCTTTAACCTTATCCATTTATGAAGATTTCTACCTCTGCTGTGGTCCTTGGGAGCTAAGCCACATTTAGGGAGAGCAAAATGGCAGTAATCTTTTGCTATGATGAGGCTGTATGAAAACATATGATTTCATAACACAGAAAGAAATCTAAATTCACAGTTAGTGGTGGAAAAAGCTAAAAGTGTTACCTTCACTGAGGTTAAAACAAAAGAGAGGGTGGTGACAAAGTTGTCTCCAACAAAGAGTCCTTAATTAGGGTATTAATTAGAGGCTTCTGTATAGCTTTCTTAAAAAAGGAGCATCAAGTAATTTGACTTTTAATGGGTTCCCACAGCAACTGGGAAATAATAACATCGATAGCAGGCCTGAGCGATCCTGGAAACAAGCCTGGAAGTCTATGGCCATGCTAGTTGCCTAGTGAGGCTCTAACACTAATTTACATACCAGACAAAATTGTCAGACGGAAAAAAGTTTTCAGAGAGCGATCTATAGATATCATGTTACCATGAGCCAAAGTGAAATTCATCACTTCACAAGAGCCAGAAAATCATGCAAAAACTCGGGTGGATGATTGGTTAAAAGTTCATCACTGTAAAACAAGTGAACTTCAGAGGGCACTTGAAGACATGGTGTTTAGATTTCCAAAGCTGCGTGCTGGTGGTATAAATCTCACTTTTTGCCCCTTAAAATTCTAAACTTGTGTGAAATAATTGCAAACAGAGTTACAGACTAATATATTGCATATATGGTTGTAGAAAATGTCCAACAAGACTGGTTCTTTCCCATAATTTAGCAGTGATTTAACCCATGCTGATCACCACCGTGATGGGCAAGCTATTAAAAGCTATAGGCCTATAATTACCAAAAAAGAAAGGTGTCATGTCTGTACGTGATATAAGTGCATCCTCAACACCAAGTAATCACTTGCACAATAACAATATAAAAAGGCACTGGTGCATGTGTGGCCTGCTGCAGTATCTATCAATATGTTTCAAGGCACTCTTAATGAATGCACAAAGCTCAAAGGTGCTCCAAATTAATTAACGAACCAGGTACATCAAATTTTATTGACTGATTTTTTACAAATGCCACATCAATCCAAGCTGGGAGATCAAATAATGAGCTTCTGCGCAAGGTCAACGTTCTCATTTGGCCATGGGTTTGATTTTGAATTTTATTAACCTTTTAGACATTTTACCACCGCTGTGGAAAAAGAACTAACAAATCAGACAAAGTGGATTGATTTTTACAATTAAGGCCATCAATTTGCAGAAAACTTGGGTTAAAAATTTATATTTAATTAAGCTTCTAGTTTAAGAAAAAAACTACTTAAAATTAGCTACTACATTACCGGGCTGTAATAGCCAGTGATTAAAAAGGCAAAACTCAATTCCTGAATTCAGCATCACTGGATTTGTGTTTTGAGTAATCTGACCCTTTGAGTTACAGGAAAAAACACACACATGCACACCGCACCAAGTCACAAGCATGCACAAACAGAAAAGAGAACCAACAGCTTTATGAGCTAGATCTTGGAAGTTAAACCCATGATAAACAATCAATACCTCCAGGCAATATTAACTGCAGACAGGCATTATTGCCTGCAGCGGAGGTGAGACTTGACAAACACAGGAGGGAAAAAAAAGGCCATAATGGTGTAGTTAACATAGCAACCAGTGATATTTTACTGTCTCTTTGCACAAATTCACCATTATTATTTAGGAAGGGCTTTGATGAGATGCTGATCAATGCCAGCTACTCAGATATTTCAAGCATACTAAATATACAGAGCCGACCAGGTCTTCTGTGAAATACCTGTTCAAATAGTGTCCCAGCTGAAAGCTGGCTCTTGATAAGATGATTAAATACAACAGGGTGTAGAGTCAATATACAAACTGTCAAAATTTTATGCTAATATACAGGAAAGTAAAGTACAGTGACATTTTGCAGTAGCAGCATTTGATACAAGCCGTGCTGGCAAATAACAACATGTGACTTTAAAGGATACTTTGCTGATTTACAACCAGGTGTTTGTCACCGTGTTGTGGGTAGTGTGTGAAGATGAATGGTGTTTGGCCTTCCGCTGAGCAAACAGCACTGAGAAGTTGCCTGTGCCGTGAGCAAAAATCCGCCAAATGATGCAAAACACGTCATTTCATGTGTCATGCCACAGATTTTGGCTGGTGGATGGGCGGGGTGCTTTGGGAGCTGGCAGCACGAGGGGCACCTTAACGCTGTTCATTTGCACACACTCCCCACACTGCAGTGACACAGCACTCGTTGAAAATCTGCAAAGAATCCGGGTGTATAATGCTTTTGGTGATTTTCTCTCATTCATATACTGCTGATGGTATCTGATGTCCATTAAACATAGTCAAAGTCCAACTTAAGATGAACTAGGGGTGTAACTATACATCAGTCTGGATTGATTTATTGATTCAGTGATCAATAATCCAACATAAGTGACGCAAAATCAGTACATCAATACATATCATCTTTAAGATACGCCTTTACTTTGACATTCCCATGGCATATGTGTCTCCATTTCCATCCAAACACACAGCTTCCTAAAAATTTTAACAGTGCTAAAGGCCTGGTGTGAGGCAGATTATGGTAAGCAGCAAAGAAAAAGACAATGAGGACAATTACTGATATTGTCTTGTATTGATTGCGGGCACCTGAATTGAATCTGCATTCCTGACAATTACAGTAAGTGTTCACATTACATTCTGTGTTTAGGGAATGCTAACACGACTGCTAACACCATACATCAGTATCTCTTCTTTCTTCTTCCCTGGGCTCTGTGGGTCATCATTTAGCAATAACCAAATGTATTGTCAACAGATAAAAGCTGCAATAGCCAATCAATTAAAAATTAGCTGGCAACTGTTTTGATAATTAATCATTCAAGTCAATTTCACAAAAGGAGTGCCAAAAATGAATGCCGCCATTTTTCAAATGTGAGAATTTGCTGCCTTTCCCCATCTTAAAATCAACATCTTTGGGTTTTGGAATTTGGGAAACTGATATTTTATAGACTTAACTTAATCAATTAATTTTAAAAAAGATAATTAGATAGACTTATGATTGTCCATTACAGCTAAAGTTTTAGCAATTAAATAAAATGATAAATGACTTCCAAGATGAAATTTAGTGGTATTCAAATATGGCAATTTTGTTCAAATATCACTGACACTGACAACCTGTCTAATGATGCAAATGTTTACATCTGCTTGTCCCATAAAAAAAAAATAATTAATTAAAAAAAAAAGCCGGTCATTAAGTCGAGGCACTGTGGGCTGGACATGAGGAGGGCAAATCTGGAAGCTGCCGTCTGTAAGCATCTCATTCACTGATCTCTGATGAGAAACTCATTAAGTGGTTCAAACCACATGGGACTGAAGTGCTAGAAAGACAACAGTCTGTTATAGAACCACCGACTCTCGTAACATTAAGAGACTCCAGCTTTCTATAGTCTGACAGTTTTACGGCTGCATTGTACGGCCCACCATTCATACACATGAGACTCCGCTCAACGCATGCCGATACCCACATTCCCCCCCCTCTCTCCTCTAGCATGGCAGACAGGGGTCACCTTAGACTGAGGATGAAATTGAATTAGCAAATACTTCAAGCACTTCGACAGCTTTTTGGCCCAGCCTAGCTTTAGCTCTTATCCTCCGCAAAAAATACAGACTGACTTAAAATGCCACCCTTATACTGTCATTTGTGAATTGATTTCTCATGGATGACCATTATCCTTGCATTTAATACACCTTCATCTGGGGGATGCAATTCTGCCAGATGCCTTTAGTCGTAAAAAGACTGTGCAAAGCCTTTATGATTTGTGCATTGTTTGTTCATTGGACAGAATCGATGTGACTCTAATGTTGTTCAGCCTTGTTAAGCATAACCTAAATTAAAAATTTAGAACAAAATCACATCACTGAATGTCTAACATTCACGGAGCAGTGTGCTTCTTCCACTCTCCTATACACAGATAACTTTAAATACGTTGCTCTGACGAGGGCCAAGAACAGTAGTATCTCAGAAATCCCTTTAGACAGATAAGGCTTCTTGAATTAAATAGGATTAGTGGTCAATGACTGAAGCAGGTAATCCCCCAAAAAAGATGATCGTGAAGAGGATTCATTTCACTGATAAGACTAGTCATAAGAGAGAAGAAGAAAAATATGCCTGTAGTATTTTGTGTAATCCTGTCTCTTTTAAACTACGCAGGGCTCTGTTTAGGTTTTGTATTCTGTATTGTCAGTGTGTACAGCGATACACTGTTAGGCTGTTGCATCCCTACTATTGCTGAATGATTAGTTAGTGAATCATTAAGATGACCAAAAGAAATTAGTCAACAAGAATTTTGCTCAAAAATTGATTGTTAAAGTTGTTTAACAAGCAAAAATGCCAAATACTGCCTCTGTCAAGGCTGCTTAACTCCATTTCCTGTTACTGTACAATGAAATATTTTATTGTGCCAGCAATCAGAAGGTGTTATTAAGGGTTTTTCATTATTTTCTGACATTCTGTAGACTGAATAATAATACTTAAATCAATACCTGGACAGCAAATTAATCAATATAGAAAATAATCTTAATTTGCTGTCACACTTTGCCTTTCTAATGCTTCTTCTGACAATAGCCGGGGTCTTCATGTAACCAAAAGTGAATCTCAAGAGGAACCACATGATTATTATGAACCTAATAATGAGTGATATACATAGACTCAATGAGGTGAACCATCTAAATCCAGACTGCAAATATTTACATATGAATACACGCTACACTTCATTTTATAACAGCTGCACAATACACCACAGATGCAGCACAAAACTCTGCTGAAAAACAAAATCAGTTGCACAACAAATTATGATGCTATGTTTTGTTCAAAATAGTGACTGTAGCCTGGAGGATACAGCCAAGCATGCAGGCGTTTGTATTTATCACCACATCAGTGGTTAATATGTAGTTATATCCATCAGACTTTGGCATGCACTGGCAGTACACTGCATTCCTGAGATAGCAAGCAACGCCAAAACAGCCATGGTTGGACAAAAATGGTCACACTCAAACAAGCTTAAGACACCATTTTGGAAATCCACCGATTTCTAGATAACAACTCCGAGATGCCATCTTGCCAATTATCACCAGATTAGCCACCGTTAGCATGGCTATTCAACCATTCCGAAGCACCCCGTGCAGGAATCTATGCGGGTCACATAATAGTAACGTTAGCTTAGCTTAGTCTGCTAGCCTAAAAAGACAACCGCTAACCCGTCGTAGCAGCATCCCCGCATCCCTCGGGCGCACGCTGCTAAAATTGCTAATTAGCGAGCTAGCTGGGTAACGATTAGCAAACTACAATGAAAAACACTCACAGCAGGTCAGAGCGGACTGCACCGGAACAACAGTGGCTACTTTTACCGCCTGGACGCCAACCACTAACCATAAAACCCCGAGCCGTTACGACAACGGCTATCAGTTTGATTCCGCTATTTAAGCTAGCTCCTGTTAGCTTAGCCCGCTAGTTCCCCCGATGTAGCCGACACGGAGGACAATTGAAGGGATACGGAGGAAAAGAAAGACAGAAAAAAGCGAACAACTAGCAAGTCGACACATGGACATTCCTGCCCTCCATAATAGACATCGGACAAGACTTACCAAAGCCACTCGGTCGAACAAAAAAATGATTCCCCGTGTGCGTACGTGCTCTCTCCCGTGTTGTGTGCTCTGCCTCAGGTCGGTGCGGACTGACTGGCTCTGCTACAGCAGCGTTTTGTCGGACCAGTGGCGCAGGGAAGACAGCTTTCACCCGAAGAGACGGCCACCGTGTGGGGGATGGGGATGCACTGCCGGGAGGGAGAGAGGAAGGGAGGGATGCAGGGATGTAAGGAGAGAGGAGGGGGTCCGACCCACCGATAGAACATCCAGTGAAGCGGCTCTCATAATAGCCTTATAATAATAATCATAATACAGAAATCGATATAGCTCAAACTTATAAAAAAAGGAAAAAGCAAATGAGTGACGGAATGGCCTTAGTTTCTGTTGTCCATTTTGACTCATAGTCCTCAATCAATCAGTAACAGAGCATTTTATTTTAAGGATTGTTGCGACTAAACTGCTAATAAAGATAATTCAGATGAAGGGAGGTGGTTTGATTGTTATGTTGCTGTATAATCACAGTTACTTCTTTGTTCTGTTGTGTGTGTTCGCACTTTATTGATTGTGTTAATGAGAAGTGGCTTATATCCATACGTCGTTGCATATATTACCAGGATAGACACAGGCTGTAGTAGTATCTGTGCATGTCTGCAAAAGCCTGCCTTTATGTATCTTCGTAATCACCATTTCCAGGCAGGAAAGTGTGTTATTTGGTCAGCAGCACTGTGGCAGTGAAACGGTACTGCAGCATGACTGAAGTTCACGTTCACTATTTCAGAGGCTTTTACTTGGTGCGTATGTGCAGAAGCATTACCACAAATATTGCTCTGCAGCCAGGCAACGCCACCCAGTGGTGACAAGTTGCATTGCACCACAGTGACTCAATTTACCAAACATGCAGGGCCTGGAACCATGCCTGCTTTTTTTTTTAAATATTAAATTTATTTATTTATTTAGTCATTAACTTTTTAGTAACTTCACATAGGTGTCAAATGGACACAAAAACCCTACACATTTAAAGTGAACTAAAAGCAAAACAAAACATATAAAAATGGCCTACTCATGTGTAAGGTCTGATTTTGTACATATGGGTAGGCTAGGCCATTTTGACCATTTTTCATCAAAGTATCAATTGGGTTTTTAGTTTAATTGTAATTCTCTCCATTGTGTATGTAATATAAATTAAGTCAGTCTACTCGTTTATGGTTGATATGTCTTTCTTAAGCCATTTTCTGGTGATAGCCTTTTTACATGCCACTAACAACACCCTTAACAAATATTTATCTCGCTTTGCACAGTGAAGCTCGTCTAGATTGGCAAAGTGCATTGTTTTCAACTTAGAAACTTTTTCAACTTACAAACTACCTCCAGATAATTAAATTTTTTTTAATATATGTTGCCTATTTATTAATTTATTTATCTAATGAATACAGTTTTTGCTTGAATGTCATTCATTAATTTCTTACTTTACACATTTTATGTAATTTCTTATGTGTCCTGACTTCTTAGCCCATCTCTTGTGCTGCAAGTGAATTTATCCCAAACTACTACACTGGGCCCCAGCATAGTCCCACCGAGCAAAGACCCAGTCTGTAAAACGACCAATGAGCGAGAACTACAGTTCCCAGCTACCACTGCGCACTGCTCTACCGCAAACAAAGAGCCGCATACATGCACACACTACTCGAGGGCTTTTAATAAACGACAGCAACATCTTGTTATTACTAACAAAACAGCGCACTTTCAGCAAAGATCATTTTAGTGACAAGTATATTCGCGGAAAAACAAGAAGCTGTCCGAGTCCTCGCGTGATTTCACGTTTCCGGAAGTTAGAATGGCATGAGAAGAGAGAGCTGTCCGAGGTGCTGACACTGTGAGTAGCGCTTGTCCTGCTTCAGACTACATATCTCTATATTTCACGTCTATATCTATTACTTGTATAACCTATGTTGGACTTTTAACATCAGTGCATCATCTCAGGTAGTGTGTGTTATCTTAATTTTGAACTGAGTAATTGTGTGATAATACTGAATGTGCTAGACAAGATCTTACCTTAAACTGTTCTCAGTAATATTAAGCATTTAGTTTACTAATTTCTGCTCACCCTTCTGTGTGTCTTTCACACACAGACACATACATAGTCACATAATATAAGGGGGCAGGCTCAGCCTCTTTATTATCTGTGAAAATGCATCATGCTCTTTATTTAATTTCAATTTTTTAATTTAATCAGAGTTTGAAAAGATGGATGAACCTCAAGAGTCACCGTCATGTATCACCAACGCCCACAACTCCAGCAGCAGCCCCCCCAGCAGTAAACCTGGCAGTGCTCCACTATGCAACGGGGTCCCAGAGTGCAGGACCCTACTGCGGGTGCCTGAGTCACACGGACTTCAGCTGCTGGGTGTGCTCAGATCCTTCAGGGAGCGAAGCCTGCTGTTTGACTTCACCATTAAGGTCCAGGAACATAGTTTCCCCTGCCATCGCTGCGTCCTTGCAGCATGCAGTGATTTCTTCAGGTACTCTATCTATTTATCTATCTATCTGTCTATCTATCTATCTATCTATCTTTCTGTTAAAATGTAACTGCTCTGTGTTTAGGGCCATGTTTGAGGTGGATATGCGAGAGCGTGGGGATGGTTCAGTGACTCTAGGTAACCAGTCTCCAGAGGCGGTGGGTTCTTTCCTGGACTTCGCCTATACTGGAGAGACACTCATCACTGATGGCAACGTAGACATGCTGTTTCAGATTGCATCTTTTCTGCAGGTAGAACTACAACCAGTCTTTCTTTTTCCTAAACATACAGTGCATCACACCTGTGATTTTCCCACTATGACAAGGCAAAATGTCTGCTGCACACTCCCATACTGGTGTCTAATTAGACCTCCTGTCACCTGTTATAACTGGAAAACTTAATACTTAAGTATTCTTACTGGAACATGAACTTTGGGGACCTCACCATGTAATCTCCCCCAACTGCAACACAAGCAAAGGCATGAATGGATTACTGAATGGGCTAATAGGGCACAGGTCCAGGGGCCCAAAGTGTAAGGGAACCCCCCTGACTGTCACTGGTAAAATGTCACTCGAAGTGACAAGTACTGACCAGGAAGAGACTCAAAATGACCACAAAAAAGATGCGAAGAGACACAAAATAACTGTTGTATTGTATAAAGAGAACTGGATCCAAAAGCACGACTCAGACAGCTGTTCAGTTTAAAGTGGATTTATTTTCAATAAAGCAAGAAGGGGTGTCTTCGGTTGATCCAGGGTATTCGGGAGACACAGGGCAGGCAGGCCGAGCAGGGCTGGAAACAGGCTGGCAGGCTGGAGTGGCAGGTAAATGGGTGACCGGTGAGTGTGGATCTGAGGCACTGAGAAACAAGGTTCAGGCCAAAAATCCAAGAATAAAAAAAGCAATGAGCAACAAGTAGGCCGTAGTTAGTAACGCAAGGTAGACTGAACTGCAGAGTCAGGGTATTTGTACTGCTGGGTGTCATTAGTGGATGGCTTTTGGCTGAGCAGGCTGATCAGCAGGACTGATGAGAGCCACACCCAGACACACAGACACAGAGAGAGACAAATGAGGAACCACAAGAAACAAAGGGGAGGGGGTAAAATGGCTGACACATTAGGAATAAAGAAAAGGCACAGACTGACACAAAGAGACACAAACAACCAAAAAAGAGACATAAATCCACAAAAAGATGCATATGGCTATAAAGAGATGAAAAAAAACCCCTGCTTCTATGTAGGGGAGGTGGTGGGGCCTTTTGTATATCTGTGCCCAGGGGCCCATAGTCATAATCCGCCCATGAGCAGAGGTCTAATCAAGCAAGTGAACACACCTGTGTGCAGGGCCTTTATTAAACTACAATAATTAACAGCTGAAGGAATAGTAGTTCTTGAAATAATAGTTGATTAAAAATATACTTGTCTCTAAGTTGCAGTTATTTTAAATATGTATTGTATATTGTTTTACAGTATATTGTAATTCTCATGGATGTTTTCTCAAGTGTTCATGTCGTTCTTGTTCTGTCCTCAGGTGTCAGTCCTGTCCCGAGCGTGCAGTGACTTCCTGATAGGAACCATGGACCTCTCTAACTGTCTGTCCCTCTTGTCCCTGGCTGAGGTGTACGGCTCGGCCTCCCTCCTCCAAAGTGCCAATGACTTTGTGGTTCAGAACTTCTCGGACCTTTCCAAAACCCAGGACTTCCTGGATATGCAGGTGCAGCTTAAGAGCGGACACAATAAGGAAGTTAATTAATCAAAGAAACTGAGGTTTATTCCTTTGACTAGTTTATACCTTGACTGTATATTATGTATTATGTATGTATATTATCTAATTTCCATACACATAGGGCATAACATTGTCCCAATAATTACACTTAATAAATCATAGGGTGTCCACGGTGAGACCTTTGTCAGTATAACTAGTGTAAACAGTGATTTTGATTTGACAAGTAACCTTATTATCATCCCAACATCAAAAAGTCTGACTGAATTCACTCTGTATTTACTGTTTCAATTGCTTCTTATAGCTAAATGTGTTGGAGGCATGCCTAAGGTCAGATGCTCTAAACGTGCCCAGTGAGGAGACCGTGGTGAAGTCGCTTCTCAGATGGACACGCCATGATCTTGCTACAAGACAAAAACTGTTGCCGGGCTTGTTATCTCTAACCAGACTCCACCATCTACCTGCACCTGCACTAACGGTATGCACACAATGCACGTGCTGGATTTTTGCTTTTATAGTTGGTCTTGTGATTGTCTCATCCTTCATGTATCACCCCTCTCCTTCTCTCTCAGACGCTGCGTGACTCCGACACTCTCCTCTACGATAATGAGTCCTGTCTTGCCCTGTTCTCAGAGGCTCAGAGCAGGCAGGATCAGTACAGCGGCCTGCTCTCTGACGCCAGGCCGGCCACCACGCAGAGTTACATCTACATCCACAAAACGGAGGAGAACGGGGAGAGCCGCCACACCTTCTGCTACTGTCTGGAAACAGATCAGTGGAAAGAGCTGGGAACAGGGCACGGAGAGGGGACAGCCACAATGCCAGACCCACCGGGATCCTACCTTACAAGCTTTGCTGAGAAGGTACGTTTTTGGGATTGGATCTTGAGTCCTGCAGTGGTTCTTTTAAAATTAAATTAATTCCATCAACTTATGACCCCTTACTATAAGTTATAGCTTTGTTGTGGGCTTTTATGTCTTGTTTCAAAAGCTTTATAGAGACCACACAGCATAAAAGTATCCATTATTTCGCAAGAAATAAAATAACAGTTAAAGAAAGTGAAAAATATAAATCTATTTTTAAACATCCTTATCCCTTTAGTTATCTTTTAAACCCTAAGCTTAATCGTTGAAACCCTTGACAGGTGTAAAAAAAGTTTGAAAAAGTTCACCATCTTCTCCTCTTTCCTCTGTATCCAAGATGTTTGTGACAGGCGGTTGCCGGGGTAACTGTTGTCGTGCAATACGTCTCCATGTGGCCGAGCCGTTCCACGACGCTACGGACGAGGTTTGGTGCTACTGTCCTGTGACTCTAACCTGCACGCCTGCACCTGCCATGCTGAAGCCCAGAACCACGCACACAGCTGTAACCTGCCTGGACCGCTTGTACGTCATTGGAGGACGGACCAAGGGATCCAGAGGGGGAGCTCCCAGTCTGCTGGAGGTAACAGTGTCTCCACCCTGTACAGCAGCAATGGGAGTGCAGTTTATTTGTGCAGTACTAATTATTTTCTTTCCTCTAGGTGGAGTATTATAACCCTCTAACTGAGACCTGGTGCTCTGTCAGCCCGCTGCCAACTGCCATCTTCTACCCCGAGGCCAGTGCTTGTGACAGTGTCATCTATACACTAGGATCAGAGGTGGAGATCACAGACTCCTTTAACCCCTCACTGGACTGCTTCTTCCGCTACGACGCCCAGCAGGACCAGTGGAGCCGCCTGGTGGCAGAGTTTGGCCAATTCTTCCATGCTACACTGGTCAAGGCGGTGTCAATTAATAACACACTGCACCTCTGTGACCTGTCCACATATAAGGTGAGACATCAGATGGTAACTGAGGAATGAATGAGTTGTCTGTTCTTGCACTGAAGTGTGAGACATTAAAAAGTAGTTTAAGTTTTCAAAGCAGGACTGTTTGAATAGGTCAACTCAGAGTTCAAAGTGTGACTTTTTCCCCACATCCAGGTCTACAGTTTTTGTCCAGAGACCTGCGTGTGGAAGGGGGAAGGGTCATTTGAGTGTGCTGGATTCAATGCTGGAGCAGTCGGTATGAGAGACAGAATCTACATCCTAGGTGGAGACTATTCTCCCGACGAGATCACTGATGAAGTACAGGTAGGAGAACCTTTTCATCCAGAGAAACTGACCTATTCTCACTTCTATTGGCTAAGGTGCTGTTCTAAGTCATGGGTTTTATGAGCTAAAGGTGATGGCCACGTAATGCATTGACAGCTTATCTAATGGCCTTATGGCTCTTTGCTTTCAAGAATCTTAGAGGAAGTGATCACTAGCTCACCAGATAAATTTTGGCATCAAAATTACATGCACAACCATCTCTAGGGTTTACAGAGGATGGAGAGAAAATATCCAGTGAGCAGCAGTTCTCTGGGTAAAAATGCCTTGTTGATGCCAGACGTCAGAGGAGAATGGCCAGACTGGTTCAAGATGATAGAAAGGCAACAGTAACTCACATAACCACTGGTTACAACCAAGGTCTGCAGAAGACCATCTCTGAACCAACAACATGTTGAACCTTGAAGCAGATGGGCTACAGCAGCAGAAGACCACACCAGGTGCCACACCTGTCAGCTAACAACAGGAAACTGAGGCTACAGTTCACACAGGCTCACCAAAACTGGACAATAGAAGATTGGAAAAACGTTGCCTGGTCTGATGAGTCTGGATTTCTGCTGCCACATTCAGATGGTAGGGTCAGAATTTGGTGTAAACAACATGAAAACATGGATCCATCCTGCCTTGTATCAGTGGTTCAGGCTGATGGTGGTGGTGTAATGGTGTGGGGGATATTTTCTTGGCACACTTTGGGCCCCTTAGTACCAACTGAGCATGGTTTAAACACCACAGCCTACCTGAGTATTGTTGCTGACCGTGTCCATCCCTTTATGACCACAGTGTACTCATCTTCTGATGGCTACTACCAGCAGGATAACACACCATGTCACAAAGCTCAAATCATCTCAAACTGGTTTCGTGAACATGACAATGAGTTCACTGTACTCCAATGGCCTCCACAGTCATCAGATCTCAATCCAATAGAGCACCTTTGGGATGTGGTGGAACAGGAGATTCACATCATGGATGTGCAGCCGACAAATCTGCAGCAACTGTGTGATGCTATCACGTCAACATGGACCAAAATCTCTGAGGAATGTTTCCAGCACCTTGTTGAATCTATGCCATGAAGAATTGTGGCTGTTCTGAAGGAAAAAGGGGTCCAACCCGGTACTAGCAAGGTAAAAGAATGGAAGACTGGATAAATGGGTCAGGAAAGGAAAGGAGTAGGGAGAGTGGGTTGAGAAAACTGAGACAAACAGGAAAGAAGGGGTAACAAGGTGACTGGAGATGTGGCCCTGCTTCCAACCCTGAGCTAACTAGTTCATTTAAAGTTATTTAAATGTATTGCTGAAGGTGTGCTCATTCATTCTGTTCATTTTTTGGGGACAGAGGGTATTCATCCTCTATGGTATGTGTGTGTTCTTGTGGCCGGTACAGGTGTACCACAGTGGGAGAAGCCAATGGGAGGAAGTGGCCCCCATGCCCAGAGCGCTCACCGAGTTCCACTGCCAGCTCATCAGCTTCAACAGATACAAAGACCCATGGGGTGACACAGCATGATCCACAGCAGACACACGCCCGCACGCACTCATTAATACATGTGAGTGGAAGTACATGCGTGTGTTAACATGTGTCACTGATGTAAGCAATACCCACGAGTCTCCTCTGTGCATGACGGACAGCTGACTGAGAGAATGTTCAACTAACACCACATGTCTCCCACATCATTATAACACAAGAGCACCTGAGCCAAATGATTTATTACAGTTTTTTTTATTTGAAGATTTGATCCTTATATTTGTATGTGTAAAGCGCTCGCTGTCATAGGAGTGTTGTTGTGTCAATCAAAATATGGTCCCTCCCATGGAGGAGCCCTATTGAGCAGGAGACTGTTTTAGAAATCCTATTTTAGTAACTGATTTTTTTCTGCTTTGTATGTTATAAAAAGTAGAATTCGCCCACATAAGAGCTCACAGTTTATCAGCTCTCCTACAGCTACAATATAGAGAAGGAGACTTTGATATGTAAGACTTTTAAAGCTCCATTTACTCAGCTGTCAGGGGGATTTGGTGTCCTTTTCCTGCATTTGTGGATTTTGCAGCCTAAATGAATCAAATGATTTTGTTCTGGCAACATCACACAAAACACCTCAGAAGTCCTGTTCAACTAAATGTGCTTTATTTGATAGCACAGATCAGAAAATACACATTATTCTGATTTTCTTAGTTGTTTTGCTGCTCACATTTAAAACTCAGCTAAAATAACTCATGCCAACACTGTGTAAACTATGTGGGTGGATTTTGGCTTTAGACTACTTGCCTTTATTCTGTTTCAGACTGTCATGTGTCCATGCATGCCCTGTTTCTCCTCTCATAATATATTCTATATGTGATCAGTACACAGATCACCTGATTATCTTCAGTAACTGCTTGTTTGATGGAAATGTGTAACTATCATAGAGGAACACTCCGTAGCTTCAAAGAACACAGTAACTTAAAAATTTCAGAAACCGTGAGGAGAAAATTGTGGGCTTCATGGTGTGTATCGTGAATGAGCATTTGTGTCATGAAACAGAAAAAGAAACCGACAAATGAAAGACTGTTTAATGGCAAAAAGTGAACATAAAAATAATGCTTCATTATTTGTGTTAATGTCTCTTCGGTATCTTCACTGACACATTCATCACTTAGTACAAACAGAACAACAGACACAACAGCAGAGTTCATTGTGTCAAAGGTTACGTAAATGAAACAATCTTTGGAAATGACATGGGCGACTGTGCTATTTATAGTGACATTGCAGTGTTTTATAGCCTTCATTTTAAAGGTTCCCACGGTGAAAAAATACAGCCAAACCCCCCCTGGTGATTTATTTTTATTCACTCCCTCATCTCTACTGTGACCTTCCCTTCGGGTCTTGCCAGAAATTCAAAGCCACAGTCGAAAAACATCTCAGAATACAAATACAGATCCAAGAGTTTGTCATTGTCAATCTGCCCTGGTTTATGACCTCATATCAGTGACTGTATATAAAGATGGACAATGCGTCTTCACTTCCTCCCACTGCTGAAAAATGAAGCCAAACTAACCCAGAGTCAGTGGTTGCAATTGTGTGCTGGTATCATTTGGAGCCAGAGCCTGTGTAGTAGCGATCTCCATAGTACTTGTTTTCCACCTATACACCTGTCCAACTAATCCCAAGCAGCGTCATTGATCACGAACACACACAGCTGTCAATCATGACGTCAACCCCCCTTTTTTTAAAGCATCAAATAACTAATTAAAACCAAAATTATCAGGAAAAATCAACACTTGAACATAAGACCTACCTAATATGACAGTAACCATCTTTAGGTAAACCTAACCCCTATTTGACAAATACTTTGAGTTTATAGTTTGGCCCATTTCCCTTTTGCTAACACTGACTTACACTGCAGCCAGCCACTAAGATGTTTTGGCTTCACTTTTGGGGAGTTGTCATGTTGTCCATCTTTATATACAGTCTTGGTCTCATATGAAGACTAGAGCTCTGAATCAGACCAGTGCCCATCATGAAAAGATGTAAACACTGTGCCTGAACAAGAATCAATCAGCAGCAGAATCCTACAGTAACCATGCTGGCTTCCCTCTGAACGTTTCTCTACCTCTCGTTCATCCCCTCTCTTGTTGCTCCATGGTTCAGTCCTGGTAAGTTTTCACCAGCAGCCACATCAGCAGCACAGTGATTAAGACGATCATGAAGTTGAGGAACAGCTCCTGCGCCGAGCGGTCCATGGTGGTGTCGGAGAAGAAGGAGACAAGGGGGAAGGATGCAGAAAATGTTGTTGGATGTTTTCAAGAGGTGCAACTGGTCCTGGACCTGAGAGGTGTAGAGAGACATGAGCAATATAACAGGCATAACAAAGGCAAATACGTGAGTATGTCTGTCGCCACCTGTTCAGACTTCAACAGGCAGAGGGTCCACAATATCCCCAAGTATACACACGGGACATGACAAACACACTCACAAAGCACACTTAATGATACACTAACACACACATGATCAGGTTAGAAAGTAAAGCTGTTCCCAAGTCCCTTTACACTCATTGATTTTCATGGGATTTGGAAGCCAACTTTAGCCCAAACATTTTTCAGAATGGTAACACAAAATCAGATGTAGTCCGTGAGCTGTTACCTCTCTTCGTTTGGCAGTGATCTCACTATGACCAGGAAAAGGTGAAAGCAGGTGTTATGTGTCCCAGCAGAGCCTGACCTCTGAACGCTTATCTTCTTTCTGGAAACTTCTCTACAGTGGCAACTCTGCTCTCCACAGCATCAATGAGCAGCTGATCCTTTTGCCGTTGTCCAGCTCTGTGCGGTCGCCAAGGGCAGGGCCCGCTCCTAAAGTAGCCATCCTTGGGGGACCGCCCATGTTTCACATACACACAGACTGATGTCACGCACCAACTAAGCAGCCAATAGAGTGTGTTATTTTCTGCGGTATCATCCACTGGTGTGTTTCCCATTATCACCATACAGAGTCTCTCTAACACACACACACAGACACACAACAGAGGAGGGACACAGGGTTATTTATAAAACATTATTGCAGATACTAGGTGGATTACAGTTGTTCCAAACACAATACTCACATCTTCTGATGGCTATGAAACTGTAACAGTATCACTCAGTATGTGTGTGAGCTATGCAAAGAGGAGAGAAGAATAATAGAGCGACCTCTCCAAAATGCAACATTGGACGCATGTAGGTTTAATACCAGCTAATGCCTCAATTCATCATGCTGTCTGCCCTGTCACAGAGGAACTCTGCAAAAGAAAAAGCAAAGGTTAATACTTCCCATAGTTATTCAGTATCACCACATGGTTCTGGATAACATCTGCCAGTCTGCTGCATGTGGCTGGCACCCTTCCTACATGGGTTTCTCTTCACTGATCGATAGACAGACACAAGCAACCAGGCTAAATCAGATTCTACTCCCCTCAGTGAAGTGCAGACAGGCTGATGGGCAAACAGGCACCAATGTACTGTACAAGCACTGCTGGGAAAAGAAGTTTTTTTTTTTTATAGCTCTGTATTACAAAATGTTGCTTGAATGTTTCATGTCAAACTTGGAGGAATTAATCAATCCTGTTTGCCTTCTTAGAGTTAAAGTTTGATATCACTATCACATCACACTATGTTGGTGTGTTAAATGTCAAGTTACAGCCAGCAGCTGCTATGGTTAAGGCATGGCGTGATTTTGCCTGGAAATGCCCTTTGGTCCGACATCCCATTGTTCCGACCATATTAAACCCATTGTTCCGAAGTCCCGTTGTTCCGAAATCATCATGATTCCCTGTGGTTAAGGTCTGGTTAGGTTTAGGCACAAAAACCACTTGGTTAGGGTTAGGAAAAGATCATGGTGTGGGTTAAAATGAAAAAGAAAGTGGCAAACACATAAGCCGTGAGCCTGTTTCGCCTCAAGCCTTTCCCAGCTGACCCAGTGCCAGTCGTGGCACACCATCAAGGTAGAAATACGCCCACCGGGAGCCGTTCAGTACTGCGGACCGTCGGACTAATGGGATGTCAGACCAATGGGCTGTCGGACCAATGGGCTGTCGGACCAATGACATGGACCCATTTTGCCATGTAGGACATGTTCCTGGATCAACATCCAACATTGCATTCCTGGACAAACATTGCAATCAGAGCCTTCTGACATCATCAGTCTGCTCCTGTGCTTCTTTAAAAATTCCTTTGTGCTTCTTCAGAGCTAAGCTAGTTTTCCAAAATGACATTAGAAAAATTGATTTAAAAAAAGTCCTCCGTAACATTAAACAAAAACTTTAGAAGCTACTGCAGGGTTAATGAGTTTCTAAGTGGGTTGGCTAAACTAACAAGCAAGCTTGCCAATAGGCTAGAATATTATCAAGTTACCTTACTAAGAAGGCTATGCTAACAAGTAACCTTGCTAATAAGCTAGAATATTATCAAGTTAGCTTTTCAAGTTAGCTTGCTAACTAGGGAGGCAATGCTAAAAGGAAGCTTGCCAATTGGCTAGAATATTAGTGAGTTAGCTTGCTAACTAGGAAGGCTATGCTAATGAGTAAGCATACCAGTAGGCTAGAATATTAGCATGATAGATTCATAATTAAGAAGGCTATGCTATTGGGTAAGCTTGCCAATCGGCTGGAATATTAGTGAGTTAGCTTGCTAACTAGGGAGGCTATGCTAAAAGGAAGCTCACCAGTAGGCTAGAATATTAGTGAGTTAGCTTGCTAACTAAGACGGCTGTGCCAAAAAGAAGTTTGCCAATAGGCTAGAATATGAATGAGTTAGCTTACCAACACTACTGACAAGTAAGCTTGCCAATAGACTAGAATATTAGTTAGTTAGCTTGCTAACCAAGAAGGCTATGCTAACGAGTAATCTTGCTAATAAGCTAGAATATTAGCAAGTTAGCTTACAAACTATGAAGGCTTTACTAAGGAGTAAGTTTGCCAATAGACTAGAATATTAGCAAGTTAGCTTGATAACTAGGAAGGCTATGCTAACGAGTAAGCTTGCCAATAGGTTGGTTAATAGGGAGTTAGCTTGCTAACTAGGAAGGCTGTGCTAACGAGTAAGCTTGTCAATAAGCTAGAATATTAGTGAGTAAACTTGCTAAGTAGGAGGGCTATGCTAACGAGTAAGCTTGCCAATAGGCTAGAATATTGTTCACTAACGAAGCATTTTTCAGTTGCAAATACCTGCGATTAACACAATTTCCCTCCTTTTTTTATAGCCTATTAAAAACTTTTTTTTCTGCAAGATTGCAGTGCTTGTGTTGATCCAGGACCACACAAATAAAAAGAGTTTTAAATAGACAATGTGTCCAGGTCTTTGCAACTGCAAAATTACATTATCTCTACTCTTAATGTTAGTGAACAATACTTTAGTTAGTGTAGTCTACCTAGTTAGCAAGCTAACTTACTAAGATTCTAGTCTATTGGCAACCTTGTTAGTATCGCCAACTCACTTAGCAAGCTAATAGCTTAGGGCTGTAATTGGTTGATTGCAATATTAGTCCAGGGATGGGATGTGGGCTGTTGATCCAGCAGCCTCTTACTTGGCAAAATCATGACATGCAGTAGTTATGGTAGTTAAATCCACTGAGACCACATTCTACCAGAGCTACCTGTCTTGTGACAGTACAGATTAAACAACTAAAATATGATGTGTTAACTTGTGAGCTTGCTGCTACTGGAAGGCAGATGTTGTTACCCTTGGACGGAGCCAGGTGAGCTCTTTCCCTCTGCTTTACTGTATGCTAAGCTAAGTTAACCAGCTTCTGGCTGTAGTCATGACAGAAAGCAAACAAGTGTATTTGACAAAAGTTTCCCTTAAATACTATTTTTTTTATTATTAAGTTTTGTTTTTTTTTGTCTCTCTTGTCTTTGTGTGCACCCATTGTACCCGTACATTCTTCCTCTTTGTTATGCTGGTGCTAAGAAAGGGGTTTTGACAGTTCACCAGAGCGAACCTCTCAGCTCATCTCACACTTGACAGCTGCTTAAAACAGTGTTATCTCTGAACTAATGTTAAACCCCCTTGACACACACACACACCTTCTCCCGTACACAAAGGGTCACAGCAGGACAAAGTGTATGAGCTTGGCAGCCTTGAACCTTTCCATCACGGGATTCCAAGGTCATTCCCAGAGGATTTAACAGATCAAAACGGCTGCCATTTTATCACCCTGCTGCCCTGCCAGCGTCGGACCAATAGCTATTTGACCCAGGGATTCCCATTGTCATGGAGATCCAGAGCTGGGGTGATTGAATAAAGCAAGGCGAGGTGTGCAGGCATCTCTGTGCAGGGTGGACCACAGCCCACTCTGACAGCTGTGTGTGTGTGTGTGTATGTGTGTTTAAGATAGAAAAGCACTGGCAGGGTTACCCTCTAAATCAGTGGAGAGACAGGGGTGTCAACAAGGCCTCAGACACACCATTCCACACATTCTGGGACACTGTGTGTGTGTGTGTGTGTGTGTGTGTGTGTAAGTGTACGTGCATATATGTGCATGCAGTAAAACGACTGTTTATTATCTGGTGAAGTCTGGTGACAGTTTTATGCTTGTCAGCTGTAGGTGTTATGGCAAAAAAAGAAACAGGGTAAAACTCAAATCACTAATAATATCAATAATATCTCAGTAATCAGTTTATGCCACAAGACAATTAGCTTGAATATGTAAAGTAAGACGGGAAACAGCTGCCCTTAAGCTCCATTATTAACTTGTAAATATTTAACATAATTCAACAGAGCTGATTTTATAGCTGCCAAGATTTGCATCCACTGCAATTTAACCTTAACCCTTGATTTTGTCTCGACACCTTGGAGTCAGATGGTTTCTACAGTCCATATTTTAGGCAACTATGGTTCATGAGCGTGAATATTATGGCTGACACTCACCTTGCCTGCGAAAGGAGGGGACTGTGGGGGAATGTGTTTTGCCGAATAATGCATCCACACTGTTACTTTAATTCTAATTATCTGTGAATTAGAATATATAAATAACCTTCAGGGAATATTGAAGGTTATTTTAAGGTTTTTAAAACCCTTCAGAGAACCTTCAGAGAATGTTCCCTAAAGGTTCTCTAACTCCTTTTTTCTTCTTAAAAACCTTAGATCTAAAAATTAGAACATTTAAATGACCTTCAGAGAACATTCCTGAGAAGTTCTCTAAAAACCATTGAATAACCCTCAGCGAATGTCACCCGAAGGTTCTCTGACAACCAATTAACTATTTAAAAAATGGTCAAAAACAAGATTCCATGCATAAATTTGCTAATAGGGAAAGCATCTCCCTGGTGCCCTTATTAAATAAAGAAAATATGCCTCGTGATTTAGCCTGCACATTACTTTACAAATAGCTGGCACTGAACAATTATTTATCCCACAGCTTTGCTCATTTAAAGTGTCTGAATCTTTTCCACTACAGCAGCAGTTTTGATTGGAGGAGACACAGGAATTCATCTCAGCTGACTGTCATCCTGACAGAGCTGATACACACACCCAATGCAAGGCTCAGCCCTGTTAATATTTTTGGCCAGTTACAATTGTGTTTGAACATCAGATCTGCTGCCAAAGACCTCACCTAGTAGCTTCTGTCTGTAATATCCCCTTTAGCTTCCAATTAGTCATTGAATAGACTGATCTTTCACATTCTTCACTGCTTTACTGCTTTACTGCTTCACTGCCATCTGTAATGTGAGATAACCCTTTGGCTGTATACATTTTCTTAAACAATGAAAATGTTTAAAATTCCATGGTTGCACATCAGTTATGTTTCCCTTTGAATGAATTAATTAGCCCTAGAAATGATCATGTGGCAAACATATTTCAGTCGCTGGAAAGATTTCATGAAGGAACTATGAATAAAACAGTTTTGGCTGATATACTTATGCACTTCTACCTGTTTTATCACCTTGGTTTTTTATGACTCTCATCCTCCATCCAAGAACAGACAGACGTGTGCTTGTATGGAGTCCCCAGAGATCAAAATCCCTATTTTAAAAAGCAGGACCTGGTTTCTTTATTCATCCATCTCTGTCATGCAGGCTCCAGCTAATTAGAATGCAAAGATGCCAGCAACATGAGTTTGGCCTCTGGCTACCGGCCTTGCATATCAAAGGGTGATGGCATGCCTCAGGGTGCACAAGTGGTTCCACTCTAGTTCTCATCGTTACACTGCTTTTTCAGAGCTTGGCTGATGTGCGAGGTGAAGCTGCCCTTGAGCACTGGCAAGGGAAATATACTCCTAATCTCCTGTTCAGAACCTGAAAGTGATATTTCCACTTGGCAGAACGTTGACTCCCATTGTTTACAAGTTCGTGAATGGCTATACCAAATGTACTGTTAAAATTAGACTGGTAAGATGGGGTTCAGAGTTTGTCTGGAAACAGCAGTTGAAAAACAAATCTCACAACAAGCTCCAGCTTTTGATCCTGCCACATGATCTTCATTAGCAGATGAATCATTCGTCAGCCACTAAGTAGTCGCTGTGGTGTGAATGTTTTCTCAAACAATTTAAACTTTCAAATACAGGTAACTTCTCCATGTGCTGGGGAATATTGTGTGACATGTTTGAAAGTTCCAGCTACTAAATGGAGCAAGTGGTATGATCGTTTTTCAGCTACTTAAAAGAAATGTAGAAAGTCAGATTGACTCGGGGTAACAGATTACAACAGAACTGTCAATCACACAAAGACAGAAAGTAAAATAAAATGGAAGCAGGATTGACTCTCTCCTTTTAAATTAAAGCTTTTCCCTTGCTGGTACCTTTGCCCAATTACTTCACCAACAAAGCACCTGACTGATGTCTCTGGGTATCATTTAACGCTCATAAATGAGTGAAGACTATTTTTATTTTTTATTTATTAGACTGTTTTGAAAAACAAGATGCGGAGCAGAATGTGGTTATGATGTCTGAGAGGGCAGCCATGGTCTCCTGTCAGACCAGCTGTTGTTTTGTAGACCAAACTGAGCGTGCTGTTAAGACGACCAAGGGTTCCCACTGGCCAGCAGCTCAGCCTGGCACTGCAATTACTGAGATGGCTGTGGACAGGTGAGGGCTTCATTACACAACACACTCGGATATAATTTCACACATGCTGACGCACGAGTGTTTCATGCTCACACTCACACATACAAAGACCACATCCAGTTCATGCATGCTGGAACATAACACTCACACCCAAAGGGGCTGTGGAGTCATTAATCTGGCTGTAGAGGAATTCATACACAGGATCTGAGCTAATTGGCTCCTTTGAGAGAGGAAGCAGACAGAGAGCAGCAACCAGGGCAGAAGAAAAGACGAGAGTACATCAATTACAATTTAGCAACATGCCTGAATGTGAATGACTGCTTGTATTTGATCAGCATCTGCCCTGATGTGCAGAGTATTGTGTTTTATTGGGAAGGAAGGAGTAAGTCAGCTAACCCACTGTGATAATACTCTTTCAATCTGATAATACAGCTTTATCCTCAGTTACCCGTATTTGAGTGCAGTTTGATGATGGATGAGTGAAATGGATGAAAAAGGAATGTCAAACACTCTCCCCAGGATAGTCATCCTATATTCTTACATTTTTATCCCCTAGTATCAAGTTAGCAGGGCCTATAGAATGATCCCTGGAGCATTTTTGTCTGTCTTTTGTTGGGAGATTAAGAAAGCATGCAGCATGGATTTGCCATCAGGGGTTTAGGTCCTATATGATGGAGCCGCAGGGCAAAACAATGGATGTCAGGACGGCTTGGATACCAAGTGAGAGATGGATAACAGCGAGGAGAAAAGATAGAATGCCCACTTACACAATAAGAGCAAACATAATCCTACCATTAGCTCAATACAATGGGCATATACCACAACATTAACAATGTGTCCCTGCTGGGATATTATACACTTGGAAATAAATAGCAGTATTAACCACGGGAAGCACAAACACCAAACAGTATTAAAATGTCTCTAGAGACACACTCTGAGCACAGACAGATTTTCTTTCCTTATATGGGTGATCTGCAAACACTTAACAGAAGGGCAGATACGAGCACTGGAAATTGCAAAGTAAAGCTGAAGCTAAGATGCCTGTTTTGTCACTAAATATTTTATGCTGCCAAACACAGGTTCAATTAACTGCTGCATCACATTGCGCTAACTGATGGAAAACAGCGACAACATTGTTAATTCTCTGCTTTGACCAGTCAAAATATCTTCTCTGAAAGAATTCTCAAAGGGCGCCACGAACCACCTCTACCCTGTATTAACATCAAAGGTCATGTGTGTAGAATTTAGGGACATCTACTGGCAAAAGTGGTATAAGCTACAAGTTTTCATTAGTTAATAAACACCTGAAAATAACAGTTTTTGTTTTCATTACCTTTAAGCCCAGTTCAGACCAAAGATTCGTGGCAAGATGAGTTGAAACATGCAGCTACTCGCAACGCACCGTTCTGCAACGTTTTAAAAACCTGCCAGTTCACACCAATGCAACTAGATGAGATGGTGTATCATCTCTATGCAACAACTCTTTGTACTTACGTTCTGATTTACAGCTTTGCAGGCTTATTTTGAGGCTGAATATAATTTGTAGCTTCTTAAAACAAGCACCATATGGACTGTATTTATAATAAATATGCCACAACAATATAAATAACCAGCACCGATTAATCAGTCAATCAGAATGTGTATGTGGGGGGCATAGGCACAAACACCGAGCAGCAGAAACGAACCATCGTCCGACTCCAACACACGAGGACGGAGAGAGCGGGCTCGGAGGGACAGAGCACTTGATGCAGCAGGCAAATATGTCATCTGTGGTTATTTGACTTGACCAGTGGACTTCACTATAAGCGGATTGGCTGTTGAAACAGGTGACGTGCTTTATGTTCTAAAACCAGCTGGCAATTTGACCAGCTGAGTTGCAGGTGACACCATCAGCTGGCTTGAGTCGAGCTCAGATCGGCCAGTAAACACTTCTGCAACTTTTCTCTGCATCATTCTAAAACGGATTCGCAAATCTTTGGTCTGAACCGTCGTTTTACATATGGAGCGGGTCCTCTTTCATGGAATCCACCACCCATTCATGTTTTCACGTTTACACATGGTCACCGTAGTTCTCCTTCACGCTCGGCACACAGGAGAAGTTTAGTTCTGCAACTTCACTCCTAGATGCCACAAAATCCTAAACACTAGACCTTTAACTGCATGAACCTGGACCATGAATGGCAACATCAGATTTTCATGAATCCTTTTAATTGTGTTAAGCCATTTCTTTTGAAGACAGCAGCCTTTTAACAGCCTTGAACCATCAGTGCAACCAAATTTTTTTTGTTTATGTTGGCAAAGTCATGTTTTATGTTAATAGTGTACATTTATTTAGCTATGTTTACATTTTATTATAAAATCCTGATGACTTCCTCTGTCCTTTTATTCATGTGATGCATGAAGTCTGGTGTATGTGTGATCAAAATAATTAAAAACAAGCTATAATCACATATTAATCCTACATGATGCCTTATATCAGAATGCTACATACAGTAAGCCATAAGGAGGAACTGAGCTGGTGCTGCTCCCCTTGGAGAACTGTCAGGAACTTTCAATGTTCAATGCTTGTTGCACCCGGACATAATAAAATGACGGACCATGGACGCTAGTGTGGAAAACAACGTGAAGGCAGTCAGGAGGAGTAAAGAGGACAAGAAAGTTCTTCGTAAACAGATTAAAGCCAGTCACACTCTGCTGAAACATGAAGGCATCACGACAGCATCGCAGCCTACAAAGGTAACGGAAATATAAACCGGAAGTGGCAACTGTCAGTGAGCAGAGCTAACATGTAGCTTCTAGCTAATTCTTTTCAAATGTACTGATTTACAGCTATTACACGTAATGAATATAATTCAAAGTTTATTCACAGCTCATGTGAGTTTAATGTAAGTTTAACGGAGAACATATGCTACTGGCTGGCTAGCCAATTATCAGGTATTTAATATTAGCTTGTATCTACTGATTTTAGTGATATAGAAGAAGAATAATAGCAGTTAAGGCTTTAGAAGTGACTTCTTATTTGCTATCTTGCAACTGGGAAAGATTTGCCAACCTGAAATGATTGTAGTGTGTCAGAGTGTGTCTCCAAACACAAGCCTGAATCAGTTTTAACAGTGAAGTCATATTTGCACAGGACATTTACTATGGTTTGTGGTATCCAAGGGCACATGACAACAGGAAATGGGTGACATAGAGATGACACTGGGCGAGAAGCAGGGTACACCCTGGACAGGTTGCCAGAGTATCGCAGGGCTGACACATACAGGCTGAAAACCATTCATGCTCACATTCACTCCTATGGGCAATTTAGAGTCACCAATTAACCTGCATGTCTTTGGACTGTGGGAAGAAGCTGGAGTACCTGGTGAAAACCCACGCTGACAGGGGGAGAACATGCAAACTCCACAATGGGTTCGATCCAGGAGCCCTCTTGCTGTGAGGTGATAGTGCTCATCACTTCGCCACTATGCCCCCAGTTTTGGATGTCAAAATCAACCAGTCTACCTCTGTCTCTGCCACAGAGTTTGGTGGTGGCTAATGGAGGCCTGGGGAACGGCGTTAGTCGAGAGGAGCTGTCTGCAGCGCTGAAAGAGATGGGAGAGGTGGACACACTGATCATGCCCCCTCAGAAGCCCTACGCTTTTGTCACATACAGGTACAGGTGCTGCTTGGACAGCATTATATCACACAAGGAAGTTATTTTAAATCTTTAAAACTTCCCTGGAAGATTTTGGTTTAAACCTCACACTGTTGTTATTGTTGTTCTGTTTCCAGATCTGAGGAGAGTGCTCGGAAAGCTCACATCCACCTCAACGGGGAAAAGCTTCAATGCAGAGAGAGCAACGTTACACTCTACCTTAGTTATGTTGACTCAGGTACTTGCCTTAAACATTGACACCCACAATAACAACCATTTGATTTGTTTGTGGGCTTTGTGCTCTGGAAATCATGTCTGATCAGAAACATATTCCTGTAGCCAGTACTGTATGGTCTGTTAATGTGTGTATGCAGTTACGTGTAAAGAGGAGACAGCCGTTCCTTTGCCAGAGGGATTAGTCTTGGTGGAGGATTTTGTGTCTCCGGAGGAAGAGAGTCTGCTGCTCACTGCTATTGACTGGTCATCTACTAATGATGATGTCACTGGTGAGAGACTGCATAATGTATTCATCTGTTTGTGTTAGTTTTTTAAAATTCTGGCTCAAGTTGTTATGTTGAACTTCTTGTTATCACCCAGGAACTTGATTGTAAGTCTTTGTTTTTAACATTGGCTGTAACATCAGTGTAACGAGTAGGCAGATTAGAGCAGTAGTAATGGAAAAAATTAGTTTGAAAAAAATGGCATTGGTGGATCTTTAAAATCCACTAACTTCATTTTAATGCCTTACAGCTCAAAAAGCTCTGAAGCACAGAAGAGTCAAACATTATGGCTTTGAATTTCGCTACGACAATAACAATGTGGATAAGGATAAACCATTAGCTGCAGGTAAGCTTTCTTTTTTAAAAATCTAAATAGTTTTTCCTCACAATCAGGGTTTTATGGGTCATATTTTCATTAGTATTGCCGCCATTCCTATCTCTATCACAATAATATTTCAGTTACTGCTATGTCAGTAGGAAAAAGTATCAGAGGAGCTTATGAGTGTGATTGTGTATGTCTAGGTATTCCTCAGGAGTGTCTTCCTGTTCTGGAGCGGTGTGTGAAGTGCAAACACATCAACATCATGCCAGACCAGCTGACTGTCAACCAGTATGAGGCTGGACAGGGTGAGTTATAGTGTTATCTATAATGACTCACTTCATGCGTTTCACAGGTTATCATCAAAGGTTATGTACACATGACTGACCACATGTGACAGCTAGTTAAAAAATAATGGAATGTTATTAAAAAATAGTTTATATTCATGAATAAATGCAATCCCCAAAATATCAATGTTTTCACCTTGGAGTGTTCCAGGAATCAGTATTTGGTGGCATGATTAGTGAATTTCTAATCAAAACCATATTGTCTGATGAGCTGCAGGGTTTTAAAACAGACATGGAGTGACAAGGGGGCTTGCAGAGAGCTGTGAAAACCAGACATGTAACAATACAGATGTTTATAATTTATTTAGGATCATTTATTCATCTCAGAGGCTGCAGCTACACTGTATGTGGTGAGAAAATCAAGTAAAAAACTGTGAGGAGGAGAGCAGACTTACTGTGTTTTCAGGCTGGTTAGTGAAACCACTCAGTTCAATGTTCTAACAAAATACATGCACACTTTATCGACGTTCCCCACAAGGTGGCAGCAAAACCTTTACAACGTGCAGAGATGAGGGCTGATAAACATCATTGGTTTCTTTCAGCTGTTTGTTAATAGATTTACAGTACAGGCAAACATTTTAGGGCTGAAATAAGGACATTGAAAATGATTTTTTAAATTAATTACGCTCATGTTTTCAAGCTTCAGTACATAGAGTAAAGTTTATGATTAGATTTCTGAATGATTTGAGTGTCAGGCACCACAAAAGCTTTGATGGTGTCCATCAGAAATGCAAACAAGTTGAAGCTAAACGTTTTTACATCTTGAAGAACCTTGATGCATTTCGATTTGTCTAACTATTTTGATTCTATGTGTATGTTTTATAATATTTTCAGGTATTCCTCCTCACGTGGACACTCACTCTGCCTTCGAGGACACCATCCTGTCACTGAGTCTGGGGGCAAAGGTAAGAAGTCAGTCCAGCATGTTGTGCATAAACATTTAACAAACTCCAGCTAATATTGTGTGCAGAGAAATTCCCACCGCAGCCCTGTGGGTTGGTAATTTGCCCGTCCATTGAAGTCATCAGTCAGCTTATGTAGCCAGTATCGACTGGTGGTGCTCAAGGTGCATTCATCAATAATTCAAAGGAAAGTTCTGCATTTAAAGATTAAAAAAGTGTTTGTTTAGAGAAAACAGTTTTCACAGTCGAGCATAAAACAGCAACACAAAGTTAGAAGGCGCGTGTAAGTGGAAATATAGTGCTGTCAGACATGTGTCTTTCTGTTTGTACGCCTTCCTGTGTCAGCGACTGATCAATCAAATTAAGCGTCACTTCACTGACCACTGTGATTCATCTGTCTCAGGGGGCACGACTGTTAGAGATGAGTGTGTGCAACAGTATGTTTGTCCTTGTGATTTAACTGAGAACATTTTGTCATCTCGCTCGCTACATCTCGTTCTTTTCTCCCTCTGACACACTCATATACTGTAACTGTGGCCTTCAGTTGATACAAGATACAGTTAATGACTCCTCCAGAGGTGTCTCCCTGGTCGTGGACATTTTGTAAACAATTGATGAACGGAGGAGATACAGAGTTTTCTTTTTAACAGTGGGTTTTGTTTTGTCCTTGACTGCTCGAGGTGTGACTAGACTGTGATGCTGGTTCAGTCTCTGCAGGGAGACGGCTGTAGATGAACACCCATCTGTCCCTGCTTGTCTGGAAAGCAGAGGCTCTATTAGCAATCCGCTGTCATCTGTCACAGCATCTGTCTCACACACACAGACTGACAGACAGCATGTGTGTGTAGTACAGTGTGTTCTTTATCCCAGCTCTTCGATGGTGATTTTGAGCTACAAAAAGTGTACAGTAGGCATATTATATCAGGTGCTTAGGGAAAAAGGCAGACACTGTATTGAGAAGAAAGGCGTCTGCACACTCTCTAACGATTGTTTTCATTGTCCATCGTTTTCTCGATTAATCGGTTAGTTGTCTCGTCTATAAAATGTCAGAAAATAGTGTAGTGTTTCCCAAATCTCAAGATGATGTCCTTAAATGACTTTTTTGTCCTAACGCAAACATACTCAGTTTACTGTCACAGAGGAGTAAAGAAACCAAAACAGTATTCACATTTAAGAAACTAGAATCGGGGAATTCTGATTTTTTTTCCTTTAAAAAATTAGTCAACCGTATTAGTTAGCAATTGATTTAACAGTTGTCAACTAATTGACCCCCAAGGAGGGTAGAATGGAGTGTGAGGTGGATCGGCAGTTTAGCGTGGCATCTGCAGTGATGCAGGCACTGTTCTGGGCCGTTGTGCTGAAGAGGGAGCTGAGCCGGAAGGTGAAGCTTTCGATGTACTGGTCCATCTACGTTCCAACCCTTATCTATGGTCATGAGCTCTGGGTAATGACTGAAAGAATGAGATCACGGATACAAGCAGCCGAAATGAATTTCCTCCGTGGGGTGGCTGGGCTCAGCCTTAGAGATAGGGTGAGGAGCTCTGACATCTGGAGTGAGCTCGGAGTAGAGCCGCTGCTCCTTCCGGTCGAAAGGGGTCAGTTGAGGTGGTTCAGGCATCTGATCAGGATGCCTCCTGGGCAGGTCCCACTGGTAGGAGGCCCTGGGGCAGACCCAGAACACGCTGGAGGGATTACATATCTCATCTGGCCTGGGAACGCCTTGGGGTCCCCCAGGAGGAGCTGGAAAGTGTTGCTGCGGAGAGGGACATCTGGAAAACTTTGCTCGGCTTCGGATAAGCGGTTGAAAATGGATGGATGGACAATTAGAACGAAAGATTGATTGAGCACAAGTATATTTTAACATGACTTCCTCATTGGGTAATTCTCGACAGTTGGGAGGGATCACCAGAGGCCTCACAATACAATATTATCATGACACTAAAGTTACGTTACAATATTATTGCAATTGTAAACATTTTGTGATATGCTGAGTATTGCGATAACATACGTTGCAATATGTTGTGATTTATTACCTTTTTTTTGAACTGCAAATGATGTCCCCAAAGCAAAACTTTGTCAACACCTGTTTTATCTAATAGGATAAAGTTTTCAGTCTGTCACATCAGCCGTTTTTTTGTAGCAGCAAAAGGTTTCAAGTGGACTGAAAAGGCAATTGATTTATTATTCTGGTAGCTGAGCAAAACTTGTATTTGCACTTCGCAGTGTATTGATACAATATTACCATGCAAAATATTGCAGTATGATGCTGTGTTGATTATTTACCCCACCCCTACTTGACGCCAAGAGGACTTCATCTGATTCAACTCCCATGTTGAGCTCGTCCATCAATACCTCAACACGCACAGATCAAATTATATGTAATATTTACAACACAAAACTCAGAGACACAGTGTCCATTACATTGATCAATACAGTGAATTAAAATATTCCAAAACTCAAAAGCAAGATTCACTGAATATGGTGATGTAATGATTATACAGAGAGTATATTAAATAACATATTTCGGAAACTGTTTGGAGATGTGATACAAGAGGAGTAAAGCTTGTGTGTGTGTGTGTGTGTGTGTGTGTGTGTGTGTGTTCGTGTGTGCGTGCATGCGTGTGTGTGCATGCGTGCGTGCATGCATGCGTGTGTGCATGCGTGTGTGAGAGAGAATGATGGATAGTCTTGTAGTAAAGTGCAGCTGCCAGCATCACCATTGATTTAGTCACATTCCACCAGTTTCATTGATTGGCTAATACTCCTCGGATGGGAACAGCACAGTCCTGCCTGTCGTGTGTGTGTGTGTGTGTGTGTGTGTGTGTGTGTGTGTGTGTGTGAGTGAGAGACAGAGAGAGATTTTCAGATGTGGTTTCAGGCAAAGATCAGATAATTTGCTGGGGTTGCATGTACATCACTCTCTCACAATAATACACAAACACTTCACATCTGTCTGTCGTTCACACAGATGCACACACACATGCATGCAAACGCGCGCGCGCACACACACACACACACACACACACACGCCCCTGCTTCACAAAATCCAATTTTCCCGCTGTCAGAAGTTGGAGGGATGCAGTTTGAAATCGTGTAGATGTAATTTCCCAGCAGAGCTCATGCTGTTATGTGCTGTAAGGAAGCATCAGGATCAAACACCAACGCTGGGGTGGAGATGTGTCTGCTGGTTGTTAGTGAGGGAGCAAGCAGAGTGTGTGCAGTCACGCTGGGTGACGTCACACAAATCTGTTGAGTAAAAGGAAGTAATTCAGCACAGTAATACTGCATGAACAATAACTATACATACTCAATTTACTACTACTAATACTCAAGTTGCTGCTGGAAGACGCAACATTTCCTTATTTTGCTGCTTCACAAAAACGTTTATACATAACAACAATGTTTTATAGAGAACTGAAAGTTGTATCCTACTGCTGTGTGTGTGTGTGTGTGAGAGTGTGTGTGAGAGTGAGAGAGTGATCTTCTCAGTGTTCATATGAATGGTCCATACTTTCTTATTTTTGCGTGTTTTGCTACAGACGGTGATGGAGTTTCGTCACCCCAATGGTCGTCTTGTTGCTGTGGTGTTGCCAGGACGCAGCCTCCTGGTGATGAGGGGAGAGAGCAGATACCTGTGGACCCACGGGTGAGCCGACTGTGTCAGATGCATCAGTCTTCTTCTAGGAGTCAGTTCATCTTGACGTGAACTTTAGGTCGAGTGACAGGGCTTTTCTTCCTCGATTACATTGTAGTAGAGCTCAGAAAAACTGAATTTATTGACATTTCTCTGGGCTTCAATAGAGTCTGTCTGTGGGCTTTCCCCTCACATTTTTAATCCCCTCACACATGAGGATCAAACTGATGACAGGCTTGGGCTTTTGTTACATCCTTCTGGTGCTCACACAAAGTACACCGACTTTACAGCTGCTATCAGTTTGTTTAAGCTAGTCAACAACAAGCACAACTGTCTCTCATCTTCTCTCAGGATAACTCCTCGGAAGTTTGACACAGTGCCGGCCTGCGACCCACAATCCCTTGCTCATACAACGCCTGACCTCGGGACTCACAGCAATCTCACTCTGAGCAAGAGGGGCACCCGTACTTCTTTCACTTTCCGCAAGATCAGACATGAACCCTGCTGTTGTGGTAAGAATCTGCACAATAAAACACTTGGTGTTTGATAACACAAGAGTGCACTGGGCTGTCGATACTGTAATTTTACATACAACATGTACTGCACATCTGTCCATCTTGTGAGCGGGATCCCTCCTCAGTTGCTCTGTCTGAGGTGTCTTCCATATTTTTTCCTTGTTACAGTTTTTTTGCGGGAGTTTTCCATACCTGCTGCCCTCTAAGGCAGTTGTGAGTTGTGAAATTGGGCTATAAAATAAAATTGAATTGACTAATACAAATTAAACTTTAGGTTGCCTACTTGAATAATATAATCAGTTGCTTTTTCAGTCCACCAGATCCGTTTTACTGCTCCAAAAAGTGCCTGAAGTGAGATGAACAGACTGAAAACTTTATCTTTGGGGACATAATTAACAGTTGGAAAAAGGCAATAAATCACAATATATCACAATACATTTTATTGCATTATATCGCAACATATTTAAAATCGCAACAGTATTGTATCGTGACTTAAGTATCATGATAATATCGTATCGTGGATCCTCTGGTGATTCCCACCCCTATTTATATAGTACATTTCATATGAGAGATGCAGCCTGAAGTTCTTAACGATAAAATAAAGGCGCAACACATTGAAACAAGGGCAAACAGACAGAAAAATTAGACAGTACAATGAAAGTAGATCATATATGCAAGTGCAAATATAAGAAACAGAGAGCAGAAAGAATATGGTGCCACCTGGAGATACATACACAAACTGTTTTCCCTCCTGCCATCGGAAAGAGGCACCAGAGCATCTCTGCCACATCCTGCAGAATGCTTTAAAGCTTCTACCCACAAGCTATCAGGATTATTAACAAACTGTGTCTCCTGCTGTGTCAACATCGAACTAAACACTGCATCGGTGGACCTGTGTTGCACTGAGCACTTTAAATTTGTCGCACCTTTTACTTGAATGACTGTGCAGCTATATGTGTGCTGCACCTGTACTTTTATTTCTTGCTGTGTATATATATATATATATATATATATATACACACACACACACACACATATATATATATATATGTATGTTCTTTTCTGTTGACCTGCTGTGGGCTGGGATAACAGATACATAAGAAAAATGACAAACTGATTCTTAAATCTTGAGTAATTAAATCAAGAGATTTATTTAAAAAAAAACAAGAGCAAAAACAAGGTCTGTCACAAACCATTAAAAGCTTTAAAAACAATTAAAATAACCGTAAAATCTATTCTTAAAGATACTGGGAACTAATGGGGTGCAGCTGAAACAGGGCTAATAACTCTTTTTTTATTTTAGGGCAAAAACCCCTCTTCAGGCTAAATTCTGCCCTGAATCCTCCTGTTTATCACCTGTAGAATAAATATGATGCGCAGTCTGGTGGAAACGTCTGTCTTACAGTTCGACTCCTTCCTTCTCCTCTCTCCAGCCTTCCCCTCTGCCTGTGACAGTCAGGGAGCTCCCTCAGCACCCTCTCCGCCGTCTCCTCCCTCACTACCCTGTTGCCATGCCGACGCAGCCCTCCTGGAGGAGGAGTACGTGCACCGGGTGTACGACGCCATCGCCTCCCACTTCAGCAGCACCCGGCACTCCCCCTGGCCTCGCGTCTGCGACTTCCTGTCGTCGCTCCCACCTGCCAGCGTGCTGGCTGATGTGGGCTGTGGAAACGGGAAATACCTGGGTGTCAACCCAGAGGTGATTGCAGTGAGTGTCATCGTGTGTTTCCATGATGTCTGTAATTCTGTCATACTTTACTGATCCCAGCGGGGACATTTCCTTTTCCATTTCGTTTTTATTGCCACTGCTTCTTAGATTATGGCTACTGTAAAATGCCACACAACTTCATAAGTCAATTATGTACAGAAACATGGCATCGCTGCAGGGGCTGTTCCACATACAGTCAGCAAAGTGGCTGCAGCACAGACCGCAAACAAATGAGGTGGAACACCTCTGCTGCTTCTCATAGATAGTAGGGACTCTGACAGATTCAGACGGACATGATGGCAGAGGCCTGTGTCATGATCAGTGTGATGGAGATGAGCCTGACACATCCAATAACCCCAATAACCATACATCATAATGGTACATGGACAAGCCACAAGGTTAGTCCTTGTCCAAGTAACCATTCCAACCATTGTTGCAAACCACACTTCAATGCAGAGGTTGAAATATATTTTGGTAAGGCTTTTAAAATCGTTCAACATTTTGGAAAATCTTCTTGTTTGTTTGTAGATGAGATTTAGATGAGAAGACTAACTACTTCCAAGAGAAAAAAATTACACCCATCAGCATCTTTTTAGACATCACTGATCTTCTTTATTTAACACATACACAAAAATGTAAAATCAACAATTTATGGTTTTAAGGGGGGGCTACCTTCTGGAAGTGGGGATGCATGACAATATCGGCACATCATCATCCTCTTGGCAGATAAGAACTGTCAAATGAGATATCAGCATCGACCTGAAATGAACTTTTCTGCCAAATATGACAGGTCGATGAGATGACACTTTAAATATACGACTTTAATTAGTCTAAATAGGTCAGATTTGCCCTGGTTGTGGCTATTGTCAGGAGTGTCTCAGGGAGAGCGTTATCTAAGCCTGGTAAGGATGTATTTTACAGTTTGTTTGAAAACGTTACATAAAAATGAATATGGCATGCTTTACATATGTTATTTTACATGTTATCTCAAGAACGGCTTGAGGTAACTTCCTCAAATTTGGCACAAACATCCACTTAAATTTACGGTGAACTGATTAGACTGTGGTGGTCAGAGTTCACTGTGACTTTGTGTCCATCTCATTTTGTGAACATGACCATTGACCATTTGGTGGTCGAAGGTGAATGGTCAAAGTCACTGTGACCTCACAGAACATGTTTGTGGCCATCACTCAAAATTTCATATGCTGATTATGACAAAACTTCACACAATTGTCTAATAGGATACAATGATGAAGTGATGGCATTTAATATCCAAAAGGTCAAAGGTCAGCTGTACTGTGACATCATAATGTTTTGCAGGAACACTTTCAACATTGTTTAAGATCATATCTCAGGAGCAGAAGAGGAAACATTTGGTCAGATGCTGAATCACAGACACTAATCGTGGGTGTCCACCTTGAATCTGTGATGATTGTATATATCGTCTGTGCTGCTGGGGGAAGATGTGTGTGAAGCATCCATGTTTTCACGGATTCAGACTGTAAGCGCAGCTTGAAGAGTTTGTGGAGGCGCACATCCACAAGGCACTAATTCTAGTTTCTGTTTGGAGAGAGGCAGGTTCACTGTTAATGCGAAGAAAGGCTAAACTTATTCCAACTTCAGTGCTGTACTTAACTTAAATTCATATTCAATTGTATCATCTCACCCTCAGAAATAAGGCATATACTGTAAGCTACATCTTGCAGTAGCTTTAAATAAAGCCTCTTGCAAGACGTAGTTTTTAAAAAAATCAGATGTTTGCATCATTCCACTTTGCTTGGGCGAGAAGCTGCTGTTTCTTTACTCACCTCCCTGTGTGAGTCTGACTGGTCGTGTGAATAGTGATGCTTTGGTTTAACAGTAAGTCATATTGTTCACATGAGGGCAGATATCTGTCATCAGTTAGTAGCTAGTTTGTTTTTGACATGAATAAACATCATCTCTCATTTACAATGAGCTGAATAAACCACAGTGATGCACCTAGGGATGATATCCTCGGTGCTGAGGCCTGTGTTGCTCTTCTGATTTCTGCTGGCTGTCATTGTTTGTATTAGCTCAGTTTCCATGGCAATATCCTACATTTTCTGTTTACGTATGCACACTGGGATGTTCATGTTTGGGATTTGGAGGTGCGTGTAAGCAGCTTATCCTGACTCAGACCGTAACCGTGATAAATCATTACTGAGAACACTGTGATCATGCAGGTCACACACACACACACACACACACACACACACACACACACACACACACCAACTTTCTGGGTTGAATCTGCTGTTTTTCTCTCCTGAATCTGTTTCATTCGCTCTGCACTTTCTCTCTGTTCTCTCTGCATTTCCCTCTCTCCTCTCATTCTCTCTCCCGTCGCAGATTAACACTGTTAACCCTCCCAGTTTCAACTGAAATGAAAAAGCTCGACCTTTGTGTGTTTGAATGTCAGTAACAGATTGAGTGTGCGTGTATTTCTCACCATCTCTTATCGCCGCTGTCTCTTTTGGGAGTAGGTCATAAGAAGCTTGATTGAATCGCTTTCTGAGACTAAATGTGTTGGAAATGATCATTATTGTCACGCAGTCACCACCCTCCTTTCCTCTCTTCCTTTTGCATTTCCTTCCAGCTTCCCTAAGCCATACTTCTCTCCACTTACTGCATTTCTTTGTTTTGTATTTCACTTCTATCCACTTCCTTCATTCTCTGTATTTAATCTAACTCTAGTAGTTAGTAGGGTCATATTAAAATTTAAGAATGCATTCGTACATTCAGCTAAGAATTGGACCTCTCTGGTCTATGGTACCTGTATGTCTACCTGTACCTGTATCTGTATCTGCTTCTTATTATGTGTCTGTGTGTGTTTTGTCTCTTCAGGTTGGCTGTGACCGTAGCAGCGCTCTTGTCCAAATCTGTGCAGAGAGGGGTTTCCAGGCGTTCGTATCTGATGCTCTCCGCGTCCCTCTGCGATCAGCCTCCTGTGACGCCTGCATCTCTATAGCTGTCATACACCACTTCTCCACACAGGTATGCATCACTAGCTTGTTCACCGGCCACTTGAACTCATACTCATACTATACCAATGCCCAGGAACTGCTGGAGGTTTTTTAGGATCTCAGGAACTTTACCACAGTTTCAACTACAGGCAGCATTTTTAAGTTTTGGCTACTGGGCATAGATCCAAATTTAGGACAAAGCCCTTATCTCTCAGATTTGTACTTTTAAAGGGTCAGGAACCGTTGGGGTGGACATTGTGGCGCTGAACGGCACTGATTAGAATTTGGTGACACTGAAATTGTTCTTGTTGTATTATTCAGTCCCTCCAGGATTTTGTGGGCTTTTTTTGGAGCCTCAAATGCTTGATTTCACGGCAGCATTTATAAAAAAAAAACTGTGTTGCACGTTGCAATGTTTTTAGGTGTTTTTTACAATGAAATTGTGAGACCAACTGAAAATTGCAAAAATAGTATAATTTGTTTGTGTAATTAATTTAAAATTGAAGGCAGCTTGTTCCAGTGAGAATTATACTGCACTAATATTACCACTAACCGTGTATATTTAAACTCACCTTGATTCTTTTAGCATCTTAAATAGGTCTGGAAGCAACAGCCTCTGTCATGGTGATTCATCTGGTCTGTTGTCAGAGTGATTCAGCCATTGTTCAGCTGTATTTTGTGGTAGAAAAATGCTTGTCAGTCAATGATTTTTGTTTGTGTTCCACCACAGCATTGCACACAATGCAAAGCGGTTTATCTGCGCTTTTGTGCAGAACATCAGGGAACTGCCTTGTATGGTCTTTAGAGGTAATTTTGGTTAGCAAATGTGAGACATTAGTGTCACACATATCTGCATCTTTACAACCTGAAACAAGAAGTGAGATTGGTGATGTCAGGTAAGTGTGAAGGCGGGGGAGAGAGAGAGGGGGAATGACATGCAGCAAAGGGCCACAGGCTGGATTCGAACCTGGGCCGCTGCGGCAACAACCTTGTACATGGGGCGTCTGCTTTACCCACTAAGCCACCGACGCCCCAGGGCTGAACATTTTTAAGTTAGGAAATTATCATTACTCTAATTAATATAAATATATAAAGAAATAATTATGTTATTAGTGTTTTATGTTTCAAAACAAGCCATAGTATTTAATACTTTATTTTAGTGCTTTGCTGAACCATCACATTCAAACACAAACTTATGCTAATGTGTGGTCTTTGAGTTAGCTTATTAGTTCATGCGGCTAGGAGAATGTGAGAGAAATGGTCCGATACATAGTTTGCCTATGTGTTTGTGTTGTAGGAGCGTCGGCTGGCAGCAGTGAAGGAGCTGGTGAGACTTTTGAAGCCTGGAGGTCGAGTGCTCATCTACGTTTGGGCTTTTGAACAAGAGTACAACAAGCAGAAGTCCAAGTACCTCAAAGACCAGAACAAAGAGCATCCTGAGAACCACATCTCCACTGAGAACACACCAGGAGACAGCCAGGGACCTCGCGGGATTTATGGCAAACTTAGCGTGCACAAAAACCGCACAGCCTTCAACACCAAGGACCTGTTGGTTCCCTGGCACCTGAAAGACGGGAAGAAACGAGTGGAGGAAGAGTCAGGAGAGGGTGGGAAGAAGGATAAGAGGAAAGAGAAGTCCAAAAAGACTTCAGGGAACACCTGCTCAGACTGTAATTCGAGTTCCAAATTAGACTCTACGCTTGACCCCAGTCCTGACTCCAACATGTCCTCTGGATCAGGTCTTGACACCTGTGATGCCACTCACAGCCCAGACTCCAAACCTAGTCCAAGCGGTGACACAAGCAAGACCTCTGCTCTGAAGTCTGAGAGCAGCCCAGCGCCTGTTTTTCACCGCTATTACCACGTGTTCCAGCAGGGGGAGCTGGAGCAGCTGTGTGGTCAGGTGACTGGAATCAAGGTGCAGAGCAGCTACCATGATCAGGGAAACTGGTGTGTTATATTAGAGAAGGACTGACACACTTATAATTTAGGATGTAACTAATTTAGTTACATCACACATATTCTAACTAGTGTAAACAAAGAATAAATTACAGGATCTTTTATTTATTAAAATGCAAAAAGGTGAAGAGACAAGTGCCATTAAATAAATTCACTGATTTTACAAAATACTTGCCTTTGTTGTGCTCTTACTTCTTGCATCATTCCCAGAAAAGTTTAACAGTGACAGCCTGAACAGTCCTACAGTCCACTAGTGCTGAAAATTAATGTAAATAAATAAACCTAGAGTTTGAGGAGAATGTTAAAAAGCAAATTGTAAACATACTCTGGTTCTGTGTAACACAATGATACAAACAAGGCTTTCTGCGAGTCTCCAGACTACACACACTGTACAGTGGGCTGCCAACAATAATCTTAATCTCACTGCTTTGCATCTTCCACTATCTTTGACCTCAGTGTCTGCTCTCAATTCACTGAGCAGTAACTAAGATGTAAACGCCGTGTGCCTGACCTTTTCAAGTTAAAGGGCGAATGTGTAACATGGCATTTCAGGCTGTGGGGGGGATTTGTTCACATTCATGAAGCAGAGTATATATATATTTTTTTTTTCTTTTCAAACGTGTCTGATAGAGGTAGCACCTCTGATAAATTATTGTCCAAGCATGTATTGTTAAAAAAAGGTTAATGTGCAGCCCTTCATTGTAGCAGAAAACCCTAACCAGGAACCAGGGTCGCAAATTAGCCTATATGCAGTACACCTGTGACCTGGTACAGTGTTTCTGCATTGTTTCTGATAAATGCATAAATAAAATAAAATATGTTTGATGTCACAGTCCTTGTTAATGCCAGACATGTTTACTAAATAGAGAAGGGTGTACTGGAAGTTTAAACACATTTTATTTGAGTTGTAGCAGTGCCTTTTCTTCTCAGTAAGATAACTTTTGCCAGCATGAACCACACAGTCACTAATCTAATCTAAAAATTCACCTGCACACAACTTAAGATGTAAAGGCAGAATTTATTCTTTGATGTTAAATAAGGATTTAATTTAACTGAAATAACAGTTTTTATGTTGCTAATTGATTTTAGTGTTGGATTAACTGATGATCAGTCAATACTGTGTTTCAATTTAGACGATGTAGTCAGTAAGGTTGTCAAAAGAATTGATACTCTGATACTTTTTTGATGCCACATGTTTGAAACGATGTTATTTACACATCAGTATCAACAAAACAACAGATCTACAATCAGATTTTCAACCTAAATGTGTCAAAGGGGTAAACAATATAGGAGTTAACACTGATTCAAAAAGCTTTCCGTTCTAGTACTCCTTGATCTAAGTGCAGCCTTTGATACTGTTGACAATGGAATCCTACTGAGCAGACTTGAAAACTGGGTTGGTCTCTCAGGATTGGTTCTAACATGCATGGTTTAAATTGCTGACTGACCAGGAGTTCTCTGTTTTTCTGGATGACTACTCCTCAGCAAAAACAAACACAACCTGCAGGGTCCCTCAAGACCCTATGCAATGAGACTGCAGATACAAGCAGCTGAAATGAGTTTCCTCAGAAGGGTGGCTAAGCTCAGCCTTAGAGATAGGGTAAGGAACTCGGACATCCAGAGGGAGCTCGGAGTAGAGCTGCTTTTCCTTCGTGTCAAAAGTGGTTAGTTGAAGTGGTTCAGGCATATCTCATCTGGCCTTGAAACATCTCGGAGTCCAGGAGGAGCTGGAAAGCGTTGCTTGGAAGAGGGATGTCTGGAATACTCTGCTCAGCCTGCTGCCCCCACAACCCGGCTTCGGATAAGTGGTTACAAATGGATGGATATTCCTTCAACTTGTCGGGTTGCATAGCTATGCTGATGACACTCAATTATACATTTCAGTAACCCTAGATGATTTTAACCCCACTGATATGTTAGCACAATGTTTATTATGTCACAAAGCTTCCTACAGCCTGAATTAAGACAAGATGGATATCATAATAGTCGGGGCAAAAATACAGAGAGAGCAATTATCTCTACACGGTTAGTCATTAGCTCTTCAGACCAAGGACCAGGTCCGAAACCTTGGGGTTATCTTGGATTCTGACCTCAGTTATGAATCTCTCATTAGAAATGACACAAGCTGTCATTTTATCAGCTTAGAAACATTGCTAAGGTTAGACTGTTTCTGTTTAATGCTCTCTTGTTTGGAGCAGCCAGAATACTGGCAGTGAGGACATATAACTCCTATTTTACAGTCAATGTAGGTACATTAAAGTAGGCCGAGACTTTATCATTCTTTCAGTCTTGCACTCACACACATTCAACAACTACATCCTATTAACAAGATAAGTTTTACCAGACGGCTGTAAAGACAGAATGAATTGTAGGATAATGGGGTATTGATGGCAGCCAAGTGTAGCACAGTTATTTGTTGTGGACCCTCTGTGGCAGGTCGGTAATTGGTCAGCGGCTCCTGGTAAATTACCCCTGTGGCTCCTCAATCCTCCGGGGCCCACACAGACAAACACTGAGGTGCTGAGGTGAGCGATTGTCTGGTGACTTTTATTGACAGTGGTTTATTGATTACGGTGAAGCAGCCTGCTGCGTGTGTGTGTGTGTGTCTCTGTGTGTGTGTTGTTGAGTCTGTCGCTTGACATTTGGAATGATAATTAAAATTTAAAGGTGTTCCTCCCCCAGGTATAGCACATTGATTTAACACGCTACAAGACATTTTAAATCTTCAGCTCGCAGGAAGCAAGATACATGTATACTGAAATAATGTTATACTTCCTCCCCTGACGCATTAGTGGTGTGTATGATTTTGCAGCACTGAAAAGTGAATGTAATATAATATACTGACTTTAATAAGAACATAAGGAAAGGTCTGATGTAATAGCATAAAATGAATGTGGGTTTTAACCAGAAGTATGGAGGTACCACAGTGTTTAAATGAACTGGGCTCATTCTAACTAAGGGAAATCTTAATGCTACAGTATTTATTTCAGACAATAGGGTCCTTTAATTTAGTGGCAAGAGTTTGGGGAAGTTTCTGTCTTGTTTCAACATGACAATACCAGCTTACACAAAACAAGCTCCAGAAGAAAATGTTTTATTTCGGTTTGGTGTGGAAGAACTTGAGCAGCCTGCACTAAGCTCTGACCTCTATGCCTTTGGTATGAAGCAGAAAAACAAGAGTGGAGGCTGTTATAGCAAAATATAAATGGTGTTGGTTTTGGATAAAGATGCTGTGCAGTCTTGTAATTTTACAGTTACTACTGTTACTATGCTATTTCTGTCTCTGGATACAACATTTATTGAGATTAAGTGTATTTACATTTATATTCAAAGTTAGAAATCAAATAGAAGCAGAATTTACATTTAATAAATGTAGAAATATATTTAGACATGATTTTATATCCCCCAAAATATAAGACTGTACACACATGCACTTGTACATTCACACTCATGCATATTCATTTACAAATGCAGCAATACACCTATTACAACCATGCATATGTTTATGTAATGATTAAAAAAAATTGCAAACATCATCAAATTCTTAAAATTCTCTCTCTCTCTTGCTCTCTATCTATCTATCTATCTATCTATCTATCTATCTATCTATATCTATATATTTATATATATATATATATGTGTGTGTGTGTGTGTGTGTGTGTAAAACTAAAAAAACCCATTTGTCTTGTTTTGTTGGGTTTTTGAAGAAACCAAACATCCCATTTCCACATAATAATGTTGTCTTTATGATCAATACGTCTAAATAACAACTACCAATAACTAATAAATCTTCAAAAGTCTCAGCAGAATTTCTTGCTGTCAGAACAATGTCAAAATAAGTGTTAAACTATTTCTGAGTCTTCATCAAACAAGGAGCAGCTCGCGTTTATGTCTTTATGAAGCTGTCTCTCTGCACTACAAGAACCACAAACACACGGTTGACGTAAACGGCGGCGCTTTACGACACTTAACAAAGCATTTACGGCAGTGTCATGGCGGCATACGGAGTCAGTTTTGAGAGTTCGAGGAGCATCGACGAAAGAAAGGAAAGCAAACGACAGGCACGACAGGAGGCGGTAGAAAAGGTATAAACTGTAAGCTTTGTTAGAACAACCCTGTACGTTATCTGAAGTTGGTCTCATTAGCGTCAGTTACGACTTAAATCAAAGCTGTTAAGTGCGACTGAAAGCTAGCAAGCTAACTATGCTAGCCGTTAGATAGCGTTAGGTAGGGATGAGCTCAACGGCTCGAGTGTATCTTTATTTACGGAATTGTCCTTAAACGTGATGCCCATTTGTATCTTCGTGTCTTTCTCCATCTGTCGGAAAGCTGACAGTGTCTGTGTGTCTTCACACTAACCTGATAATGCCCGTGTCTGGACAGGCGCAGGCAGGAAATTAATGTACCTTACATGTCAAACACTGCTCGAGCAGATAGGAGACCTGCAGCTGTGTTTTACACAGGTTTTATGTCATGTCGCACCCACAGCTTCGCCTACAGCTTCGTTGCTGTAATCACATATGTACCCAGGTATTTAATTGTGCGTTATCTTGCTCATGCTGTGTGCAGCTGTGTTTACATGATACACAGAGCACATGATGCTTCCTGCAGATGAGCACTAAAGGCTGTCATCACATTATCTGCCCGGCTCACCTGTGCCTGAATTGGACAAAGCAAAGAGTGTAGCCGGGTCTGATTTATGTCTGCTGAATCTGAAGAGGAATTGGCTCATAATGACTTTACAACTCATCAGTGTCACAGCTATTGCAGTCAGCAGATGTAATTATGCAGCCTGAAAGCCACTGGATGCTCAAATATTTGGAAATCATAACTCTTATCAGCAGTATCACGACAATGTGAAGACTGTCATTCATTTCATTATGAGAATAGTGTTTGTGGAGACTCTTATGTATGCATTTTTATAAATAAAATCAATAATTTCAGCCCAAGGAATTTGCATAGCACACATTTGTGAGAATTTTGACAAATCATGCCCTGCCAAAAAAAGATAATAAAATAAAAACTTTATGTGGATAAACATTATTTTTAAAGGACATAACTATATAAAATAAATCTGATTTGTACAATATTTTAATCTGCCTTTTATTTAGCTAACCCCCTTGTCCCAGACAAGAATTCACAACTTCTTCTAACAATTAAAAAATGTGTTGAAAGCCTTAAAAATCCAAAGCTAACAGTACGTACTGATAACATTGGTGTAAAGATGTACTGCTATAATCATCTTTGTTCTAAAATTTATTTTTTTAATTAAAATTTTGGCCTTTTAAAGAGTGCGTCCCAGATTTTTGTCAACTCAGATTTCCACAAAAACATAAGTTAATCAGTCATGAAAAGGGTCATTTATATCCCAAGGACTCCTGTCTCATATCTTGGTTTCCAAAAAGGTGGAAATATTGCTCAAGTATTGGTAGGCTTTCAATTTGTGTCTCAACCATAACATATCAACTCCATAGCCCCTCTAAATTAATATTAAATAAGACCTATGGTTTAAAAATGGGTATTTTGATTAGCTTAAAGAGAACTGTTTGCATCTTTAAAAAATAAAATTGCTACTCACTATGACTGCAGTGATATTAACAAATATTTAACTGTTTGTCAGCTCGGTCAGAGCTTACCTCTGATGTCCATCGTGTGCTATTTAAGAAAAAAATAAATTGGAGGTTGGCCCATTACAGGGTTTAATAATCAAGACTTTGACCTTTTAAATTATATTTTCCCAGCCCAGTTGAAGAGTAAAAATTACCCCCTCCACCCCCAAATAAGGTTTTGTCCCAATTACCAAGAATATATGATAGACATGTCTGAAAATGTTGGTGAATTATCCCTCTTATTTCCATCATGTCATTCAGGCCAAGCAGCGGTTTGAGAAGGCAGAGAGGAGGAAGGAGCTGAAGAGGCAGAGAGGGGAGGACACATGGATGCTCCCTGAGGTCAACCAAAGGCTGCAGGAAATAGAGGATGTAAGATACAAAGTGTTTTAAAGTGTTTTCACTTACAGTTGTACATGTAATCAAAACCAGCAGTTCATGTAGAAACCTGTAATGACAGTCACTGCTCCAATGCTCTGCTGCAATAGATTGTAACTCCTTGCCAAGTCACAACTGCACTTTACCTCAAAACAGCGGAAACTACGTTGTCGACCTGCAACAAGATACAGTAGTTTGAATTTTATTGCTCATGACAGTAGTGTGTAATTGTATCAAACACTTATGTATGATTTCTCCACCATTAATACTGAAGCAGTTATTCAGAGGAGAAACAGAAAGAGCTCGACCACTATGATGTCTTCTAGTGTTGTCAACCATAGTTTTGGGAAACACACTTCTTCCATACCTGTCGTAGTTGAGGACTCTGTGAAAATATTTCATCTTAATAAAAAACAGTAATGCAACTAATGAAAGCAAAAGCATGATTAATTGAATCTGAACCCCGTACAGGAGGGCTCTGTGAAGAGCAAGAAGAAGAAAGAGAAGAAATCTAAAAAGAAAAAGGAGAAGAAAAAGGCCAAGAAGGAGAAGAAGACAGCTGAAGCAGGAGATGGATCTAATGACAGCTCTGAGGTATGTGATTTAAACAAGTTAACACCTAAGTAGTGCCAGTAGATGCTGCTACACTGGTTGATAACTAAGTAAAAGTAAAATAATGTAAAAGGTAAGGTAGTTAAACATCATCATTGTCTTTCCCCTTCACATTTTTAACCCTCTTTCCCTTTCTCATTGTGTCAGGACTCAGGGGATGAGTGGGTTGAAGCTCAGCCTCAGACACAAGCTGCTAAAGCCTGGCAGGTTCCTGAGGAGTCTAAGCCTTCAGAGAGCAACATCAGCCCAGTGCAGAATGTCGAGGTAACTTTGTTTCTGTACCTGGTCCTACAGATATGTAATAACAATGTGAATAGTGTTTGGTGTCTCTCCACATCTTTTTATGCTTTTATTTATTTTGATTTAAGCTGTTTCTTCTAATACAACAAATCATCTGAGGGAAGTCCTCTTTGCCTTCACATAGTAAATTGAATACACTAGTAGTCCATTTTCCAAAATAGGGATGAATAAAGAAGCTAAATAGAGCGTCTTTAACTGTCTAAAGGTAATACTGCATCTAGAGGTATGAAGTAAGGATGCACTAATCCAATACTGACATTGTTTATCAAGCAGATACTGATTCAGATAGCTTGGTTGGGTGTCTGTGCCAATGGGGCTGATCTGTTCAGTTCTATTCTATGTTTACAGCTCCAGCTGCTAATATTGGAATTTAAGGCATAAAGCTTATAATTTCAACACTGGTATCGGATTGGTACTCTGTATCGGCCGATAACTAAAGCCCAGGTATCCGTATCAGGACTGAAAAAGTAAGACTGGTGCATCCCTAGTCTGAGGAAGTTTTGTTCACCCTGACAAGTAATATCTACTTCATCTACTTTAGGGTCAAATGTTCTCCCTCTTGGCTTTGTCTTCTCAATCTGTACATTTATCTTTTTCTTTGTTTAACCCCTCTGTCCTGTAGAGAGACGAATGGATGACCTTTGACTTCCTGGCAATGAGAACCACGTCCACAGCAGAGAAGAGGGCTGAGAAAGAGCGACTGAAAGAGGAGGAGAGGGCGAAGGCTCAGGCCATTGAACAGGTGTGTGTATATATGAGTGTTGTTTTCCCCTTCTTTCTCCATTTTGTAACATCCAATCCCCTGCTGCTTTTGTTCTTGCTCCACTGTCGACCTGGGGAGGTGTGCAGACAGTTCCTCTGATGCGTGGTGTCCTCAGTGGGCAGATTCACATGTATCCGTTATTTGTATCCCAACGTGAAATGACCTGAGTGTCGGTGTGAGAGGGAGATAAAGAGCAGTCGTGTGTGCATGGATTGCACAGACTATGAAAACACTGTGGCAGTCAGTCTACTCATTTTACCAACTGTGCGGTTACCAAGGTAACAGAGGGTGTCCCCTCTCGGACAGCAGTATCCTGTGGAGTGTGTGTGTGCATACTTATTGTTGTCTGCAGGGTGTTTTTGTCTGGATTTTGAGCATTTGTGCCTGTGTTTCACAATTGGCAGTATACAGAGATTATTGAAGTGTGTGTGTGTGTGTTCCCTCAGGCTGGCTTACACAAACTGGAGCTCAACCCATACTGGAAAGATGGAGGAACTGGTCTGCCCCCAGAGAAGATGGCTGGCACTGAAGCAAAGAAAGGTAATAACAGAGATTACTAGACTCTTTTGAGGCATTACATAGCAGAACATTTGTAAAATATACTAGAAACTCTTTTGGTTCCAGCACCTCAGACTAAGGTTTCACTCCAGATTTGATTTACTGGTGTTACTTTCAACATTGAAGCACAGAAATCCATTGAAGAAGAGGCTATCAGTGTCTCTGTTGAAAGTTGCCTCAGTAGGCCAGAGTTGCCTCATGATTCCCCTCGAGCAAAAGCAAAAATAAAATGAAAAACCGGGTCCAATTCAGACGGGTCCCCCTGCTGCCTACAATCACACACTGCTCACACGCTCTCACGCTTGCTTACAGCACTTTACACTCTTCCATCGCCCTGTTTTTTTACTCCCCTTTCTTTCTTTTCCTGTCCTTTACCTCTCTTCAGATCATCCAGCTTAACCAAGGTGCTTAAATAAACAATGCACTTCACTAGTGCATGGATTATTATTATATCTACTCACTGGAACTGGCGACTGAAATGTTGGCTGTAAGGAAAGAAGCTTAAAAATGTATCTGGAATAAATATGAAGAAGACAGGGTCCATTTTGTTGTTGTGGCGCTTTTGATTGTGTCAAAAAATTTCCCAGGTGAACTGTAGATGTTTAAATGTCTGTTTTTCTGCACACAGTTTGGACTTTTCATCCATGTTAGTTTTATTTTTTAAAATGATGTAGAAGAGTAATCTTTCTGTTGTTGGTCAGCGTCAAAAAAGATGTGTGTGACCATGTTTGACATTCACAGTCTTGTTCAAAATGAGATGTAGGTCTGTCACAGGGAAGCTTCTGTAAGTTAAAGCTTCTGTAAGTTAGTTCCTTGTCCATTTCCCACAGGCAGCAGACAGGGAATCAGTTGGAAAACTTTGTTGGTGGGCTGAAAGTGCTAAAGAAAGGAGACTTAATTTTTAAAATCAGAGTTGACTTGAATACAGTTATGTGAGCAGAAAAGTCAACACGGAGGTTTGACAGAAGAATGAGAGAACAGGAAGAGCTTCTGAGTCAGGGATTTGGGGAAGCCAGTCAGACTGTACAGACTGTCTGTATGTCTGTCTAAGAGTTAACTGTGTTAAGCTGACAAGCAAATGCAGGTACGTGTGCGTGTCTCTTATCACTAAACAGGAAGTACAGTTCCCTCTGGAGTTGGCATGGCCTCTCTGCTCTAAGCTTTATTTGAACAGCAAGACGAAATAAGTTGATTCAAACACACACACACACACACACACACACACACAAACACACAAGATGCATGTGCCTGTCTCCCATTCAAACTGTGTGCCAAATGGGAATATTGCTTGCCTCATCTTCTGTTATAATTACTGGGTTGCAGGAGGCACAGACTGGTGTGTGTGTGTTTGAGGGTATTTGTGCTTTGGATACACTTTGCTTTGCTCTGAAAGAAAGTGGAGGATACACTTGCTGCCTATTGATCAGCTGATGTGTGGTCAACCCTCGGACATAAAGAAATAGTGATGATTGTCCCTTGAATATTATAAAGCTTGACTTTGAACAACTTCCTGTTAGTTTTTTTCTTCTACATTTTGTTCTTTAAAGCAGAAGCCACAGATGATTAAGCACTGTCATGTTATGACTGATTCAGATACTCAGTGTTGACCTTGACCAGAGGTTCTGGGCAGCACATTTGTCATGTTTTATCTCTGTGGGAAGTTATAGAAACTGTTGTTTTTAAAAGACCATTTATTTCCCGTGGATTTAAAGACTACAATTTCTCTAATCTTTTCTTACCCTTCTTTATCCTGACCTTCATTTCTCCTCTCTTACTCGTCTTGGTTTTTTCTGGATCTGCCTTTTTTATTTATTAATGAGCATGTGATTCAGCTTTTTGGGGTTTTTGTATTTTTCTGGTTTTGAATTCTTCCATCTGTCCCAGTCCCTTTATCTTCCTAATTAACATTTTTTGTAACATACCAGTCTGGTTATTTGATGCTGATTTTCAAATGATGTAAGGGAGCGGTCGCACTGAATTAGATTTTCTTCAACAAAAGAAGATTTCAATTGGCTTCATCGCTCACCGCCTCTCTTTGTTACCTTTTACTCCTCATCTCTGTTTTGATCCATATCAAAATGCACCTGGCTTGTGTGTGGTGAAATGGCAACTAATCAGAATTACTTGAATTTGTATAATTTTATACACTTGAGTTGAGAGATAAATGTGAGGAAGAAATGACTCACTCACAGGAGGTTCAGAAAAAGTAAAATGGCACTAACAAGTTTTTGCATGCGCATCTTTGTTACTGTTTTTCTCCCCTTGTTTTTCCCAGAGGGCCCAGTCGTAAATGATGCAGGTCTGAGCTGGCTGAGGAAGAGCTACCAAAGGATGAAGGAGCAGGCAGAGAGGGAGCAGCGCAACCTCAGCGATGTGGTGGCCGAGAGATATGGAGTGAGAACTGATGGCATGCGTTTTTTAATCCGTTATCCAACAAAAATGTTATGCACTGAAACTTTTTGAACAGTCCGATATGTTTAATAGTTTGTCTTCGTTGCAATAAATCCCAAAAGGAGTCAAAATGCAAAGACACTTGCTTCTCTCCACTGGAGTTACCTCCCGAATTTGGCACTGCAGCTACTTGAGTTATGAAGCGATACTATGCGGCCATTAAATCGCAATCTGCTCTAAGCATCATCATTGCTGTTGTCATTTCTAGATAGGCTACTGTTACCTTCCTACATACCGTTGTGGAATAATTACAAGAAGGAAATTGCTTCCATATATCTCCCTTATTACTTGCTGGCCAACTCTTCACTTCTGTCGTGTTCCTCGCTCGTTGCAAGTGTATGTGCCCAGCAGGTGTGCCACATTTTCGTCACTGTTTCTTAGTTAAACAAGTCTTGATGGATGCCAGAATGTAGACAATAGAACCTGTTCCAAAAACCTAAGACAGGCTTATGTTTCTGAGTTGGTATCTAAATGTGATTAACACAACATGAGGTCACATTTATTTTAAAACGTGTCGCAAATGCCTTTACTCTGACTTACATGTCATGGTATATGCACTCAGAAGTCAAGGATGTACACACAGACACACACACACACACACACACACACACACACATACCTGCTCTGCACTGAGGGTGGAATTGTGTCTGGACACATTGTTTTATTATTAATCTCTCTCTTTGCTGTCTGACATCGCACACACACACACACACACACACACACACAGTGCACAGTGTCCTTTGTTAAGTCCCTTTTAGCAGTGTCAGCATTGCATTTGTGCCTCTAGTTGACCACATAGAAACTGTCACTGTCAGAACATTGTGTGTATATCCGTGTTTGTGTGTGTGTGCTCCTTTTTTTTCTTTGTCAGAGCTCAGCCAGCCACAGCAGTGCACCTCCTTTGTGTTAGTTTAAGCAACCCAGAGGCGTCTTATATACTGATATTGTACTGATATTTACAATATAATTTTGTCTATGAGCAGGAGGCTTTTGGGATTTGTTTAGTACCATTTAACTTGATGGTGTGTGTATTTGCGTGCTTTTGCACAAATCCCAGAGACCCTCTGGTTTGCTTGTGTTGGCAGTTGTAGTGGAGAATCCCCCAAAACAGCTGAGCAGATAGTGAAATTTGAGGACCCACCTTAACAGATCTGAGTAAACATTAACTTCTGTGGATTTTCTAAGCCCAGACTCATCACTTCAGCACTGATACAGACGATTGAGTTGTGTTTGACTGATGTTAGCATTTTGTTTAATAAATGTAAAATAGTATTTGGTAGTTGTTATTATATTACCACATTTGATTTTTACAACAGCTAATCCTATGCGACTAGTTTTTACATCAGTTTGTTTAATGAACTGGCTGTCAGGCTCGTAAGGAAGCCAGCAAAGCCAAAAAGCTGCTGTTTGTTTGGCAGAAATTGAATATAATATGATAAGTACAGAGCAGGAAAAACCAAACACTGGCTCTAGATAGTGCCACTCGCGTTTTTGTGTCAGCCGGCCCAGTTGGTAACCCCACACGATGAGCAGCATCGGGAAAAACACAGATTTTTAATGTAGAACTGCTTCATTCAGTGTTTTTATTGGTTAAATCACTGGGTCAATTTGTTTGAGAGGAAGAGACCTCTGCGGATAATTCAGCTCCTGGTAAAAACCACCTCTAGATGGTACTGAATCCCCCTAAATCTTACACACTGCTCCTTTAAACTACAGTGCAGTTTTCTGTGAAGTAAATCACACCGCATGTGGACAGTTAAGACATCAGTTAAGTTCTGAATGTCAAAACGTGAGAAAGAGTTTTAGTATTATAATATGTCTTCTATTTCTCCCTCTACAGTCAATGGAGGCATTTCAGCAAAGACTTGCAGAAGCTGAGAAAGCTGTGTATGGACAGAGCAGAGGAGGAGAAGGAGACAGAACGGCGAGAGGTGGGTGGAGGAAAGAAGAGGACAGAGAGAGATGGAGGAGAAGAGATGGAGATGGGGCAGAGAGAGATCGTTGGAGGAGAAGTGAAAGGGAAAGAGATTCTTCACCTGCAGACAGGGAGAGATACCATGCTAGGAGAGAGGAGGAGAGGGGGAGAGGGAGGGGGGGATATCAAGATAGAGAGAAAGAAGGGGGTCGAGACAGAGACAGGTTTAGAGAGAGAGAGAGAGACAGGGATGGTGATAGAGGAAAAGACAGACAGAGGGAGAGGGATGGAGGTAGAGACAGAGAAAGAGATAATGACAGAGATAGAGACAGGGACAGAAACAGAGAGAGAGAAAGGGATAGTGAAAGGAACAGAGAAAGAGAGAGGCCAAGTGCTGCATCAGCATCTGGGCAAAGCTGGAGTCAACGTTCTTCCTCCCTTGGGTCTCTTAAAAACCGTTTCCTCAAACCCTCAGAGGACGATGACAGTGGTGAAGGTGGGTTTATGTCAAGGCCTTTTCTAATAGATGTCTGAGTCACGTTTTGCCCACACGTCCTTAACATGCCTTCTGATATCTTCTTGTGCAGCTCCACAGCGTCCTCCCCCTCCAGCACGGCCGTCCACAGGATTCCTGAGACCCAACTCTGATGATGATGAAGACTCTGGACCACCTAGTACCAGAATGCCGGCATTGAAGAAGAGCAACACTCCAGCTCAGGAATCTGCCAGCTTTGAAAAACCACAGCAGGACAAAGAGAGGAATCCTGGGAAAACTGTAACTGCTCCTCAAGATGGCGGTGATAAAGCTGCTGCGTCCACATCAAGGTTTGAAGTTTTTTATTTTGTTGCCTCGAAAACGTGATTTGCTAAATGATGTCGAACTCCAGGATACCAGGGATCAGCACACCTGGAGCCCCATCCCTGCCTGCCACCTGGCGCACAATGCACTGAACCCTGATTCCTGTCCTTGTGGGTGGTGGGCCCATGTTACTTATTCAGGCTCCAGTGAGGGCCCTGGTGTCCCCATCCCGGGCGAGGTGCTCAAAGTCTGAATATTCTGTTTCATCAAAGTCTTCTTTGATTCACTCTTAGTCTGGCCCCTCCCCTGGAAACCACTTTACCTTGGGAGACCCTACGAGGGGCTATTAGCCCTGGACAACACAGCTCCCAGGTTTTCAGGGACACACAAACACCTCCACCACGTTAAAGTGACAATTCTGGGAGGAGCTCGAAGTAGAGCCGCTGCTCCTTTGCATTGAAAGGGGTCAGTTGAGGTGGTTCGGGCATCTGATCAGGATGCCTCCTTGTCGCCTCCTGTTAGAGGTGTTCCGGGCACATCCCACTGGTAGGAGGCTCCAGGGCAGACCTAGAATAAGCTGGAGGGATTACATATCTCATCTGGCCTGGGAACGCCTTGGGGTCCCCCAGGAGGAGCTGGAAAGCGTTGCTGCGGAGAGGGACATCAGGGGTGCTTTGCTTGGCCTGCTGCCCCCGCGACCCAGCCCCGTATAAGCGGATGAAATGGATGGAACTCCACTAATTGAATATTGTCCACTTTTATGTTTGTCAAAGTGGACAATATTAATAAATCAGTCCCTTTACTGCTATTTCCCATTCTGATTATTGTCCACTCACATGAAACAGGAGGTCACAGTCATGACAGCAGCAGCTTTGCTAATGTATACACATAAATAAAGTCTTTAAACCCCTTGGCAACTAAAATCTTAACCATTAAAACCACTATTTAGATTTGTTTGTCTCATAGTCTCATCCTGAAAACATTTTGTTTTTACATTTTCCTGTAGGATTCAGAAATACATGAAAATAATAGACTGAGTATTGAACATTTTTATATATATACAAAGCTAAATATAGTCTCGGGCTTTAGCACATATGCTGCAGGAGGAGTTCTTGCAGCATTTCCAATTCATAGTTTACCAAAACGCAGAGATGGTGACCTCCTGAGTAAAACAAGTCATCTTAATGAAATGTGAATAAAATCCTGCATTCCTTGTGAAAAAACACTTACAAAATTAGGGTTTTTTTTCCATCATGTCCTTTTGGCAGCTTGTGTAGATGTGGGGTTACCAGTTTGAAACTACATGCCCTAATGGAACTTGAAGACTCACTACATAAAAGCATCAATCAGTGTTAACTCACCACTGGGACTTTCTCACAGTAATCCCATCCATAAAACCTGGCTGTCTTCACATGTGTACTTGATTAGTTTCAAGGGACCTGCAAGAACTGTCAAGGTCCTTATCTGCTTTTGACTATTTGTCTTGATATTCCCAGAAAAACTCCCTTGGTCTCTGAACTCTCTAACTCATACGTCATCTTTATTATTTCTGTCGCAAGAGTATTCGTTCTGTCTAAAGCACTGTGTTTAGGAACACACAGGGGTTTTTTTTGCTGTGGTATTGAAGGAGATATCGAGTACTGTTGTTTTATACTAGCATTGTGTTTTTAAAATTCTGCTAACAGTAGTTAAGACACATAAACTCTTCACCTAGTCCTTTGTCTTTAGTCTACAATGTTTGTATTGCTGTAACCGAGACTGTAAATGACTCCTGCAGGGTAATTGTCTCATTCTGTTTATTCTGTTATTGATCAGAAGCATCAGTCAATAGATGCATCTTTTTCCGCCCCTATAAAGCATCAGTAATCAGCTCCATCACACAGCATGTTCTCTACTAAATACTCACAGTACTGTGACATAGCTCATTACACCATATACACCCCTCCTCCTTGTTTTCTTTCTTGTAATTGCATTTCTGTCTCTCTAATCTTCTTCATTTCATGTTAATCTCTTTTCTTATGCTTTATTTGCAACGTACATGAATATTCTGCCTCATTTAAAAGGACACAGAACTGCAGCATCAATTAGTGGCACAGAATCTCTTTTAAACTGCGTCAAATGATTGCATCATGTACTGTATGTGTTCCTACTTTCACAGCAGCCCGACATATAGCGCCGTCGCAGGCCAGATGTCGGAGCATCGCTGTTTTGTAAAGCCTTCTTACTTGTTCTGTGTTTTGCCTCATTAGGCTAAGTTGTTTGGGTAAACCAGCACCCAGAACCCCTGCAGCATGAAATGAGTCTGCAGTGTGAAATGAGGCTATGAGAAGTGTAATAGCCTAGAACGATGCCTCCCAGGCTGCAGTTCTGATCCTCCCAAGGCAAGGCTGTAATGATCTCTGGGGGGTGTGCGGAGACTCAAATGAATCATAACAGATAAACAGCGTGAGAGCTCACAAGAAAACAAGTAAATGGTTAAATTAAAAACTTCACAAATAAGTTTCCCATTAGAGGGTTTAGGACTATTATTAGGGTGGAATAATGGAGTCGTTAGATCCTGTTGTTGAGGGAAATCTGGAGGAAAAAGATGGAGAATTCTGAACAAGATGACACTATGTGACAAGGTGTTTATTAATAGAATTATAAATTTCCCTTTCTTTCTTCTACTGGTGTTGTGCCCTTCTAACTCTCCTCTTCATGTTTTACCCAGGATTGAGAGTAGCAGTGAGGAAGAAGAGGAGGAAGAGGAGCTTCCACTGCTGTCAGAGGAGGAGATGAACAAACTGGGAGCCAAACTGGTGAAAGCAGAGATCATGGGCAACACGGTGAGCAGGTCATCATTATGTCACTGTGTCAGATTGAATATGAGACAACCCAGGTAATAACACACTCTGCTCTTCAACCCATGATTTGGAAAAATACTTGTTGAAGATAAGAAACAATTTATCGGCCTAGTCCTGTCAGGAAAGTGTCCCTGAAATACTGTTAGTCCAAAGATAAGATGGTGCTTATTTCTGAAACCTTTTCTCTCTTAAAGTGAGACATCAATTACTTCCATTAAAGCAGAACATGAATCCCACATTTGCGCAGCTTGTCCATCAGTCATGTACTCACATTTTCCTGTCAGGCTCTTGCAAGTGGTCGGAGTAATTATCACTGGGTGTTATCATTTTGTAGTTTAGTTTTTTGAGCTTCTCATTGGGAGACTCGACCAGCTTGTTGTCACTTAACAGAATGCCCTCTTGATTAAACTGGGCTGAATAAACACTATTAGGAGGGACTGGCTTTAAAAGACACACTATAAACGTAAAATGACTGAACATGAATAGCCTAGCAACAGAAAGGCGACAAGGAACCCATGAGTCAACACTCTCTCAGCTAAATGCCATGCACTGTATAGACCAGTGGTTCCCAACTGGTCCAGCTGTGGGGTCCAGATTTCGCCTAGGTCATCAGTTCGAGGTACACACAGTTTAGTATATTCAGTGTCATACTCGCATTTGGCCATGTCATTGAGCTAGTTTACTGTCTCTGCTAAGTAGCTGTCCATTACTGACTCTACAGCAGAAAATGGCCCTTCAAAATAAAAACTCTATGTCAGACATTCACTGTACTCTGGAATAAAGTGTTTTTTACAAACTTGACACATTTGTACGTCACTT